>NT_166519.1:627463-725750 GCF_000002855.4 Aspergillus niger | reverse complement strand
TCCCATTGATCATGACACTATATGTAAAATTTACGTTATAACACGGCACTACAATCCTTGATCATTAATTCCATCATTCATACTAACTATCATTAATTGAACAACCCCAATACATAACAATAATATCACTTCAAAATTTCTTACCTATTGACACCAACTCCATTACATCCGACCAATTCAATCAATCTTCCTTTCGGGTCAGTCGTCAACCATTCCATGCATGGATGTTGCCCAATCAATCATATAATAGTACTATAAAACCATATGCATCCAGCTTTGCCTCTTAACCTCACCTGATGACTTGATACCTTGAATCCACGAGTTACAGGGATAGCTAACCATCAGATCTGTTAGTATATATATTTCATACCGTCATCCCCCAACACGGCACATACTAGACTATATCCATTCCCCAGAAAATACGGACAATTCTAGCCAACTAAGTCAACAAATAGTATAGTGGGGTTGAAAGCCCACCCACCAAAGGAGGGGTTGGCTGGCTTCATCATGTCCACTGATTCTCAACACTACTGTAGCTACTCAACCAACCAACAACTAATCACATAATAAATAGTAGTTAGTAAGTAGTAAGTAGGTAGTAATATAACCCGCCCACCTTCTTGATCAAGTTAAAGCAGCCGCTTATTGCTGCTGCTCATGCATACTAGACACACATTCGCATTCCGCTAGATACATAATCTGATTCTTTCTATGTGGGGAATGGACAAATTAGTATAAGTAAACCTGTCTAGACTAGACTAGACTATGTCTATCGCTAGGCTTTCTGCAAGGTGGATTTTCAGTTTCCTTTTTCCCCTCCATCATCTTTTGTCTGTTTTCTTGTTTCTCTCCCCCGCGCCTAGGCAGACGTCTAGGCAGATTCCCATCTATATTTTACTTGTTTGTTTGTGTCTAGGCAACTGGGTAGCTAGCTGCTGCTGCTGCTGCTGCTGCCTAGTATGATGGGGATAGGCAGATGAATGCTTCGTACGAAATAAACAAAGAAAGTAAGTACCTTCCACCCGTCCGTCCCACCCTCAACCTGTGGAGTAATGGAATGTGCAATGTGCAACGTGCAATGTGACAATGTGTGTAAGATTCCTCTTCATGCAATGCAACATAGTACTACTAGTACAAGTAAGTAGTCTAAGACACCTACATCCCGTTGTTGAACCTAAGCAAGGCTGAGTTTCCCTTCCTTCCTTCCTTCCTTTTTCCCCCCTCACCTCACACGGACAGTTCCCTGCACCGTGCAGGGCAACGTTCGCTTTTTTTTCCTGCTCAGCCATCCCGCCACCACCGTCCTAATGATCCTCCCGTGCCGGCCATCTCGACCACCTCGTCGAAGCTGATTTCCACCCGGAACATCCGTCCGTCTGCAGTGCCACTGCCCCCGCCAACGGGGCTGATCAGCCCCCAGCTGACGAGCTTCTCCCATGCCTCGCGCGCCACGTCCCGACCCCAGACTCGTCCCGGAGTCACCGCTGCGCCGGACACCGAGGCTGACGTCTTGGCGGTCGTTAGCAGTCGCACGTACTCTGCGTAGGCTGCGGGGAAGGAGAGCGCTAGTGGCGCAGCGCTCTGGAGCTGCGTCGTCTCGAGGCCTGGTTCGTACAGGGCTGCTAAGCGGGTTGCGGCTAGGAGAAGCGAAAGCGGGAGAGATGAGGGACTTGCGGAGGCGGTGGTCGACGCGGAGAATGGGAGAGGGGCAGGGTCCGGGCAGGATAGGAGGTGACTGGTGAAGGTGGTAGCGGTGGGGATCTCCAGGGAAGACGTTCCTTCGGGAGTAGTAAGAAAGTGGGTGCTGTGATAGAGGTCGCTCAGTCCAATCAAAGCGCTCGTGAAGAATTCCTTCACGGATTTAGTTTGATGGTATATCCTTCGTAGGTGGGATGTGAACGCCTCGTCGATCCATAGGCCCTGGAATTGCCCGCTAGGGTCAGCAAAACGTGGTCTGTGTGGTTATTTGTCGCGCAATGAGGCGCACTTACCTGCAGATAAGCTCTCCATCCTTCCAGTAAGCGGCCCCAGCTGTCAGAGTGGAGGACGGCTCGCTCTTTGGCATCAGCCAATTCAAGCAGTTCCGAAATTTCCTCGTCTTCCAGGTTAAGTCCGGCGAAGCAAATGTCAGAAAAGGTTTCCAGGGATCGTGGTAGTGGAACGTAGACGTATCGGTGGCTGAAGCGACTTTTGACTCGCTTCTCCAACATTTCCGTCACATCCACCTTGGTAGTAAGCCCAATCACTGCAATTGGGGCCTTGCGCGCCTGCGCGATATCAAACAAGTTGTACAGCAGTGTTTGGCGAGGGTGTGTAACAAACAAATCGAATTCATCCAGAACAATGACGATGGATTTTGCAGCGGTCGCAGTACCTGATTCATTGGACGGACCATAGAGCTCCTCTGGGTGCGACAGAAGAGCAAGGAGTGTAGCCATGGTATCAGCATAGCTGCTAACTTTGCCAGCTTCGTCTTCAGTGTTTGTCTCACGGCCAAGCTGACGCCACATTTCGCGGAGCGCCAATCGGTCGTCTGTATGAAGGAAGCCATTAAGACGGACAACGTGGAAGTCATTCTTGTACGACTTTCCCAACGTCGAGATAATCGTCTCAACGATCGCAGTTTTCCCGCTTCCGCGAGATCCGAGAAGTAGCATTGAGTTACCTTCACCGACAGCAACAGTTTGTTCGATCAAATGGTTGACCTTGTGGTACTCAGTCTCGAGCCCTTTCAGTGGCACCCGTCTCTTGCCGTTCAGCTTCTGCGTAACATATCCTGTCAGTAACCGCAGCTCCTCTGTCAGACCTTCTTGCACAAGCGCTTGGAGTTTCGCAGCATAGTCTGGAAGCGGCTCCCCGTTGGCGGGAACGGTTTGCTCAGTGCTGGTCAAGTCATTGCTGGCAAGATCCTGTTGTAACTGCATCGACACGAGATCTTCTAGCCCATCCTGATAATCATCCGGCGTAGGAGATATCTGCGACTCATCCCGTTTCTTGGACGCATCGTCCTTATCCGTTTCGAACCGAACTGTGGCCTTCTTCGACCGCGTCCGTGCCGGTCGTCTTTTCGGTTGCGGAGACGGTTCGTCCTCGTCGTCATCGTCGTCGACTTCTGCTTCCTCCTCTTCCTCGTCACCCTCCGTTTCCGAGACATATTTAGCCCTGCGGGCGCTCCTCGTCGTTGACCCGTTCGCACCTGGTGTAGAAGCGTTTCTCCTGCCCGATGGCGTGTTCACGACCTCGTCTCCGTACCTCTGCGGCGCTCGGCGCTGTCGCCCACTCGACCGTACTCCACCCCTCGTAGGTGTATCTGTAGCTTGTACCTCGTCGTTCTCCTTTTCAATCACAGCGGCGCCCGGCGAAGATCGCCGCCGCTTTGATCTCGATGTAGCGGGCGTTTCTGGCTCTTCGGCTGCAGGAGACGCGGCTTTCGTCTGTTCGATTACTGGCGAGGTGGGTGCGTCTTGAGCGCCCTCGCCCATGGTAGTATCTCCATCTTCGTCAACCACTTGTGCGTCCGACACCCTTCTCCTCTTGCTGGCGCGCGGGTCCTTCATTGTTTCGAAATGGGTATTGCGCTGGTGGGGGAGATTTGGCTGCACCACCCGTAACTGCGGGTGCAGTGTTGTGTCAATCGTCTATCGTTTCAGGGTATATTATTAGGAAAGGTCAATGGCGCGCATAGCAAACATCAGAGGTACGGCACTGGGAGCGGAGGGATAGATGCGGAGAAGGAAATATTTTTGGACTGCGACCGGGGAGATTCGATGAGATCACTGGTCGGGAAGAGGGAACAAGAAATTAGGTGTTTGGTTAAGCAGAAAATATATTTAAGATAGATTTGATAGGAGCCACTGCCAGCTATTCACATGGACTGGGCCGGTTCAATGAAAGAATTGTATTGATTGTTGACGGAGAGTCTCTCGGAGTCGGGCCAGGCACGGGAGCCTATCATGCCTGAGGCAGCCTGCATGATGCGAGGTCAGGTGCATCATTCTCGACAGACAAGCTGAAGAAGAACATAATGAAAAATACATACTAGCAACATCCTTCCAGAATCACTACAGACCTGTATAGACTATCTCCGACTTCTCTGAGGTTATCTCTCTGAAAGTGGGATAAGAATAGGTCCATGACGAATATTCCACCGGTCAGGATCACAAGCATCATGGCATAACTTGTATATCATGGCCCGAATTCCGGGGCAAATACCCACGTTGAATCTCCCAACCAAAGAGATCGATGAAGTTAAAGACAAACAAGTGTTACCAAGAAAGGAACCGATAAGTCAGATACATAGAGCAGCTACATTAAGCTTCCAGGGCGAGTAGGACGTCTGTACGGACAAGCAGGTTTAAGGTCTGCCGGCAACCTCGGTTGTTTGGACCCTTATCCAAGGACATCGGACTATGAGAGATCACCCATGCTATGGAATAATGTCCTCTTTTCTCGCTCAATTAGCTATAAAAGTAGAATTCCCCCCTAACCCTTTACAGGAATCTCATACTGGCAACCTAATCAGAAAAGACACGTGCCCAAAAATTAGTCACATCCATTCATACATACAACCGCAGCCATGGCTCCGACAACTCCCCTCCGACCATCCAAGATGCCAGCACCTAGCGTTCGTCCGCTATCCCAACTGACCCCGTTCGAGCAGCTCGTGCACAGCTACTCTACGGGGCCTCCGACATTGAATAAGAACGAGGAGGCACGTACTATACATCATTATCTTTGTCCTCCATCCCCCATCCGCAAACAGCATGCTAACCATCCGCACAGGCCTGGGACTTCTTCCCGGACGAATGCAACCTCCGGTTCGAGTCCGCCACTCAGGATCCCCCGGCCCGCGTCTCGTATCTTCTCAAAGTAATTCCAAAGCAATGCAATTACCTCCAGAACCTGCATGGCGGGTGCGCAGCCACCTTGATTGATATTCTTTCCTCGACATTGCTTATAGCATTGTCCAAACCGGGCTTGTACTCTTATGGTGGTGTGAGCCGGAACTTGAAGACTACGTATATCCGCCCAGTGCCGGCGGGAACTGAGATCCGGGTGGTGTGTGAACTGGTTCATATGGGGAAGCGGATGGCACTACTACGGGCGGAGATTCAGAAATTAGATGGGAGTGTCTGTGTCGTCGCCGAGCATGATAAGGCCAATTCGGATCCCGCGGATATCAAGATCTGAGTTGGCCTTGGCGCATAATGATAGAAAGCAAGTTCTACACTGCAGATGTTTGTTAAGATAGAATTATTCACACGTCATGGTGCACCAGACACCAACTTTATCGGGTCAATAAATGTATATGCAGGCCCGACTACTACTTCAAGACGCAAAACCCAAGTGAGTGTGCGAGTCCAATAGTGGTATGATTCATGAGCGTAGAGAAAGTCCAGAAGGAATTAGGATGACTCGATTCAAAAGCGCCCGTAGCGTCAAGATATTACTTTACCCCAATATGCATTTCGCGGAGATTTCTTTACTCCTCCGCAAGCTTCTGGCCCTCCCGGAGACCCTCAACGACCAACTCCTCGCCCGTCGCGCGACGGTAGATGTCCCGCACATCGTCTAAAGAACGTCAGTGATCATCCTGCAGCTAGCCTGTCATGAACGGGTTTCTTACCAGTCGTGGTCTCAAAGTGGGATGAAGGATCGTAGCTCTTCGAGATGAAGATGTTATCCTTCTCGCCGCTCTCGATAGGCTCATACAGAGGAATGGGGGCACCCATGAATGTCTCCTCGATCTTACCCAGGCGCTCGAAACCAGGCTCCAGCTCCAGGTGGTGGTTGGCATCCGTCTCGGCAATAGTGGAGACGATGGCGATGTAGTAGCCCTTGGGGCAGACGTTGTGAGCCGACGATACCATGGCGATGTAGATATCTGGTAAGGGTCAGCGCGGACACATTCGCAAAGATCCCAGACAATGAGCTTACCGTGCTTTCTGCCGACCTGCGACTGAGGAATGATCAGCTGCAGCGAGTCGCTGCCGTCGGTCTTGTCAATGGGGTGGTTTAGGATGCAAATGGCCTTCAGCAGGTAGCCGGTGACTCTGGCCTTTCCAGGGAAGTATGAGGGGTCTGCAAGAATCTTCTTGGTCTTGGTGGAGAAAGTCATAGACTCGGCCTCGTTGTCACGGTCCTTCATGGTGGCCTTGATGCCGGAAACCTTGCCGCTCTCGTCGTAGAGAACGTCGTCAACGGAGGTGTTGAGCATGTAGGTACCTCCGTAGATAGCGGACAGACGAGCGAAACCCTGGGGAAGCTCGCCCAGACCGTAGAGAGGGTAGATGTAGGGGGACTTTCCGTAGCGTGCCATCGAGTTCACGTACAAACGGATGCGGTTAATCGTCTCGGGAGCCATACCCGACTTGAGGATGTACTCATCGGAAGGATACAGGGCCATGGAGTGACCAACAAAGTCACGAGTGTTGTCCTCCAGTCCGAACTTGTCGTAGACTTCCTTCATTGTGCAGGTGTGGATGTTCAGACCTATATTGCTTTAGCGCCGGCGCTACAACGATCAAGTAGTCTTGAACCAACCCTGGTGAGTGGAGGGGTCCTCCTCCTTGAATTCGCCAACCCATTCCAGGAACTTCTTAGCTCTCCGCTTCTCGAACAGCCCCATGAGAGATGAGCGCAGAGCTTCACCAGCATCGGAAGGCACCTTGGCAACGGTAGCCTTGGGACCCTTGCCTTGCTGGACGTAGCTGCCAGCAATCTGCTTGAACTCGAGATATCTCGTAACGTCGGTGGAGACAAGGATGTTGGTCAACTCTCCGTTGGCCATGAGCAACTTGGGGACCAAGTCGATGTTCCAGTCGTTGACGCGACCATACTTCTTCCAGGGCTCCTCGCCGGGCTTGACGTTGCCGTACTTCTTGAACAGCTAAAACACGGGAGATTTGTTAGTAAACTAGAATCAAAATAAAGCTGTTTCCAGCTCGTAGGGTCATTTATGGGCGCTTACAGTCTCAATGTTCACCGAGGCAGCCTCACTGGAGTCACGGTTAGTGGCGGGTGGGATGACGGATAGCTACCAAGAAGCTGCCCAACTTACCCTCCATAGTGGTCATTGCGATCGATGTGAAGCACCTTGTTTCCCTTGACACTAAGAACACTGTAGAACAAACTGTCAGTAACCTGCTGCAGTGAAAATGCAAGCAGCAAGGAGTCCCTACCCCGAGAGGACACACTCGGTCAACCCTGTGGAGGGGTGTCAGTACAGCTGTCGTCGAGCGGCGGCGGGGTAGCACATACCAGTGCCGAGCACCACAACATCATACTCGGGGGCAATCTCATCCATGGTGTAAGGTTTCAGACGGGAGGGCTATGAAGAAAGAATGTACAGGAAAGAAGTCTTAAAGCAGTCAAGGGGCACGCGGATGAGCAGCAGAGAGAGAAGATGTGCAGGAAGAAGGAGAGAAGGGAAGAGAGAAGATGCGGAGACGGCAGCGGTGAAGTTGAAGGGGAGGGCGAAACTGAAAGGAGGTCGCAAGGGTAGATTTGGCACCCCCCGCGGATCATCGATCAGGAAATATTGATTCGTTATTTGTCTTAACGCCCGCCAGCCCGGCTCCACCAGCCCAAATAACGTTGGCATTTCAGGGTGATTTTCTCCTTACGACCATGCAATTAATTTGATGGAGCATTCCCATCTTCAGTTTCGCCTCCTGAGTTCTCCTCCTGCCCCTTTTCCCATCGGTCGTGCCGCAGTGGATCGATCATGTCTTCCGCTTTCGACACAACTAATAGCTGGCCAGCTCCCTGACTATTGGACACACTATCTGCTCTCATCTCCCATATGGCTCTATCATGCACTAGTTATGAGAATTGACAGTCTAGATCTGGCATCCTTTCCGCCACGACCAAGTACAGTAAGTAGGGTTTTCGATGGAACTATAGACTACAAAACACCGGGTCTCGATAATCAGGTCGCCAAAATCAAACTAGTTAAGAGTTCGACAAGGAGAACCAAAGAAAGTAATTGAAAAAGAAAAGGAAAAGAACAAACGTTGCCAATAATAAAAGAACATATACTACATACTACTACATACAAAAGTACAGACCAATAGTTTCTATCGGAGCTTCCAGATTCAAACCCCCGTTCCTTTTGTGTTATCCCTCATAGAGCCGATGCCCTTACTCCTGGCTATCCTCCTGAGGCCGGTAGCCCTTTCTGTAGAGACGCTGTGCCTCCTCCCAGGCGTACCATCTTTCCCGAAGAACGTGCTTGATGCCGTTTTGCGTGACGCGGATCTAAGAAAGCCATTCATTAGCACATTGAGCACCAAGGCGAGCAGCAGCCCATTAATGTTGTATATAATTTTCGTAGTAAGACGTTTGTAGCTTTCATGAGCCTTGAAACATAAACCAGCAACAGGACTGAACCTACCACACGATCCCGCTCAGAGGATTCCCACTCTCCATAACCAGCCTTCAATCTCTTCCTTTCCATATCGCTCGTAGCTATGCGATTGCGCTCCTTGACGCAGACCCACCACAGGGAATGGAGATCGTCCCATGACTTCTCACGAAGTTCCTGAATAGACCACGAGCGGCCTAAACGATCAATAGTAAGCATCACAACGTCACCACAGCCTTATATGGTTCCAAACTAACCGCATTCAATGTCGTATGTCGGCGTACTCAAAGCGGTCCGGTCCGTGGGGAAGAAACCCCAGAGTCCATGGTCTGGTGTGGCATTTCGCTTCGGGAGAGCGTCTGGGGAAACCGGCTTAGGCAATGGGTACTTGGACACACCCAATTTGTACTTGGGGCCAGTGCGGTGAATAGCGGACACGCCGCGGACTTTGTTGAGATCACCACGGCCAGCGGCAACAGCGGCGGTGGAAGAAAAGTTCGAGCACTGGACGGTCGACCGGTTCATAGAGAAATGGAGAGACGGGGCGAGGTAGGGAGGAGGCAATTCGGCCAGCGGGAAAGCTCCGGTCTGGCGAGCCAGCCGTAAAACTGACTGACGATTCATTGTAAGCGTAAAGCAGCCCTGTGACGGCGAAGGGACTCGGTAGAGGATGTCCTTGCGGCCTCCGGGATCAAAAGCGAACGGGACGGACTTTTGGCGCCTAGATCACGTGTGCGGCTGCGGCTGGTCACACTGTGCGACCAGTTGGGAACGACCTTCCTACTGCACATCGTGGGGAGAAAACTCGGGGCTGGAAAATGGGTGTAGATAGGTTATTCTACTACCCATGTGATTGGGTGTATCTACACTAGATGAACTCAATAGGCATGTCATATGTTGACAATGTGGGAGAAGATGCCGTTAGTGATGCTATTGATGACATAGATAGCTGGGAAGAAGACGGATGCACATAATTTGCCATTCCCACACCTCGAGCGCTAGATATTCCCTAAGCTGCATAATAATGTTGTCGTAAGGAAAAGAAACCAGTAAATCCATGACCGAACTCCCCCATCATCCACCTGATCCAGTGCGTGGTCGTGTGCTCATGGTTACCAAAAAGCGTGGATGGCCGTGAATGGGCGGCTAATGGAGGTCCGTGCAGGAACCAGAAGCGCGCGTCTGCAGCCACTCCACTTCCCAAAGCCGGCGCAACACAGTGTGGGCAGAGATCCTGGCTGCACATTGGTTTCTTATCGTTCACATGCTGTACCACTGTTATTCTCTAAATCACACTGCAGAGCTTTGTTCTTTCATCTGTACTGCCCAACCGTCTCGTCTGCATCATGAATAGGCCAGGTTTGTGATTTTCACGTTCTTCCCTTTGTCCTCCCGATCGGGCTTGCTACGGCAACCCCAGCAGTCTCCGATCACTGCTTTCTCTCATGCCCATCCTCTTTTAGCTTCATGGTGCCGTGTGGAGGGTGGCTGGTGCTTGGTTTCGCGTCTTGCTATCCATCGGGCTTCAATTGCAAGCTCTCTTTCCAGATGGATCTTCCTCTGCGACCGCAATAGTCTTCCTCGTCACCATGCCAAGCCCCTCCCCCGGCTTTGGTGAAGCAGTCCCCCCCGAATTTGGCACGTTCACCTTGGCCATGTCGCTGATCACTGTTATGGCTTCCAGGACCAGGCCCCCAGCCCTTGCGAGGCATGTCCGGCTTCCCCGCCCAACAACAAGCACAAGCTCGAAATGCGGCGTTGGCATCGGCGCGCCTGCCAAACGGCAAACTTGGTGCGACTCATTGTCTGGGCTCGACTGGTAGATCCGCCTTGAAAGCTAACGGCGTCGGACCCAACAGGTAGCGGAGCGAATTGGAACTTCAACCTACCCGTCAGCGGAACACCGGGGATACAAGGCAACCAGCAGCGCAGCATTGGGACGATGGGAACATTTGCACAGAGCTTGAGCGGTTCTCAACCTGCTACTCCTCTTGACTTATCGTGAGTGTGGCTTGCTCTCCCTTTTAACTAGGTCTATGGATAGGCCTCCTGAAGGACACATCGAACTTATTGCTGAGAAACCTGGTTGTTCCTTCCAGAGACTTCCCTTCGTTATCTGGAGCGTCTCCGCAATCGCAAACCCAAAACCCGAGCCATCTAGTATGGGCGAACGCCAGCCAACGTGCGATGCAGCAGACCCCTGTGCAAAGGCCCCAGCATGCTACCTCCCAAGCACCTTCACGAGCCCCGCAGACTCAAACCCACCACCCGCAGCAGCAATCGCAACCCTCTCACGACGACGTATTTCCCTCGGGCGCTCAGTTCGCAAACCGCTTGGACGATTTCCGGAATGGTGGACAGGGTATCAGTGGTCAGTTAGGTGCCGGGGGCCAACCTCAAACCGGCAACATTGAAGAATTCCCCCCGCTCGGACGTAATATCACCACGGACCTCGGTCAAGATCGGAGAGGATCATTGATACAAAGTACAGGGCTTGGCAACTACAACGGTGGCCTTTCATTTACGGGCGTGAGCCAGGCTCAGTCTGCCCAAGCTCGCAACATGGTCGCTGCGTCGGTAAACGGACAAGAGCGGATAATGTCGCCTGCCACTGCAGGATCAGGGGGTATGTTTCGGTGACTCGGTCAGCCTGATCTCAAACTAAAGCTTCTGTTCAGGTATTGAAACGTCGCGATCGCCGGTGAATCAGGGGTCAAGCAGGGTCCCGGGACAAGAAAAGGAGGTAAGGGTCGCGACCAGAGACGCTTGTCGCTCCGTTGCTGACTTGAATTCAGGAATTGAACAGCAGTGTAATATCGAACCAAAGTGCTTACACCGAACAACAACACATTATGCGGCCGCCAGGGTTTCCCGCTACTGGGAAGGAAGCTTCAGGGGCTGCGCAAAGCTCTGATCAATTACCACTTGCCGAAATGAGCGAGCTCGACAAGTTTGGGCTGGCAGGCCTGTTGCGCATGATTCATAGCGATAACGCTGATGTCTCAAGTCTCGCGGTCGGACAGGATCTCATGACATTAGGTTTGGATCTGAATCAACCAGAGTATGTTCTGGCAATTTTTTGCACTTCGAAGGCTTTTTTCTCACACAGTTCCAGACCCTTACATACGTCATTTGCCTCGCCGTTCGTTGCCTCCATGCCAGGAGTTCCTCTGGAGCAAGATTTCGCTCTCCCGGCGTGCTACAACGTCGCCAATGTTCAGCCTCTCCAGACACGTATCCCGAGTTTCAGCGACGAGACCTTGTTCTACATATTCTACAGCCAGCCCAGAGATCTACTGCAGGAGGTCGTTGCGGAAGAACTCATGGGTCGGAAATGGAGGTACCATAAGATCGAACGGTGCTGGCTTACCCGCGATGAGACGTACCCCGGTCCTGTTGACGTCGATCGCGGCGTAAGTGAAAGGGGCGTCTACCTATTGTGGGATCCCGCCAGTTGGAAGAAGGTTCGGGTATGTCTACCCTCGTCTCTGCTTGACGTCGTCCCTCTATGACTCGTATCCCGCATTTACTGACCGGATGCTACAGCGCGAGTTCATTCTCCGCTACGAGGACTTGGATAACCGGATGGATCCAAACCGGGGTCTTGCACGAGTCGGATTTCCGCATAGTTCATGAATGTCTGAGGGAAACACACCGGGGAGGGGATAGGATCAAATGGCGTTAGGTTTACTGCCAGTTTTTCAGGTGACTGTTCAGGTGTTGCAGTATTGCCGAGCAACAGGTGTTTCTCTAAGCTTTAGTGGTCTATCCGGGATAAGGACATTCACGCGAATTCAATGACTTCTATGACCTCACTTTCTGGTGCTTCCAAACTAGCTGATAAACACGTAAAACAGACCATTTCCTTTAACACTAACAGATGAGTCAATAACAACCTCTCATAAGTACTACCTCTCAGCACCCAATTCATCCGGTACCATTATCGACTAGGGCTTTCTCCCCACCGCAAGAACAGCCACCGGCTCCATCCTAATCACCCCATCAGCTCCAAACTTCTCCTCCAGATACTCCCTGATCACCACCGGTGCCTTCGCCTCATACTTCTCCCGCTGCTCGGGTGTCCAAAAGGCACCGGTCACAATGGGGATCATTCCTCCACCGACCTCCATGAATTCGGATATAGTCAATGAGGTCTCCCTCTGCACAGCAGTGACTTCCACATCTTCGAACCCTTCCTCTTCGAACCGAGCTTTCACGAAAGACTCGTCGTCCCAGCCTTCGTTATGCAAGGCCAGGAACTCTTTCATGGTGGGGAACTTGACGTTCCAGGCCGTGGTTTCGATGGCTTCTTTCATGATGACGAGCCACGAAGCTGATTTGTCTTCTGGTTAGAGCTTGATAGAGCGACGGGTTGACCCGATCATGAAGGGAGGAAATCAATGACATACAATTCCTCCACGTCGAAGTCGCAAGTACACCCCCGGACTGGAGGATACGGAAGCATTCTACCATTAACAATCACACACTGTCAGCTTCACTTCAGGTATCAATCCAAAATAACCACAACGGAACCAGTAATAATACTCACCTCTCATCGCAGCCCTCGCATCAGGTATCATCATAAAAGCTACCCACGTCGACGATCAATTTAGTCAGTCAACCACTCATTCCTTCAAACCACACCCACCCCCCACAACCTCCACAACGAACCACATAGATTATACCACTCACCAAAAGCCGTCAACACATGCGTATACTTATCCGCCGGCAGCCCCGTACATTGAGCATCCACGACCTTCGCCTCAGCGTTCACCCACCCTTCCCTCTCAATTCGCAACTTGGTATACTCCACCATCAGCTCCGTTATATCCCCGCAAGTCAGCGTCCAATGTCTCTTGACGTCCTCAGGCAGCGTGCTGTTCAAATAGCTGGATACAATTCCCAGTCCGCAGGCATTGTCGAAGACAGCCATAGGTTTGTTACTCGGGGTAGACAGGATACCAGAGTGCTGGACGAGAGGGGCCACGAAGACGCCAGTGAGTTTCTCGGCAAGGTGGTAGCGGGATACAAATGCTGGGGTGAGGTATGAGGAGGGAGAGATTTTGGGGGTCATTTTGATGGATAGATGTGGACGTTCTGGGTAATGAACTGGGAGGAACAATGTTGTGTTGATTTTATGATAGTGAGAGAGATGAGAGTTGGTTTGGATGATGCTGAGAACGAGGAGAGGGGATACGCATGAGAAGAGCACCTTTATATATCAATTTTGGCTACCTGGTTGTTGCTCGATCTACTGCTTGGCTGTGCCTTGGGGCCGCGAAGGATGGGAGTAAGTCTCCGATATGTCTCCGCGAGCACCTTGGTGACCATCTCTCGGGGCTTGGATTGGATAGATGTATTATCAGCTGATGTTTTACGTTCTAGATCAGTCTTGATGTTCATATTTATGGATGAGAGTGTATGGTTCGTCTGATCAGTTGGTGGAGAAGTCTCCGGGACTGTTTCGTATACTTCCATCCCGTCCTTCCATGACGAGGCATGCTAAATTATATACTACCGGGGACTGAGCACGGGTCGCATAAACTATCGGAGAAAAAGCAAAGACTTAAATTAGAATGAAAGATCGAAGAAGAAACCAATTTCATATTATTATCATAAAATCGAGAAAGAAAAAAAAAGAAAAAAGAAACGTCCCGGGAGAGGATCGAACTCTCAACCTCACGATTAACAGTCGTACGCGCTAACCTTTATATTGAATTAGTAACTGATGTGACTGGATTGAAATTGTTGAAGGGTAAGCTTACCAATTGCGCCACCGAGACGACTCGTTAAATATCTGCGCCATTGTTTGCTATATCAGAGGCATGTATTGGTGATGTGATGATACAGAAGTGGTTGTCCCAACCAGTCCTTGGGGAAGCTGATATATATAACTCGATCTAATGGAGTGGTAATCGCAAAAATTTTCTAGGAATTCCGGTGAGTACTAGCATATTTTCAAGAAGGTCTCTGGAAGGTTATAGTAAGTAAATATTGATCGGATAACGATGTCGTGCAGTACTCGGTCTGGCATAGCTTTGTCTTGGCTTATGGGGGCAGTAGGGTTTCTGTTGCTTATACCGTGCTTGATTTCCCCGTTTCCTGCTTCCTGCGTCAAATTTACTTGTTTGCTCCCAGCGTCTAGCCACGCCTGCGGTGAAATCTCTTCTCTCCACTGTGACTAAGAGCGAATGGCCTAATGGAATGGATTCCTTCAAGTTTGATATCTCACATGGCTCGTGCATAGAATGGACCCTATTCTGATCCTTGGAAGGTAATCTCTAGCCAGCAATTAGAGAAATGAGTGAAGAGTGTGCAGCGAAGGCTTGGGCATGTTGCTGGAATTGGATAATCTGGGAAGATCAGATAAAAGCTTTCCTTGGCAAATGACCTGAACCCGCGGGTAACCACCACAGACCCATGCAGCTCTGCATAACTAAAAGTGCTGATTTATCCCAATCAAGCACTTTTTCGTGAGCATCAATCAGGCCTATCAGCATGTTTGCATTGTCTGCCAAGACACGGTTATAGATTAAAGCCTGTGCTCAACCCGCGGGTTTCCTGGGGGTCTTGCGTTGATCGGAGGCTTCGTTACTTTCCTGCACGAAATGTATGAATGCATACTATTAGTACAGAAAGAGATAGCACTGAAAGCTGCTTCTAAGATCCAAAGATCCAAAATCTCAGAACATGAAGACGCATAAGTGGGAGAAACTTCTATCTTATTCCACTGGGCTGCTGCCAGTTCTGCACCAATGCACCGACGAGGGCTCTGATATAAATAGTCGGCATAATCTGAATTGTGGACCCAAGCATTGCACCTGGGCCCCACGGACCCCCAGAAGCCTATTTTTTGTTCGGGATTGGAGAAACACATAGTGGCTAAGGCACAGGACCCTTGAAGATGCGCCCCATACTTATCCTTACTTACTCTTCCGAAAGTTCTATACTTCCTTCGCATCATGTCACTTTCATGTTCATTCCCTCCTTTACATTCGTTCACACTCGTTCAACTCCTTTCTATCGTTATCCAATGGTCTCAGGAACGGCCATTACCACTTCATCGATATAGTTGTCTTTCTATCTTACGTGATAGAAGCGCCTCTCGCTTATGATAGTTTTCCAGTTTGCCAGTCGAAATTCACTATGAAGTTGTCTACTATTTTTGCCGGCGCAACCCTCCTTGCCGGTATTACTATGGCCGAACTGGACCCTATAGTGATCAAGGTACGAGTTCGAGACAAAGCAATTCTACCATGCTTGTTTATCTCATGCCCTCTTCTGGTCGCTGACTGCTCTTCTAGGGTAGCAAATTCTTCTTCAAGAGCAACGATACCCAATTGTATGTGCCCTTCATACGTACGATGTAAAGCTAGGCTTTTACTAACTGGCATGCCTTTAGCTACATGCGTGGTGTTGCCTATCAGCGTAGGAAGGTCCACTATCATGGTTTTGCTGGATAATTTCTGATGTACAGGCTGACCAATTTCTATAGAAGAACTGCCCAGCAGTAGTACTGGCGGCACCTATTACAAAGACATTCTGGCCGATACTACCGCCTGCAAGCGAGATGTTCCCCTCTTGCAGGAACTCCGGACTAACACTATCCGTGTCTATTCGATCGACCCTGAAGCGGACCATACTGAGTGCATGAAGCTCCTTACCGACGCCGGCATCTATGTTGTGGTGGATATGGCGCAACCCGCGGAGTCGATCAACCGTAACGACCCATCGTGGGATAATGCCCTATATAAACGCTATACTGATGTGGTTGATGAGATGGCTAAATACACCAACACTATTGGGTTCTTTGCTGGGAACGAAGTCTCCAACCAGAAGAACAACACTCTTGCTAGCGCTTTTGTGAAGGCTGCTGTGCGCGATATAAAGCGATATATCAAAGCTAAGAACTATCGCGCCATGGCTGTTGGGTATGCCACCAATGACGACGCTGAAATTCGTGTGGATATGGCCAACTATTTCAACTGTCAATCTGAGGAAGAAAGTATTGATTTCTGGGGCTACAATGTGTACTCGTGGTGTGGAGACTCGTCTTATGAGAAATCTGGCTACAAAGCTCGCACTGAGGAATTCGCTAATTATTCCGTTCCAGTGTTCTTTGCCGAGTATGGTTGCAACCTTGTCAAGCCTCGCAAGTTCACTGATGTGGCTGCTCTCTACGGTGACCAGATGGCGAAGGTTTGGTCCGGGGGTATTGTCTATATGTACTTCCAGGAAGCCAATGACTACGGTATGTTTAAGCTCTCTTTTTTCCCCCCTGTCCATCTTCCCTAACGGAATCCATAGGTTTAGTAACCCTTAAGGGTGATACTGCCAGCAAGCTCCCCGACTTCTTCGGCTATTCTGAGCAAATCGCAAGCGTCAATCCTACAGGTGTCAAGAAAGCCGACTATTCTCCTTCCAACACAGCTCTTGAATCTTGCCCTACTATTGACGGCAACTGGTTTGCCAGAGCTAGTCCACTACCCCCTTCTCCTAACCCCGATCTTTGCACATGCATGGATGCCTCTTTGGAATGCGTGGTGAAGGACGATGTTTCGAATAAAACCTTTGCCGACCTTTTCAATACCGTCTGTGGCTATGGGGTTTGTGATGGCATTTCCACTAATGCAACTTCCGGTGAATACGGCTCCTACAGCGTGTGTAGTGCGAAGGAGAAATTGTCCTTTGCTTTCAACAGATACTATCAGGAACAAAAGGCCAAGGGCAACGCTGCGTCCGCTTGTGATTTCGCTGGCGCTGCGAGCACTAAAATCCCTAAAAGTCCTAGTAGCACCTGCTCTAGCCTGCTCGATGCCGCAGGCGCTGAAGGGACCCGCACAGTTACTGCTTCTCCGACCGGTGGCTCTGTTCTGAACTCTCCATCTTCCAGTACTGGTGCCGCCCATCCTATGGCAACTGTTAGCAGCGTAAATATTGGGCTGTGGCAGCTTGGCGCCTATGCAGTAACAGCGTTTGTCGCTGGTTTCGCGATGATTCTTCTATAGGTATTTTCTGAATACTTGGACTTGCGTTTTTCGATATCTTCTTTGAGTTGACTTCACGAATTTGGCCATTTCGATCATTGCTCCTGTTAGAGCCTACCCGGTCCTACTTCGCTTTCTGTGTTTTTCTTATTGTAGTTTAGATCCAATTCACTCAATAAGATAGTCATATGTTGACACGAAGTCGGAAATTTGTACCCTCGGCTTTTGCAATCAGGTACATCAAGCAGTGTCCTTATCCCTTTCCTTCAGCCAGACTCTGGTATAACCCACAAATCTACGTGCCACACCTTCACCACTCCTTGGCACTCAAAGAAATCTAGACTTTCCTTGCGGATCTATACAATATCAAAATAGTTCCCCAATGCAATTTCGCGTGCTTTTCTGATATTTTACCTGTAGCTCTCAGTGCCCACCCGTGACAGATGCCAAGTAGCATACTCTTCCACGGCTGCCTCGAGAAGTCCAGGAACGTTGTTCAAATCATCTTTAATCGAGTTTGGAGCATCTTCAAACGCCCAGAAGGAAGAGCCCGCGGGTTGGGGTGACTGTGATGACGGGATATTAATGTTTATTTGCAGAGGCGTCGAGCCAGACGTGAGGCTGCTGGTAAATTTATTATGTTTTAGAAGCCGTTGCTGCTCTTCTGTATACAGCTGTTCCTGTATTCTTATCAGGAATATTATTATGAATCTCCAGGATACCACCTTGCTCCACATATTGGACGAGGCTGATGGAGGAGATCTTGCCACATGAGTATCTGCTTATTTATAGTCTTTCCTTCAAATATCAGTTTTTTAAACCGCTTTGTAAGATCGTGCCGTGAGTGATTGTTTACAGAAACAATAACTGTAGTATCATCAAGTCTGACACGCCTGCCATGGTTTATTTTCTGATGTAGCAGACGTTCAGCCTCCTGTTCTATTTTCTCCCAATACAGACTGGGCGTTGAATATAGTTCTTGTTCCGTATCTTTTACCAAAACTCGATGGTCCAAAGTCACTCTCTACTCGATTACGTATGGAACGTAAGACGGGCGTTCATCGTCTGTTGAACTGCTATCAGACCCAACAACATCACGGAAGGATTACACATAAGCAGACTCAGGGGTGTGCTCGTATATGACTGAGGCACGGTTGGTAGCATGTATAGGACGACACCACCATTACGTTGATTGACGGCCGTTAGCACAGAAGTACGGCAGCCAAACTGACAGCTTGTCTGCGAGTCTACTATCCGGCTCGGCAAGGCGGGGGAAAAGAGTATAACAAGGTTAATCCAAAAATGTTCGAAAAAAAGAAGCGTCCCGGGAGAGGATCGAACTCTCAACCTCACGATTAACAGTCGTACGCGCTAACCTGTATTTGAATTAGTAACTGAGAGATATGATGAATTTCGGAAGTGAAAGCTTACCAATTGCGCCACCGAGACTACTCAGTTGTTGCAGGGGTCTACTTATGGTATTATCAACGAACATAAAGCGATGCGTACCATCCAGTAAATGACGCCACCAGGCGGCACAACTGCTATACAAGGCAATTATTGTGCCATCGAAATATGTTGCGTGTCTGGTCAAGGAATTGTCGTTATCCATCATCGATGACCTGCTTTTTCAGGCGTATCCTAGAATAACCAAGGTCTGGACTGAAACGAATAGTAGAGAAGAATGCTCTCGGACAGTATCTTGGCTGGGCTGGATGCTGCAGCATGATCAATGAATTGGGATCCCATGTTTATGGCCCACAGCCTGATGTTTCCCGAATCGCATGGCATCGAATCGACCGTCACGTTCTTGCCACACTGACGAGTTGATCACTCACAGTACTCCTTAGTTACCTGCTGTGATGCATGTGGTAGCGATCGTCGGGTAGCTGAGTATACTGCGCACTGTGTACGGTACAGGCAGAGTATACCGCCAGAAACAGTGGCAATTCGATCATTATAGGAGGTGGGCCGTATAGAAATCGTAAAGCATCTTTGCCATTGTGAGGGTCTAGGCTCGCCTCACAACCTTTAGGCCGGCGGCATGGCTGTGCTGGTGCCTGGTGGATCTTTCCTCGTACGGTATAGCGATGTTCACCCACTTCTCGTATATGAAGTCTCCCGTGGTTCATATGCTTTGGTTCATATGCTTTTCTGTCTCCTTAGTGCAGTCTATAGGCCACGGTTCGGTCATCCTATGGCTCACAGCGACTGTGTATGCATATCAACGGATGTGATTTTCTATCGGCCAGGCTTCCCATGAAGTGCAGCTGGTTCTTAATGCAATAGGGGTCGTTCTTGGTAGCAAAGGTATGAGGTGTTGTCGGGCCAGTGTTGTCGGGCCAGCGTTCGCTGTTTTTGCATTCGAGGTCAGTCCTCTCTGCCAGCCACAGGTTGTGGTCGCCTTTGAGCCGACCATGGGGGTCTTTTCAGTTTGAATGCTCCGTATCTTTTATAGATGCGGGCTGTATGGAGCCGACGTGGGTTGGGGGTAAAAAAAGTACAAAAAAGAATGGACGTCCCGGGAGAGGATCGAACTCTCAACCTCACGATTAACAGTCGTACGCGCTAACCTTTATATTGAATTAGTAACTGAATGATTGAATGAAGTTGATGAAGGGCAAGCTTACCAATTGCGCCACCGAGACGACTCGTTGTTGCCGGCGACGAGATCAGGTATCGTCAATGCTCGATTTCAAAGAGCGATGGATATTGGACGACGGCCAACCCCTACAGTCCGACCCATGTGGTCTGCATACAATGTCATCTGCGTGTGAAAGTGGTATATATACGCTCAATCTTCCCTTCAGCACTCTATATGTCCCTATCTTGGCCTTACAGCTCTCATGGCAATGCGATGTGGCCTACATCTTTCGGAATAGCAGAACCCATATTACATTATATTCAACCTATATATCCGTTACCGCGGCACTATATACTACCCGCACTTGTGAACGCCATCTGGGCCAGTGCACAATCATGTAAACGGGCCAAGGATCCAGACAACAGCAAAATGCATACCCTGCATCCACAAGACTGCGACTTATACTAGTATCGAAGGTTCCAACGCTGCTAAGAACCGAAGCGCATCCGACGAAAGGGGCCCCATGTCGCGTTTCATATTAATGCAGATGGGTGTCTTGCACCAAAAAAGACCGAGGCCGAAAATATCATTTTGGCAGGTTTAGACTCCAAGAGCGGATACGTTAGACGCTCTATTGTACCACAATCTATTAGACGGTGCCCCTGCTATTCAGACAATTATGAACAAGGTACCACACATACCTCTATCAGGTAGCCCTATATATACTCAAGCACACCAAGGCGCGCAGTATCAGAATGTGCAAATAACCCGTGCAACTGCCTCGGTGCCGCAACCACTACTGAACTGACGCGGCAAGTCCCACGCAGTGTTCGTCAATGAAAGCATACTCGATACCATTGAACATATATGCACCAAAAGACCATGGCTGTTATGCCAGCTAACCCGTCAACACTGCCCAAGATGCAGCAGAAGAACTGCATGCTGGACATAGGCGAAAGACTACCAACTATGACACACTCGACGTGCACCTATGACTTCCAGGGATCGCTATCCCGAGCATACCACTATCCCACCATACGGTAACCATCAAGCCCGACATCAACCTGGCCAAGACATCGCGAGAATTCTAGATGGCGGTTGTTGACCCCAGGATCCAAACGGCGAAAGACACTACAGAGCTACAAAAGGCCCGTGAGCTCAATCGAAGCTGGAAGAATGCCGTCAAATCTTCCCGCAGCATGATAAAAGCTCCAAGTCCGCATACTGAAAATACTGGGATACGGTGAAGTTATCGATCCGCCAGGTAATCCTGACACAATCTGACTCCTATTATAAGCTCCTTTGGGGTCGTAGACAGCATTGTTACCCAAGCCTGCTGCTTTTGTTTGTCAAAGAAACATGACTATGGCCATAATGCCTCCCATGTCTATATGTTGTACATCGGGCAATAGACCAGCCATATCCAGATTTGATATAGAGTTGGCAAGGAGTCTTTGTCCATGTATACAGAACAAAAGAAAGAGCAGACAAGCCATGGTTCCATTTGACATTGAGCGACGGCTATGCTAGCCGAGCAAAAAGAGGAAAGGGAAAAAAGAATGGACGTCCCGGGAGAGGATCGAACTCTCAACCTCACGATTAACAGTCGTACGCGCTAACCTTTAATGCTGAATTAGTAACTGATTGGTGTGATGAAATGTCGAAGGGTAAGCTTACCAATTGCGCCACCGAGACCGGTTGTTGAAAGGAAGCTTTGATTAACGCTACATAAGCTAAGTAGACCCTTTTATTGATACCCACACCTCTATCACGTGTAACCCCTCCATGATTACATTATCACGATAGCGCGCACCAACCCCGAAAGAGCAAACCGTAAACAGCGCTGGGCCCCGACGGCAAAACACCGCCCGCAAAATCGCTCCCCAGACGTCAATCAATCCCGCAACTGTTCCCTCGGTCCCCCCTCCCATGCACCTGATCGTCTAGTTCATGGGGCTGGATCAGAGTCGCAACAATGAGGATCACGGAGATTATTATTGACGTAAGTTCATGTTCTCCGCAGCCCGGAGATGTGCGATCGCTGACTGTGAACACAAAGGGCTTCAAATCGTACGCCGTGCGTACGGTGATCTCAGGATGGTATGCGCGGATTGGGACGCACTTCAATGTGCAATTTGCCTGCCGATGACAGACCTAACACTTCTTTCATAGGGACGAATCCTTCAACTCCATCACCGGTCTCAACGGTAGTGGTAAATCGAACATCCTCGATGCCATCTGTTTCGTCCTCGGTATCACGAACATGTCTACCGTTCGTGCGCAAAACCTGCAGGATCTCATCTACAAACGTGGCCAGGCTGGTGTGACCAAGGCCAGTGTGACGATTGTCTTCGATAACCGCGACACCGCGAAATCGCCGATCGGATTCGAGGAATATGCGACAATCTCGGTGACTCGGCAGATCGTTCTTGGAGGTACGAGCAAATACCTCATCAATGGACACCGTGCGCAGCAACAGACCGTGCAAAACCTCTTCCAGAGTGTGCAGCTGAACATCAACAACCCCAATTTCTTGATTATGCAAGGTCGGATTACGAAGGTCCTGAATATGAAGCCCGTTGAAATCTTGTCTATGATCGAGGAAGCAGCTGGTACACGGATGTTCGAGGATAGGAGGGAGAAGGCTGTGAAGACAATGGGCAAGAAAGAGCTCAAGTTGCGCGAAATCGAAGAGCTTCTCAAGGAAGAAATCGAGCCCAAGCTGGAGAAGCTGCGGTCCGAGAAGCGTGCTTTCCTCGACTTTCAGCAGACCCAGAATGACTTGGAGCGCTTGACCCGCTTGGTGGTTGCTCACGATTATCTCAGGGGCAATGAGAGGCTACGGGTTTCTGGAGAAGAATGCGAGCAAAAGAGAAACAAGGTGCAGGCGCTGGAAGACAATGCGGCCAAGCTGAAGAGCGAGATTGCTCACCTCGAGGAGGATGTGAAGCGGGTCAGAGCAGCCCGCGATAAGGAACTACGGAAGGGTGGTAAATTCCAGGCTCTGGAGGATGAGGTCAAGTCCCACTCTCATGAGCTGGTTCGGTTGACCACTGTTTTCGACCTCAAGAATGCCAGCATTGCTGAAGAGAAAGAGAAGAGGACGGAAGTCCAGAAAACGGTTACTGATCTGGAGAAGGTCCTCAAGGAGAAGCAGAAGGTTTACGATAAGCTGCAGGCGCAGTATGATGCTGCTAAAGCAGAGCTTGACGCCCAGACAGCTGAAGTGGAGCAGAAGGAAGAATTGCTCCAGACCTTGCAGACTGGTGTCGCTTCCAAGGAAGGTCAAGAAAGTGGTTACCAAGGCCAGCTTCAGGACGCTCGTAACCGTGCTAACACGGCCGCGACTGAACAAGAGCAGGCCAAACTCAAGATCGCGAACTTGGAGAAGAGGATCAAGGAAGAGGAGCCACGCGCGAAGAAGGCCAAGGAACAGAACTCTGGTCTCCTGAAAGAATTGGAGGGACTGAAGTCGCAAGCTAAGAAGCTTGAATCGGAACTTTCTAGGCTAGGATTTGAGCCGGGTCGCGAGGAAGAGCTTTACCAGCAGCAGACCGAGCTCCAGAAAGAGATCCGTGAGTTGCGTCAGAGAGCAGACGACCTCCAGAGGAAGGTTGCAAATGTCGATTTCAACTACACTGATCCCCATCCTCACTTCGATCGTTCAAAGGTCAAGGGCCTGGTTGCGCAGCTCTTTAGCCTTGATAAGGAGAAGCTCCAGGCCGCTACAGCACTGGAGATCTGCGCGGGTGGCCGTCTGTACAACGTTGTTGTCGACACTGCTGAAACCGGTACTCAGCTGCTTCAGAAGGGTAGACTGAAGAAGCGTGTGACTATCATTCCTCTGAATAAGATTTCCTCGTTTGTTGCCTCGGCAGAGAAGATTGGAGCAGCGCAGAGGATTGCTCCAGGAAAAGTTGACCTTGCCCTGTCGCTCATCGGTTATGATGAGGAAGTCACTGCGGCAATGAACTACGTCTTCGGCAATACCCTCATTTGCAATGATGCCGACACAGCTAAGCGGGTCACTTTCGACCCTTCCGTCAGGATCAAGAGTGTGACGCTTGAGGGTGATGTCTACGACCCGTCCGGTACTCTGTCCGGAGGTAGTGCACCCAACACGAGCGGTGTGCTTGTCACCCTGCAAAAGTTCAATGAGATTACTCGGGAGATCCGGAGCAAGGAGCGGCAGCTGGCTACTGTGGAGGAAACAATGAGGAAGGAGAAGAAGAAGCTTGATGCTGCTCGTACAATCAAGCAGGAGCTGGACCTCAAGACCCACGAGATTAAGCTTACGGAGGAGCAAATCAGCAGCAACTCGTCTTCCTCGGTAAGTCTCATTCCGTTATGCTCTTAGACGTACAACTGACGAAAGCAGATCATTCACGCCGTAGAAGAGATGAAAGCGAACATCGAGCAGCTGAAGAAGGACATTTCTGATGCAAAGACTCGCCAGAGCGAAGCATCCAAGGATATCAAGCGGATCGAGAAGGATATGAGCGAGTTCAACGACAATAAGGACAGCAAACTTGCGGAATTGCAGTCTTCCTTGGACTCCCTCAAGAAGGCTCTGGTCAAGAACTCCAATTCAGTCAAGACCCTGCAGAAGGAGCTTCAGAACTCCCGGTTAGAGTTGGAGCAAGTTGGTGGTGATCTGTCGGCGGCCGAGGAACAAAGCGCCGAGGCCGATAGCACCCTTAAGGCTCAGATGGAAGAAATTCAGTCGCTGAAGAGAGAACAAGCTCGGATCAAGGTGAGAGAATACCGTCAAGGCTTAAAGATCAATCGCTAATGATCCATAGGACGCCCATGATATTGCTCAGGCTCACTTGGAGGACGAAAGAGCTAAGCTGACCGGCTTTGATGATGAGCTGCGTGAACTCGAGCGGACGAAGCAGTCGAAGAACTCCCAACTTACGGAAGAGGGCCTTGAGGTCCAGAAGCTGGGACACCAGCTCGAGAAACTTCAGAAGGAGCAACAAGCCGCGGCGCAGACGGTGGCTCACATGGAGGAGGAGCATGAATGGATCGCTGACGAGAAGGATAACTTTGGACGGTCCAACACGGCATACGATTTCAAGAACCAGAATATCGCCGAGTGCAAGTCGACCCTGCGCAACCTGACGGAGCGGTTCCAAGGAATGAAGAAGAAGATCAACCCTAAGGTGATGAACATGATCGACAGCGTCGAAAAGAAGGAGGCTGCACTGAAGAACATGATGAAGACTGTCATTCGCGACAAGAGCAAGATCGAAGAGACCATCATCAACTTGAACGAGTACAAGAAGGAGGCTCTCCACAAAACGTGGACTAAGGTCACAGCCGACTTTGGACAAATCTTCAACGACCTGCTGCCCGGCAGTTTTGCCAAGCTGGAACCCCCTGAGGGCAAGGATATCACTGAAGGTCTGGAAGTCAAGGTGTCTCTGGGCAAGGTCTGGAAGCAGAGTTTGACCGAGCTGAGTGGTGGACAACGGTACGTGGATTTCCGATGGGGTATTATTTGGCTACGAGCTAACTTTGTCTAGGTCTCTCATCGCGCTTTCGCTAATCATGGCGCTACTACAATTCAAGCCGGCGCCAATGTACATTCTGGACGAGGTTGATGCCGCTCTGGATCTGTCGCATACCCAGAACATTGGTCGGTTGATCAAGACGCGATTCAAGGGATCACAGTTCATTGTTGTGTCGCTGAAGGACGGCATGTTCCAGAATGCCAACCGGATCTTCCGCACAAGGTTCAGCGAGGGAACCAGTGTGGTCCAGGCCTTGACTCCTGCCGACATGAAGTAGACCTCAAGCCGGGATTGTTATTCTTCATTTGTCGATATTGCGTTGGTGCATATGGATCTTTTGGTTTGGACATTGGACATGGCGCGTTATGTGACAGGCCAGGAGGTTGGGACGGGGTGTTTTCGGATGATGTACATGATTCTGGATGATTCTGCAGTTTCTACACCGTACTCTTATGAGATATGTTAATGACGGACGCAAGGAGATTTCCGTAGAGACAGCGGTAGGATGCAATCAAGTGGACGGAGGCTGGAGTACCTGGTTACTATATAAAGGGCGACCAACTGCTGGCATCATCTACCACAACATCGGGTGGATGCCAGCAAGACACGGCCTTCCTCGGTTGTCTGCCACCTTGTCCCGTTGAGTAGATCGTCGTTCTTCCTCCCCTTTTCTTGGTGGGAGAGTTTATTTGCTTTTTCTCACCTTTTTCCCCTGGCCAAACAGCCCCGAAACTCAAGCACCGCCGCACTCGGTCAACGTGCCCGCCCCGATCCGGCCGGGATCCGAGTGTCCCACCGCCACCTCGCCGCTTTCCCCCCAAACGAACTGCCGCGGCATCACTCCTCCTCCATCCCCAGCATTCTATCCAACGCCGCCTTGTTCTGGGCCTCGAGCTTTACCTGTTTCATTCCGTTACCTTCAAGGCGGTCGCATACGCTAGTTTCGAGTCGCGACTCCCCATCCGACCCAACCAAGAGTCCACGTTTCGTCCCTTACCCTCTACCTCGCTCATAGAGATCGTCACGACAATGCCAGAAGAAGAGCCGTCTCTGAACATCCCCTCTCTCCTCACCCTCGCTGTGGTGTCATTCTTCGTGCTGCGATGGTTTCTCAACCGCGATGGAGGAGAGGCCGGACCCGGCAGCAGTCGCAGTCGGGCGCGAGGCACCGTCGACCCAGCCCAAGTCGAGCAAATATCCCAGATGTTCCCTCAGCTCAGCGCCCGTGAGATCATGTGGGATTTGCAGCGCAACGGGGGAAGTGTTGCGGCGACAACGGAGAGAATCCTGACCGGTCGGGGCCTGGAAGTGGTGAGTTTATTCCCTTATTCCTTCCTCTCTTGGATGCATCTTGACCTGCGTCGCTGGTCATTCATCATCTGCTCCTCTTTCTTCCCCTATCTCGTTCCCCCGCATTGAGTCAGATGCATAGCCAGCTAACCCAAACTACCTTGTAGCCGCCCCCATCCTTCCAACCTCAGATCGCTATCCCCACTACGGCCCCTGTTCAATCACAACCCACTCAAACGGCGACCTCCAAGGCCGATGCCCAGGACCTGATCTCCCGCTATAATCTCCGCGCGAAACTTGAGGCCGAGAACAGCGCCGCCGAGTCCGCACCGTCGCAGGCTTCTTCCACGACAGGCTGGTCGCAGAGCAAGGAGGAGCGCCAGCGCTTGCTGCAGAAGCGGAGGGACGAGATGATTCTGGCGGCGCGGAGGAAGATGATGCAGAAGGATCAGGCTGCTCAATGAAGCTCGCCGGGCTTTGGGGACTGGAAAACCTAGAACTACTATCTGGGGCCCCGGTATTGCGCGTCATAGGGGTAGGTAGACTGACGGCTTACTCGAAAAGGGTGTTTATTTATGCCTTTCATTCTGTATCCAGTTGGATCATTTTTGCATGCTTCTTCTATCTCCTTCGGGTTGTTATATACCTCTTGTCGTCGGCGTTGGGGATGTAAGATTCAATCCATTGTTTCTGGTATTTTTGTTGTTTTCATCTGTCTTTCGGAGATTGACTTGTCATGTCCTTTTCTATTATCTTCCCTCTCCTCTCTCTCTCATTTCAAGCTGAGCGTCGCATGCATCTGGTGTTCTTGATAGTGGGAATGATTGGGACTACTTACTACCTATCTACTACCTGCTTACTAGCACGACACCTGGCCCATCAACCAAGTAACTTCCAACCAATGATATAGGGTATATATACATACATGTATCTGATGTATGTGCGATGCCAATATGATCATGTCCTGCCATGTCCCATACATATAGACTTGACACCCATAACTCCCATCATGTAACAAACAACGAACAATGAACCAACCCACGCATTGCAAATATAAAGCAAGAAAAGAAGAAGCATCTAAAACTCCATTTCATCATCATCGTCTTGTGTCCCATCATACCCCCCATTCGCCATTTCCTCTGCCATCTCTTCTCTCCTCGCCTGTTCCTTGGACGCCCCGATGCGCCTATCGACATGACTCGTTAGCAACCCACCTCCAACAACGATTGTGAAACAAAAGAATAGAAGAAGTGACAAGGACATACCTCAGTCCATCCACCACCCCCGCAATGAACCTCCTCCCCTCTCCCAACTCCATAGCTCCCACACCCGTCAACGCAACACCCCCACCCCCCATAGCCGCCGCATCTAGGACATCCACACCCGCCCTAACCTTCGCCATCCTCACTTCCCTCAGCTCCTTCAACAGCCGTCTCGTCTGATCCGGATCCACAAGATCATCGCTCGCCGCCTCCAGCAACATCGTCCCTACCTCCAACCAATGGAACGGTAGTGCCGGTGGCTCGCCCGGCGGGATGTGATCGCGTGCTGTATTCTGAGGCAGGAACGGCGGCGCAGGGTAGTATTTCTCGCCGGAGGGAGTGTAGCGCGGGGTTGCGAGCGGAGCGCGACGGTGATCTCCCGGGGCGGGCTGGCCGGGCAGTGGAGGTGGCGGAGAGAAGGCGTGCTGGTATTCGTCGTTTTGGGTCTCGATTTCGAGGATGAGCTCCAGAGATTCGGGGTGGAGCCAGGGCGGGGGGAGGATGTTGGCACGGCGTTGGCGTTTGAGGAGGAGGGCAAGCCAGAGGGGGAGGGAGGTGCGTCGGGGTGGGAGGAGGGGGGAGACGGGGCCCTATTGGAAGAGTTGTTAGCTGTGATTAGTAGCGGAAGATGTGTGTATAGGACGTACTCCCAGTAATTCAAGCCCCTCGAGTCGCTGACGAGGCAAGATGGTGACCATCTCCATCTCCGCGAGGAAGGAGATCTCCGGGGGCGTGATGCCCCGCGGGAGGGGAAAGGCCATTGCCCCTCACGTTTGCGCGTGGATTGGCCGGGGGAAAGGAGTTAGGGACGTGTCGGGGCAGCCGGAGGAGAGTATTTCATGCCCCGGAGTTACTTTGCGGACCGAATGAAAGAAGGAAAGCTTGAAGTTGTTCATTCAAATTCGATCGCGATGGGCGTCGATTGCCCGATGCGGTGTGTTTGTTCGGTTTGCACTGCAAGCTTGCATTTCCGCTCGTGTCTTTTAGATTAATTGATCTATTCTTCTTCTTCTACACACTTCAATTGTTGAGCATGGTTGACCTCCTGCCTAAGAATTGACCGACATGAATGCGCAACCCAAGTCGGGCGTGGCATTGGCCGCCCGCTACACCATACCTTTTGTTCTGCTGTTGATCCCCTTTTGGATGACGAGGATCAATGCCGTCGTTCCCGAACCGTATCTGGATGAGGCCTTCCATGTCCCCCAGGCTCAGGCCTACTGGGCTCATAAGTGGACGCATTGGGATCCCAAGATCACCACTCCCCCGGGACTTTATCTTTGGTCCTATGTGCTGTGCGCGATCGCGCTCTTCCTGCGCGGTTCCCCAACGCAGCTTACACCGGAAGCTTTGCGTGCGACCAACGTGGCAGCCACCGCCGTGGCTCTGCCGTTGCGATTGCAGACGTTGTTGGATCGGCTGCGCAAGGTACGCAACACGCGTCCCTCTGGAGCATGGCTAAGCCATACCGTTCTGAACATCTGCCTGTTCCCACCGCTGTTCTTCTTCTCCGGCCTATACTATACCGATATTCTTGCGCTGCTGGTGGTCATTGAGGCGTACAACTGGGACCTGAAACGCTCGTCGCAGGGTGGCTTTGCCCCGCTTCAGACTTTGGTGTTTGTCGTGCTGGGGCTGGTGGCGCTGGTCTTCAGACAGACGAACATCTTCTGGGTGGCGATCTTCCTGGGTGGGCTGCAGGTCGTGCGGCGGTTGCGGTTGTCTTCTAAGAGATGCGAGGCGTCGGGATTCGCGGATATTGCTCAGGCAGGGTGGAAGAACGAGCTGTATGATCCGTTTGTGTCGGAAGCTTCAATTGGAGGTTAGTGTTGTCGTTGTGGTGTGTTGTAGCATTGCTGACTGAGGTAGACTACTTCAAAGCGTCTGTTTCGCTGGTGGTTGTTGCCGTGAACAACCTCGGCACGGTGATTAGCTCTGCTCTTCCGTACTTGCTTATACTTGCTGGGTTTGGAGGGTTCGTGCTGTGGAATGATGGGGTCGTTCTTGGTAGGTCTACTACGGGTTGTGTTGCAGGTGCTAGGCTGACAACTGCAGGACACAAGGAGTACCATACTGCTGGGCTGCATCTGCCCCAGATGCTCTACATCTGGCCCTACTTCGTCTTCTTCTCATGGCCTCTCCTCCTGTCGCCGGTCGCCAACCTGGTTCTTCCGAAGTCGCTTCTGCCCAAGTTTATCGACTTTGGCTTCCCGAAGAAGCAAAAGGGCCTTCCTAAGCTGTTGACGGCTCTTGTTGTTATTCCCATCATGCTGGCTGTGGTCCACTTCAACACCATCGTCCATCCCTTTACCCTGGCCGACAACCGTCACTATGTCTTTTACGTCTTCCGCATCCTTCTGCGCATTCACCCGGCTATCAAGTATGCTGCTGTCGCAGTGTACTTCCTCTGCGCGTGGATGGTCATTTCCGCCTTTGGATTCTCAACGACTACCACGCCTCCCCAGTTGATGCGTGTCCCGCAGACAGCAGCCCCTCAGCCTGAGCCAGTGCCGCAGAAAGAACCCAGCCAGAAGAAGGCCGAGCGTCGAAAGGCAGCTAAGAAACCCGCACAGCCGCCCAAGCCGGAGCCGATCTCTTTTGAGGCGTACGCCAGGATCCAGGAGCACATTGCGCACCGGCAGAAGCAGCACCAGGGCGCGCCGCAGGTAAGCTTTGTGCTTGTCTGGTTGGCGGCCACGGCACTGTCGCTCATCACGGCGCCGCTTGTCGAGCCGCGATACTTTATCATTCCGTGGGTGATGTGGCGGCTGCATCTGCCCCCGCAGCCGACGCCCCTCGTGCACCGTCAGCGGGCGCGCGATGCGACTGAGGAGCTCAACGCGAAGGTTGCCACGAACATGGCGCTGTTCCTGGAGACGTATTGGTTCTTGGTGATCAATGCGGTGACGGGATACATCTTCCTGTACTGCGGGTTCGAATGGCCCCAGGAACCGGGGAAGATTCAGCGCTTCATGTGGTAGACTTGTAAAACTGTATAGTGTATAATAGTGTAGTAATAGTTAAATATAGATCTGAATATTTTCGTGGTTGTGAAGCAAACCTTCTACCTATGATGTTGGCAATATCCACATGTAACCGGTATGCTATCCGCCATCACCGCATCTCCCTCACCACCTTCTCACCTCACCTCAACCGCAACATGGAAGAACCAGACCGGCCTGCCAAACGGGCCAAGTTATCCTCCAACATAGATAATGCAGACAATGACTCCAACCAAGCGAGCAACAGCAGCAGCATTGAGAGTAACAATCACCCCCTAGCATCCCTGCACCGCTCCATAACACCTCCATTGCTCTCCCGCTCCAAGGGACCAAAAACACCGCCACAACCACAACACAATGCCACCCACCCAGCATCACCCAGCACGCAGAAAACCAAAAAGAACAACGATAGAGAAATAAACAAGGAGAGTATAATACCCTCTCCCATCCAACTAACCCACATCCGGGACCTCCCCGCCTCCTCAGGTCACAACACCGACACTGTCCGACTGCGCGACATTCTCGGGGATCCATTGATCCGCGAATGCTGGCAGTTCAATTACCTCTTTGATGTGGACTTTTTGATGAGCCAGTTTGACGAGGATGTGAGACGGCTGGTCAAGGTGAAGGTTGTGCATGGCTCGTGGAAGAGAGATGCGCCGAATCGGCAGAGGATTGATGTATATACCCTTTCTTCATTCTTTTCTTCCCATATTGACTCGTATTGGGATATGTAATATGTGATAATAATGCTAATGACATGAATAGGAAGCATGTACACGTCACCCCAACGTCGAGGCAATAGTGGCCTACATGCCAGAAGCGTTCGGGACCCATCATTCCAAGATGATGATTTTGTTGAGACATGATGATTTGGCTCAGTGTGTATCCATAATACCACTAATGTATCTAGCAAAGCTAATGCAGTGAACACAGAGTGGTCATCCACACGGCAAACATGATCGCAGGCGACTGGGCAAATATGTGCCAGGCCGTTTGGCGATCTCCTCTTCTTCCACTCTGTTCCGATGGAAGTGGGAGTGAAAATATAGCCACCCCCGGGGCACGCTTCAAGCGCGACCTCCTCTCATATCTACGAGAGTACGGGCAGAGGAAAACCGGTCCGCTTGTTGCGCAGCTTGAGAAACACGACTTCAGCGCTGTCCGCGCAGCATTGATCGCTAGTGTCCCCTCGAAGCAGAAGATCCGGGAGTCGACTGATTCGAACCAGAAGACGCTGTGGGGGTGGTTAGCTCTAAGGGATGTCCTGCGGTCGGTGCCTGTTTCTCCTTCAGAGGATAGACCGCATATTGTAACTCAGGTAGGCTGGCTGTCCTTATCACCCACTGGGACTGCCTATGGAATATCCACTAACGAAGTATAGATATCCTCCGTCGCCTCTCTCGGCCAAACTGACAAATGGCTCAAGGACGTCTTCTTTGCGTCCCTTTCCCCGTCATCAAACAACCCCAAACCAAGATTCTCGATCGTTTTCCCCACCCCTGATGAAATCCGTCGTTCCCTGAACGGCTACGGCTCCGGCGGCTCCATCCACATGAAGCTACAGAGCGCCGCGCAACAGAAACAGCTGCAGTACATGAGGCCGTATCTGTGCCACTGGGCTGGAGATGTCGCTGAGGACGAGGTGAAAATGAAACGAGAAGCAGGTCGTCGCCGTGCGGCACCGCACATCAAGACGTATATCCGGTACTCGTCATCGGAGATGGACCGGATTGATTGGGCGATGGTGACATCGGCGAATTTGTCGACGCAGGCGTGGGGAGCAGCGGTAAATGCTAACGGGGAGGTGAGGATATGTAGTTGGGAGATAGGGGTTGTGGTTTGGCCGGAGTTGATTGCCGGTGCTGGTGCTGAGGGGAGGAGTGTGATGATGCCTTGCTTTCGGAGGGATATGCCTGATGCAGATGCGGTTGCGGCTGCAGATGCAAATGCAAATGCAGATAAAAAGGAAATTCCTACTACGACTACGGTTGGTTTTCGAATGCCCTACGATCTGCCGTTGACGAGGTACGGCGAGACGGATATACCCTGGTGTGCGACGGCTAGTCATAGCGAGCCGGACTGGCTGGGGCAGACGTGGGAGGGATAGCCTATATTCTGATCTCTTACCACCCATACACATATCAATATCAAAAGAATCAATAATGACTATGCAAGCAGCTCAATAGCTAAGTAGTTAGTTGAGTAGTAAGTAGCTCATAACTCATCTCATCCTGCTAATAGACAATGTATCCACCACATGATATCTCCTCATTTATGACCTTGTAGGTTTATAATCTACTCCCTCGTTCCAATCTTTCCAATCAGAGTGTCAACCTGCTTGATGTACTCGGCCTGGGCCCTGCCCTCGCTGATGTGCTGGATTTCCTTCCATGCGTTGTACTTGTACTTGGCCTATATCATCAAAGCAAACATGTTAGCCCTCCACTCTCATCACAGATCTTGCATCCGGAGAAAAGGACATATAAACATCCAAGATGGATAAAAGGAAACATACCTCCATAGCAAACATGCCAGGCTGAGCAGGAGTCTCGTTCCTCGAGCGCTTGAAGTACTTGTAGAGCTACACACAGACACACATATTAGCATATACCTTCAGCGTAAATCGTCACATTCTCCCCCTCCAAAAGGGACGGAGCAACCGAGGGAGAAAAGAGGGGCCGGTCATACGTTCAACTTGTCATCCACACCAGGCTCCTTGTTCAGCATCTTCACAAGTTCAACAGCGAACTCAAAGGCAGACTTCAGGGCAGCAGCCTGCTCGCCCTCGACGGTGGCGGTCTCCTCGCCAGCAAGGACGGCCTCGATGGCGGCGGAGAAGGCGGAGATGTCGACCTTGGCAGCGGCGGCCTGGACCTCGGGGGTGAACTTCTCCTTGTTGATGGAGGCGGAGAGGGCGGTGGTGAAGTTGGGAACGGACATTTTGGCTGTCGAGTTTATTCGATGGGTGGTTTGGGAAGTGGGAGTTGTGGTTGTAGGTGGGATGAGGAGGAAGAGGGGAAGAATAAGTAGTGAGTTGGGAAAGACAAGGTGAAGGTGGGGGGGATTTGTTGATTTGGTGGGGGAGTTTGCACGGTTGGTTATTGGTTGGGTTTATGGATACTTCTCAGGTGACTACTAACTTATACATACTACTGAGTACTAATTGACTATTTGCTGATCACTGCAATAGTATGAGATTTTGTCTAGTTGGATATTGTCTGATTTGTTGATTTTGTTTTGGTGGTTACTGAAATGGAGGGTTGTTGGCTCAACCGTTGAGTGGGTTTCTGGATACTATGTTATGGACTGCCACTTTGGTGCAAAACAGCTGCATAGCTTAGTACTGAATGTCTTTCTGGTTGTCATCAGACCTTGTGCTAAGTTATAACAAAGTCTGCAGTTCTCTACAATATATGTCTCTTCTTTCTTGCGCTCGTCTTCATGCTGGAAAATAGTGTTTCTCTATGTACCCCAGCAGGATTACCACGAGCGATGGATCATCTACGCCAACTGCTCTGCGGGCTAGGTAAGGGATCCTTTATTGAATGCTCGGAATTGTCCTCATTATTTGAATAGTTGGCCCTGGGGAGTCCCGGACAAAGCTCCTTTATCATGACCAAAACCGTTAATAAATACATCGACGGGCTCGCTTTGTCTGGATGCAACCTCACCCTGAACACTCGCGAGCAACTCTATGGATGCGTCATTGAGTTAACGAACCCAGAAACACGCTCAGAAGTATCTCTTGAAGTCTGAGAAGAGTGTATCGCAGAGTTTACTGTGGAATCAAGGAACCAAATGACTCGCACTTACGAGGTACGCTGTCAACATCCATATCATTTACTGCCTCTGACAACCGCAGCAGGATGCCATCAGACTCCTGGAAACGCGCAGGCGTCGTGGCCGACCAAGGATGAGCCCTTCTGTACAAACAGATGCACTGCCAGCAGACTTCACCAGCACTGTGCGAGGTATCCCGAGTCTGCATGGAATGAGCGAGTGGCTACAGATCCTCGGACACTCCGTAGGCCCTTTACTTGCTACAAGAAACTGCGTCTACTTACTAGATACAGGAAACCGATGTATCCCGTTTAAACATAGTCCACGTCACAGGCACAAAAGGCAAAGGCAGCACATGCGAATTTACTCGTTCTATCCTACATGCACATGGCTTGAGGACCGGCTTTCCCAGTAAAATCGGACTCTACACATCACCTCATATACAATGCATCCGAGAAAGAATCCAAATCAACAACAAACCCGTCCCCAAGAACCTCTTCACAAAATATTTCTTCGAAGTATGGGATACGCTCATGGATCCCAAAGCCCAAAACACAGATCCAAAACAACAGCCACCTCGCTACCTGCAATTCCTCGCCCTGCTCGCTTTCCACACCTTCATCCGAGAAAACGTTGACGCCGCAATATTCGAAGTCCATCATGGTAGTGAGTTCGACGCTACGAACGTGATCCAGAACCCCGTCGTCACCGGCATCACTTCCATAGGGCTGGACCACGTTACACAGCTCGGCCCTACGGTCGAATCCATTGCCTGGCATAAGTCAGGAATCTTCAAATCCAGTGCACCTGCATTATCCGTTCCGCAGGAAGATAGGCCCACAGAGGTCCTGCACGCTCGTGCTGCGGAGAAGAATACATCATTGACCATCGTCTCGCTAAATCCCAGCCTCCCCACTAACAGTAGGGTGCTGAGTATTCCAGTCCAGCGACTAAATTGCTCCCTAGCCCTCAAGCTAGCCAAGACATTCCTGGAAGCCAAGGCACCTGGTCATGAACTCGAGCCAGAGGACATATCCACCGCGGTGAGAGATATCTCTCTGCCCGGAAGATTCGAGATTATCGAGGACCCAGACGGACAAACGCAGTGGTTCGTGGACGGCGCACATAACACGCTTAGTCTTAAGAAAGCCGCGGAGTGGTATTCAGATCTCACCAAGGGTTCCGGGTTGCAAAAGTGAGTATGGTATGGCCCCCTATCATGAAACACTCAATCAACTAACCTTAGTAAATCACAGATACCGAATCCTAATATTCAGCCACTTCTCCAAAGACCGAGACGGCCTAGCCCTTCTCGAATGCTTAGCAGAGTCTCTCGCTGAGCGAGATGCACTGCCGGACCATGTGATTTTCACTACTTACATTGAACGAGAAGATGAACTTACAAAGATGGATAAAGGTCAGGAACGCTATTCCTGCATAAATCTCCAGTACCCTGTCTCGTACTAACTAATGACTCTTGAATTATATAGATGCACTCCCCACCTCCCTTCTAGATCTTAGCGTGTTACCTTTATTCGCCGAGAAATGGAAAGAGCTTTTCCCCCAAAGCATGAGTTCAATCTCGACAAAAGAGACCATCGAAGAAGCGATCGAGACAGCAAGAAGCATAAATGCGCAGCAGGATAATGCATCTCAGGTCTTGATAACGGGGTGTTTTTACTTGGTTGGCGGGGCGCTAAATATATTGCGTTTGTGAGGTGTTTACTTATTAGTGTCAATATCAAAGCAATTGATGATGTGGATGTTGATAACCTGAAGGGTTTAATTGTTTTGATAATTACTAGAAAAGTAGTACATGGAATACCAGTTAAATAATTGGGTCCACGGAGATACGGAATAAGGACAAATAAGACATACTGTCTGTCCGACATTAACATGGCATGCTGGGTTTGGAATAGACAAAGACTGACGGTCAATATGGATATAACAAAAATCTACATAGAAAGGCTACTATGCATACCAAGGCACTTTGACTAATCTGTTGGTCTCTCAAATGAAATGTAAAGTGTAACTAGTATACATTGTATTACTCTGAATATAGTATACAAGCATATGTCCTGTTAATGGTATCAAGTAGTCTACTACCAACGCCATGCTAATCATACTAATTGTGCAATTAATCACCAATCCACTGCCCAGCCATTCTTATCCAGGAACTCCTCGCACGCCGCCTTCAACGCATAATTCGGCCGAAGATCATTCACCGTCATCGGCACTCGTGTGATGGGGTCAACCTTGGCCTGCTCCACGTACTTGGTGATGCCAAACCGGTCAAAGCTGGTCCCGGATGGAGTGATAACAGGGTCATGCATAATCTCAAACGTAATTCCATCCACCAGATAATCAGGCACAACCTATACCATATTATCAGCACAACTCACTAGTAACTCACCGAAAAGGAAGAAGGAAGAACTTACTCTCTCAACCACCTTCCCCTCCGACGCAATCGCAAACGCCTCCCTCACCCTCTGCACCTTCCGCTCAGCATCCTCTCTAATCTCCCTCTCATCCTCCCTAAACCCAATCTCCCCAATCTCGCCCTTCTCCAGCCGCCCCTTCAACTCCGTCAACCCCCTCTCCATCTCCGCCTCAATCAGCCCCTCCACACTCGCCAGCGTCTCATCCAACTCCCTTATCCGCGCCGTCTCCTTGGCCGCCCAAATTGCCTGCTTAGCGCGCAGCACCGTCCGCGACAAATTCTCCGTCTGGATGTTCTTCGCCGCCAGACTCGCCTTATACCCTTCAATGGCTACATCGTATGCTTCCTGAGGTCGTTGCAAGCCCAACAGCGCTTGTGCCAGATACCAGGAGGATTTCAAACTAGTAGGAGATTTGGCGCCGTACAGATCGATGGCGGCGCGGGCATCGTGCTCAACTCCGGCCCAGTTTTCGAGACGGATGCGGGTGAGGGCGCGGTTGGAGAAGAAGGTGGGTTCTTTAGGGTTCTTGAGGATTCTGTTTGTTGTAGGTATTCGGTGGTTAGTATACGCTTGGTATTTAGTGGAGGTTTGGGTGTTAGCGGGGTAGTGGGATATATGCTCACGCTTGTGAATACATCTCCTCGGCGCCATTGTAATCGCCTTCTTTGAAGAGCTGGTTGCCCTTTTCTTTTAGTTCAAGAGCCATGTTTGCTGTGTTGTGCAGTGCTGTTAGGTGCTATGTGGTGCGCGCTGGTGTGTTGTGCGCACACTGGTTTGTGCTGTGAATGACGACGGGAATATCCCCTTTTTGTTTCCGTGACGATGTTTTGTCAGCTGGAAAGAACAAACGAAGGAACAAACGAAGAAACAACGCCTCGGATGTCGGATGTGTGGGGCTGCGCGGTGATCTCCACTGTTGTGAGTGAAGTAGATGGTGACTGGATGTGCTAGAGATTCTATCCGTTCTGTCTAGCGGATAGTGGATGTGGAGTGAGTTTCAACTCGATGGGATAATTGATGATAGAAGCAATGGAGGAATGATGCTGCACGGTCATGGGAGTGCTGGCCGATTCGTGAGTATAAGTATCCAGATAAGTACTATTCAGCTACCCCTCTTGGGACCTGAGATCCTTGGAGGTCAGCTCAGGAATGGAATTGATGAGCTCGGGTGAGCTTTCAGTCGTGATCCACACAGCCCTGGTGTCGGGACGGCACGTTGGATTGTCCATCTTCATCAATTGATGTTCGATTTTATGCCTGTTCCTGTGCAGTGGAAAAGATGTGGTTTGATCAATCGAAGGTGATCGATCCCCGCAGAATCCAGATGAGTCAGCAGTTATGAGTGGTCAGGAAATGTTGGAGGGTGAGAGTTACTTAGCGATTGCCATACTGTATTGGTGTAGAGAGTTACTTGGTTGATTACAATGGATCTTGATGGTATAAACGATCGTCTACAACATAGAAGACATATGGAGCAATATAGTACATTTTCTACCTACTGCTCTAATGAAAGAATGGCCGGCCATATCATTCCGTACAACTCGTGGTATCATTGACTCGTCGGATATTAGAAGGGAAAGGCCCGGATCCAGCCGTACCAGATCGCTTCGCTCGAAAGTAAGAGGTGAAAAGGAAGCTATAGTTATAGTAACACGCCGGAGATTATGGCGCTGCCGCTGCCACTTCGGTTGTGGCTGGTGTTCATGTCATGCCGCACAGACAAGGAACATCGTAGTACTGGATTGACTGGGGTTGACTGACAGACTGACTGACAGTCCCACTTAAGCAGTACCAGCGAGTTCCTTCTCGTAGTCGGAGATGGCTTGCACCTTGGCGGCGGAGGCACTCTTGGGGTCGAAGCGGTAGGTCACCCACTCGTTGGCGAGCTTCTTCGCAAGCTCAATGCCGATGACGCGCTGGCCAAAGCAAAGCACCTGGGCGTCGTTGCTGAGGATGGAGCGCTCGACGGAGAAGGAGTCGTGTGCCGTCACGGCGCGGATGCCGGGCACCTTGTTGGCGGAGATGGCGACACCAAGACCAGTACCGCAGATGAAGAGACCACGGTCTGCCTTGCCCTCCTTGATGAGTTTGGCACCAGCGACAGCGGGGTGAGGGTAGGCGGTCTTGTCGGAGGTAGAGTTGACGCCCACGTCTTGGATGGACTCAACCAGAGGGTTCTTCTCGAGAGCAGCCTTCAGGGTCTCCTTGTAGGGCTGGCCGGCCTCATCGCAGGCCACGACGATGCGGAGGGGCTTCGGATCGGCAGACATAGTGGAAAGTGTGGAGGGAAGTAAAGGGATTCAAGAAAGTCTTGGAAGTAAAGTGGAGAGTGAATGTGACTTGAAGTAGATAAGAATAATGATGATGATGGAATAGTGATGAAAGAGAGGGTTGAAGATGGAAGACATGGACCTTTTTATACCTATTTCTTCAGCTCTCCAGCTCTCTGTCTTCCCCTCCTATTGTCCCCCTCCCTTCAATTACTTTTCCGATCGAAAGGTCCGATGCAGTGGGGGAGAAAAGGCCGTGCCGTGCCTCCTGGACCCAAAGTTCGGTGGTAGACGCCAATTCGGTTTGGCGACACGCATGTCCCAATGGCCGTTACGAACCAATGCTGATTATCCCTCATGCTTTTTTTTTCGTGCTTCATGCGCGACAGCAGCGATAGACACTAGTTTCGCACTCCCCACAGCTAGAGGCGATCCAGAGAAGCCGGTTTTGGGCCGGGCCATGTTTGGTTCTGCCAGCTCCACTCATGGCGTCATGCATTCTTGCACTTCTCAAAGGTTGTTTTGCTGCGACTGCCTGCAAGCGGAACCAATGGCGTTGAGACCGGATTGGCGAACCCTTTCGGACAGATTAGGAGGGTTTTGAGCCAGTGACAACATAGTTCAAAGTAGTATGACTGTCTACGCTACGGACTACCTACCATATACCGTATGCTTGTTACTGTGATATTTTCTCTCTTCCGACTTTATCTCTACGGTGAAATTCACCGGGAATAGTTCCATCCCGCAACAGCCGATGATGTCAGCCCGCCATCTGGTCTCCTCCTAATTCTTCCCATTCGGTTCTGTTGCATTGCCATTCGGGACCGACCTCAGATTGCCCCGGGATTCTCCTCCATCCTTCCCCCTTGTTGGATGTCTTGGATGTTTGGTAACGGGTCAGGTCCGCGGCCAAGCTAACCGGGTTGGGGGAGAGGGGGAACTGCATGCCCGCGCACTATTATCGGCCTACTTGGCCTATTCAGGAAGCGTATACAGGCATTCTTTGGCGCGGATTCAGCTTTCCCTGGGCAATTGCCCAATACATAGAAGTATACCGAAATGAGGAAGAGGGGGCGCGGGAATGGTGTGTGGGCTCATCCGGGATAGCATCGGTGTCGTATTAGTTCCGAGGGACGTTAGCTCGCATTGAGTTGCAATCAATCCCATGATAGACATGGGATTGGCAGTAGACTATCATCGACGATTGAAGATTGGATACCGAACTCTCAGCAACAGCAACAGCATGTATAGTCCCCTTGTTGCTGGCATAACCAGTCATGGGAAGCTCCGCTGGTCTGAGAATTGCTCATGTGGCATACATGGAGGAGGCTCAACCTCGGCCTTTCTACCATCCAGTATAGTATACTATGCTGTTATTATTATCGTAGGATGATTCTGGGGTCGACGGCCCACGGCAGGCAGCGAGCAGAAAGTGGAGGATCCCGTCCGTATCAAAGCGCATGGTTGTTAGCCTGTTACAGATAGTCGGAACCAGTCAGTTCACGGAAAGGATTTAGGACTAACTCCTACAAAGGAAGTACTTTGTAAGTGCAACTAGGCTGGGTGAATCTCAAATGGTGGCAGTTCAGTCTACGCCATTTGACGCGTTCAATGTCCAAACTTGAGATACACCAATTTTTGGTTGTTGCTGTGCCTTGTTCTCTAACCATCCACACACCACAACAAGTTCCTAATTATGCTTTGTCTCAATGATTGATACAGCAGAACATACATAGCTCGAGTAATGTTGTTTTTTGCAAGATACCCCAAACAGTCCAGGCTGGGCTCTCGGAAGTCCAAACGAGGTTACAACTGCACGCCCCACCTCTTCCCTCCATCCCCACCAAACTAGTATTTTACTGGCCTCTGATAGGACTCTTGCTATTATTGGTGGCCCGCTGACGTCCGATCGATGGAAAGTGACAAGTCATACCGTTTCCAGGGGATCCAGAACTCCCCGGGTAACTTACTGTATCGCGGAAACCGACGAGGTCCAAGCGGACCAGTCGGAATCTGTCTTTGGCGACAACTTCATTTCCGGTCGATTCTGTATCTTTCCACTCTATGCCTCAATCAGGCAGGCTCTGCGTCTCCTTTCTCTGCAAGCCGAGAGTCTGATTCTTGCGTGTGTTTTGGTTCCTCTCCCGACTCGCATTCCCACACCTCCTCATTCAAGCCTCTCTCCAATGTGCAGAGTGGCTTGCACGCCTCGTACTTCTTCGCTCCCCTAGTTATTCAATTCCATTCCCGAATCCATCTGATAGAGTATCAAGGCAGTAAAACTGCGACCCTCTTAAATTACCACACTAAACCACCCGCCATTCCCCAGGTTTTTCATCGCTGCTCTGACATCAGCGGATGGAGATGCACCTCGCGTGGGCCGATCCATCGTGTCTCCTCTTTCCCTCCCAACACTAAACTGTGAAGGGAGAACCGGTTGCATGCTAAATTAGGCCCCAATGAAATGGTCCGCGGCACAGCATGGCTACTACTTCCGTGCTCGACTGATTGGCACTGCCCCTCGTTACCCTGTGTTGTCTCCTACTGCGCTATTTCCGTTACGCTAATCCAGCCTCCCTCGATTCTAACATTTTCGATCGAATCCCCGACCCAGCAACCATCACACAATATCCTTCCCTATCAACACACTACTCTTACGCTCGAGTGGGTGCTCTCACCAGCATAGTGGAGTTTAGCAGTCTCAGATTTCAGACAACTAATCTCGTTGGCCAGTCTATACCAGTGGAGACCAGTTGATCGTTCTCTGATTGCTACGGAAATCACTCTCGAAGACCATCATTCACCGGTCCCATCGCATCAATACACCGGTGTCTCAAGTCACCCACCATGGCGTCCCAGCAAGCCTACCCGGTTCTCCCAAAGAACCTGCTCATCATCTCGCTGAAGATGTACTTTACACCTACCCGTACGCTCGACTACTGCCGTGCTTTGCTCGACCCCAAGAATGATATTGTCCGCCCGGAGAACCGTTCCAAGCTGTTGCTGGCCCTTATCCCCGACTTCCTGACCGTCTACCCCTGTGCGGAGATTATTAAGGCGTGGGAATCCACTTTACCAAAGGATGATGCTCCTTCACTGCCAGCTCCATTCCTGCTTGGGGCTCAGGATTGCTTCTGGGAGCCACTGGGCGCCTACACCGGAGAAGTCTCGCCGCTGGCGCTCCGCTCGATGGGGGTGTCCATTGTCGAACTTGGTCACGCAGAACGCCGCGCCATCTTTGGCGAGACAGATGATCAGACTGGCCGCAAAGCTGCCGCTGCATGCGCACAAGGTATGGTTCCGCTGGTCTGCATCGGAGAGGTCACCGCGCCTGGCCCCGTAGCCTCGCAGGCCATCGGGCAGGCCGTCAGCGAATGCGAGGTCCAGATCCGGGCCGTCCTCCAGGCCATCCCGGCGGACGCGCCAGTCATCTTTGCCTACGAACCGGTGTGGGCAATTGGGAAGCCCGCCCCGGCGGGTGTAGATCACATATCGGCGGTGGTCGATGGCATCAAGGCGGTGATTGGCACCCGCGCGGGGGACGTCCGGATCTTGTACGGGGGAAGTGCCGGACCGGGGCTGTGGGGCCCGGGCGGTCTGGGGAAGGCCGTCGACGGCATGTTCCTGGGCCGATTCGCCCACGAAGTCGAGGGGGTCCGCAAGGTGGTCAGGGAGGTTGAGGAGACGTTGGCTTGATCATCGGTCTGCTGCTCCGGCAGATGCAAGACTCGGGTTTACGCTCTCGGACGATACCAAAACACAAAAACAAACATAGTACATCATGAACCACACACTACTAGTGTCTACTACTGCTAGATGTGGGGGATATTGGGCATCACGCGGGAGAACAGAAAATCTTAGACTGCTAGCAGCCCCTTTTCAAGACCTTTGTGTGATGATATCCACCACCATCGGGTATCCTGTTCAGGCAACCCCGAGCAGTATCCATCGTTTAAGCCTCCGTTCCCTTCCAGAGAGGAATGGGATCTCGAAACAGGCAATGCCGACTTGACCCATAACCCTCCCGAGTGGGATGGATTCATGGATGAATGTGGATCACAACCGAGTCGGTGAAGACCTTCTCGAAGCTTGCGGGATCCCCGCTCCCAGCGATCTGGGCCCTGATGGAATCCTGCCCGCTCGAGTCCGCGTGAGGTTGAAGAAAATTTCGGCGGGCTGCATGACCAGCTTGTCGTCCCCTCCACTCCGCTGCACGTGTGACATTGCCGGCCACCTGACCCGATGGGGGCCCACTTTATCTGATCGCTTAATGCCAACCCGGGCGGTAGTTTAAATCTAATTTTATTCCTGAAGCTTGGATTTGCAAGCAACGCCCGGGATTTTGTTCTAGATCCTTGAAGGGGGCTGAAGGTGGGTTATTTTCGGTGAGGGTTTAGGGGTCAGGGGTTTGGTGTGCTGTTGATAGCTACTGCATGAGCATGAAGAGGTTGCTGATGTGGCATTGATGTGCCATAGGCTAGAGGCAATTAACGGCTGCCAGCTTATCAAGACACACGCTCGTTCACGTCATACGCTGCAGAGCTACCTGGATAGCTAGCTAGCTAGCTTGGTTGCTGGCAGCAGCAACTAGATATCTGCTCATGCAATAATAACTAGAGTGACTAATCCTTCCTTATCGACAGCTGAAGCTTTCGTTCGTCTCGAGGACATTCCCTACTTCTACTGACTTGCAGCGTTGACGGATTAATACGAGCAGTTACAGCAAACCATTTTACTTGCCTTCAGCTAGCATATATCAACTATACCAAGTTACAGTATATTTCGATACCCTGCTGTGATCATTCGAAATTAAACATACTCAATAAAGCTACTGTAATCAGTCCTGAAAGCAAATGAACGGTTGAGAATAATCTTATTCAGTTCTTCTATATACAATATCACATCCCCTAATCTACGCCTACCTACTAAACTACCATCCACCCACCCCAATAAACCCGGTCGCTCCTTTTAAAATCACATATCTAGCCACTGGCAGTAAACTTACCTCAGTCCACAATACCTTCTTCTCTACTGCTTCTCCTTCATCTCCTCCTTCACCCTCGTCACCGTCCCCAGGCCCCCATACGTAATAGCCGTATACATCATCGCAACCGAAGCTCCCGCATCAAGGACCTTCCTCGCCTGCGCGCCATTCGTCACACCCCCAGAAGCAAAGATAACCTTTCTGGCAGGCAGCCCCTCTACAGCCTCACTCACAGTGGGAGGCACATTCTCGACATCCGGCTCCGCCGCCTCGAGAGCCTTAGGCACAGCAGCAGCAGCAGGAGCACTAGCATCCAACAAGCTCCTATACCTCGCAACCAGCGCCACCGTACGATCAAACAACTGCGGACCAGAGTATCCACCCGTCTCCTTCAGAACATCCTGCTCCTTACTGGGCAGAGTGAATCCCTTCGGAAGCGGCTCCGGACGACGATTTGTCGTGTTACCCACGATCACACCATCAACGCCAGACCCCCACACGGCGTCGCAGATACCGGAGACTTGCTCGTCTGCGTCCTCGTCGGGACTGACCTTAACCATGACGAAGGGCTTAGTTTTCCGGTCGATGCTCTTAGCTGCGCCGACAACGGCCTTCAGAATGGCCGTGAGAGGCGCGGTAGCTTGCAAGTCGCGGAGACCAGGGGTGTTAGGGCTGGAGACGTTGACGACCAGGATGTCGGCGTATTTGGCCAGGCGGTCGACGCAGTAGACGTAGTCGCGCTTGATGGCTTCGATGTCGTTGTCGGGCGTGAGCTTGTTCTTAGCCACTTGCACAGCGAGCAGCTTGCCTTCGCGGAGACTTCCCGGGGGCACGCCGGCTTCGCCGTTCAGCACGCGCTGCTCGGCCAGCTCGTGCTCGCCGAAGCCGTGCGCGTAGGCGTAGTCGCGCACGCGCTGTTCCAGGACCGCAGCCATGTGGTCGGCGCCCTTGGAGTTAAGGCCGTAGCGGTTGATCATGGCTTTTTGGGACGGGAGGCGGAAGACGCGCGGGCGGGGGTTGCCATCTTGGGGGAGGGGGGTTGTACCGCCGACTTCGACGATGGCAGGACCTAATTCGAACAACGGGTCTGGGATGTCGGCGTGCTTGTCCAGGCCGCCGGAGATGCCGATCGGGTTGGAGAGGGTGTAGCCGAAGACCTGGATGAGTGTGAGTATGGGGGTAAGGTGGGAGGGGGGGACTAGGGAGGGGAAGTACCTCGGTCAGGAGAGCGCCATCACTGTCGGGGTCGCCACGCTCGCGCGGGTTCAGACCGTACTTGTAGAGTGTCTTCAGGATGTCCACGCCGAAGTGGTGCGCATCTTCGGCGTCGGGGAAGAGCAGTCTGACGAGAGGGACGACGCCGTACCGGTGCACGCTGGCGCGGGTGTCCGTTCCATAGATGTAGCCGGCGAGGAGAGTCAGGGCAAGAGAGGTGCCCCAGACGGTGCGCTTGAGCTTGCGGCCGGTCTTCTTGGGGGCTTCTTTCACGGTTTCCGTGACCTGTGCGGTGGTCTCCTTGGCCGCTTCTTTGGTCTGGGATGCTGCGTCCGAGGAATAGCGGACCTGACGGAGGAGAGACTCCCGGTGGAGGATTGAGGGCCGCTGAGTAGCGCGGAGAGAGGGAAGAGCAGGTGCTCTGCGGCCTGCGGATCTCCAGGCGAGAGCCACTGCGTTGGTAGCCATTGTGGTGGAGTGGAGTCTAGTGATGTCGAATGTGAGGGGCAGGGCAATTGACCTACGTAATTGTTAGTTCTGTATGCTCAAATGCTCAAATGAATGTATAGTATATGGGAAGATAATCGCAATTGGGCCTTGGAGAAGCACTAGCATGTGCTTCTCAAGACTATGTCTTGCTATAATTGCTATGCCGAAGAACAGCCGATTCAACCGATCATGCCGGCGACTCACCATTCAATGTCAATAAATTGCAAGTCAGATCCACCGAACTAGCGAACTAGCAGCCAAAGATGCTGCAATTACGCCGCCAAGTCGAGCAAAGACAAAGCTGCCGGAGTGGATGGACGTTGCTGCGAGCGTCTTGGATATCCGGTTCTTTTGCGTCAACGTCCCGAGGCGGTCAAGTGTTTAGCCGGCAGAACCAGCTGACCGAGCGGTGTAGCATAGAACCTTTAAGGCAGACAGACAAACAGAGCATGTTCTCGTGCAGGATCATAAATTGTTGACTAGTATTTATGGGATGTACATCAATCGCCGGAGCAGCCTGTTTCTGTGCATTTGCACGGCCGCAACAATGAAAAAGAACCAAACTTCGCTACGTAACTCCAGATGATCATGCCACACAACGCCTTTTGCTGCCTCGACTCCAATACCTGCCAACCAGCCCATCAATGCGACTGGCAGCGCAGACCCCGTTCGGAGACGGCCATGCAATGTGAACAAGTCCAAGGAACATTAGCATAATGACAAATGAAAGGGTATGTAAGCTGTAATGCATAGGCAAAAGTTACACTCAGGAAGGCATGCCTGCCACCGTCATAGCGCCTAGAGGATGCAATATAATGGAAGACTGAGCCATTTACTCGTCACTCTCATTGCCGGCATCGTCGTGCGCGTCTTCAGGCGAGGCCTGACGGTCGACGTCGTGCTCGCCTTCGTCTTCCTCTTGCTTGGCTGGTTCAACATCGTTCTCCTGATTCTCTGGGGGTGGAGGCATCGACTCGGCAAACTTCGGGTCAATGGCGGCCCTATGCAGGGACCGCTTGTAGACTTCCGCTTCGTCAGGATCGCGCACCGCCACTTGGATCTGATCGACCTGGTCCTCCTTGGTCTTGGGACGGGTAGGCGCCAGACCAGCCTGGGCGATGGTACGGGCTCTCTCAGGCTTAAGACGGGTCTTTCCGAGAATGGGATAGTAGTAAGCGGCCTTTTGCCTTGAGTCGAGACCGTCACGGTTTCCACCCTTCACTTCCTCTGGGTCAAAGAGCGTCAACGCGATGTCCTTTTGCTTCTGATCGTTGCCCAAAGTTTGAGCGCTCGTAGCGTAGGTGCGGACGCGGTCGAAGCGGTGGAACTTGGTATTGTCGGCTCCTTCGTGAGTGTATAGCGCTTCATTATCGCGGTCCGGATTGGTCATGCGCAGACTCGCCGAAACGTTCTTGGCCGCATCCTTCTTCTCAGGTAGATAGAGATCGTAATCCCATGGGATTGGACCTGGGTCAGGGTACAGATTGGGATTCGTCTTATACAAGGCTGCCTTCGTGTTGTGCTCTTGGCAAACGCGCTCCTCCGGTGCCGATGGAAGCAGAATGGCCACATCCATGCGCTTGTCTCTCTTCCCTGAAACGTCCTGCACAGGCGCCTTGTCGAACTTGAACTGGACAAAACCACCTGGGTCCGGGAAACCTTCCAGATCGGGGAGCAGCGGATAGAATCCGACGGGCTTCAACTTGGGGTTATCAGGGTGCACTGGGTGGGCCCATGCATCGTGTTCAAGCTTCGTAGGAGTGTGGCCTTTGATCTTGCTAGCCGTATCTTCACCGACGTGTTTGCTGTGAGGATACGCAATATCGAAACCTTTCTGGAGGTATTTCTTGATGTAGGTAGGGTCATCCTGCGACTTAGTTTTGTCCGTCCCACGCTTCGTCCGGATAGGAGCGACTTTGGGGCCATCAGGCGCCCGAAGACCCGCGGAAATGTACTGCGTACGGCGAAGGAAACTGACGTTGGTATTCTTCGGTGCCGGGTTCTTCAGCTGCTCCGGCGTCATCAGAAGTGCCAAATCAGCTTGGTCAATGGGTTCCGGGTTCTCAGGAGCCATAATCGCTGTGTTTCGAACAACTGTCAGCCACCAATGCAAGAAAGACCAGATCATGCAAGCCGAAATACATACCGCTCTCATCACCCAGGTGAAGCCCGGGAATACCGACCAAGTCGATTGGCATACCACCTTCAGCATCAACATCAATGTTAGGTTCTTCACGGCGAGCCAAATTGGAGGCAAATCCCGGAGTCAAAAAACGGTCCAAGCCCTCATGTGGAATATCGAGGAACTTCGGGGGCATATCCGGAGGCGGCAGGTCATTTCGGTAGCGCAGAGAAGCAATGTACTCCTGGTGAAAGCCCCCGGAGGAGCTGCTGTCCTTGGATTTCGACATGCTCGCTCGGAACTCAGACAGCAGCAAAACCTTTGGTTCAGCGCCGTCAGAGGAAGGTGAACTGTACACTGTAACACACTTTAGTAGAGCTCCTAACTTGAGCGCGCGGCGACAGCTCGTTGGAACTTACGTGGCTCTGGGAGGGTAAGCGGCGGGATCTCAGAGGTAGGCACAAGATAACCAGGAGTTCTCCGAGGCCGACGGGTCACTATAAACTCCCTGGGAGCTTAAGGAAGCGATAACGCAGTCAGTGAGCACCGGCAACCAGTATGCACAATTGCGAGCATTGAGATGCAGGATAAACTTACATGGGGGTGGCCGGCTCATTTCTGCAGCCTTTCACCGCCTGGCTAGCAAAGTTAGCGTGAATCAACGTGAATGGGGATTCGGAGAAAGGATGCTCCGAGCATGCAGGCAGTGAGTGGTTGGATTGGTCGTCTTAAAGGAAGTGTTGTGAATCTCGGTTCATACTACACAGAATGTTCCATTCACTTGTCATTATTCGTATTCGATGCCTGTAACTCTAGGCTGCAGGATATTCGTGGATCAAACAGAAAGCTAGCTTGAAATTCAATAGAGTTACAAAATTGTCACATAGTGTTCCCGTGTCATACCAACACCACCTTTCAGATCAGGAAAAGCCATAGCCCTCGGGGAAAGACAGAAGATCAGTAAGCCCACATGCACTTGTATGCCATGAGTCTATGTCCCAGTCGATCGTATTCCAGCTGTCCGATCCAGCTATCATTTGTTCCGCTCAACTTGCCAAAGACGCTGGCTCCCTTCCAGACAACAACTTGCGGATCCAGATCTCGCGGCGGCGTGCCAATCATGATCTCCTTGGCAAAAGCTGGTCGCAGAGCCTGTAGACGCTCCTCCAGGAAGGAATGGAATCCATTGACCAAGCTGCCGCCTCCAACCACCATGATACCGCCGAGGAAGTCTCGCATTTTACGCTCATCAGATCGAGCCGCCTGAGCGATAGAGGTCAAGATCGCATTATCCAAGGGGTATACGGGGAGAATGTCATCCCTCTCTTCAACAGTAGGCCCACGGGGCTGCGAGGTGCTTTGGCCCTGTCCGCCCGGGACAGGGGTAGCGGCGCCGGCCTGAGGTGTACCGACTGCTTCCGGCGCAGGGGAGCCAGCGACTGAAGATCTTGGAGTTGCTTCGAGCTCTTGCACGCGACTAAGAGCATTGAACTGCTGGGCCCGGCTGGGGGTAGCCTGAACGTCCACGTTGTTCGACTGCGAATCACCGTTCACCTGGCCGTTAGTGGCCGGGGGAGCGATGCTGGAAAGAATGAGTGATTGGGCGGCCGATGTCGGGTCATTAGGCTGTCCGTCGTAGATATCCACCGAGCGGGCAATCAGCTTTCTGCGTCCCTTGAGCTTCTGTGAGTGATCGAAGATGGTCGGCTGGAAGTAGCCCATCGGCGCCAGATGGACTTCGTCGTAAGCCTTGAAAGAGTACTTCCGGGTGTCGTGACCGGCAACGCGGAGATGGAAATCGAACACTTGCACCGATACACTCGCTTCGTTCATGGTGCAAACGTTCCTTTTCAGCTCTTCTGCCAACAGGTAGTCGTATCGGCGCCAGAGATTGATATCTGAATAAGGGAAGTTGTCGTAAAGCATCATTTTTATGAACGCTTCAGTGATATCCAGCCCACCATACTTCAGGTTCACGCGAGAGTTCTCAATGCACATGCCTTCCTCGACGCAGCATATGGAAGTCTTTTGGGCGCCAATGTCGACGACGCAAGCCGAGGTGAATCCGGCGCCGAATGTAGCTGCCAGACTTTCCTGGATGAAGCAGACTCGGGCAAAGGCAAACTCTCTCATGAGCAGTTCAAGTACTTGGGTGACATAAGACTTTTCGTAGATATCAGGGATGACGAAGACGCAGGAGTACTGAGGCCAATCCTTCTTGCTCGTAAGTCCCAGTTGGGTCTTGAAGGCATCCTCCAGAATGAGGGAGATGTCAAGGAAGAGAAGCCGCTTGTTATCATAGTCTCGCTCATTGCACCAGCCATGCCTTATTGGCCAGTAAAGCTTATAGCGAGGCTTTGAGTCATCGGGTATCCTCAAGGCCGCTTGTCCCACGATGTATTCGGGTGCTGGGTCAGGGATCTCAGTCCATTCCACGCGCATGGGGTCATTGTGTTCTGAAATAGTCTCTGGCACGGTCCTCCGATTGAAGTTGACGACCATTTCCTTGGAGTTTGGCAGTGTCCGACGCTTGTTCTGTCGCATATGGGTTTTGAGCTCCGCCGCCATCGTCGTATACTGGGAAGCAAACTGTGATATGTTAGAAGCCAAGTCATCGATGAGGTAGAGTTGGGCGAGAATCAGACCTCTGGGCCAAACATCTTCTCCGGTTCCATAGTTGAGCCATCGTCCAGTTTTAACCGCTTGGGACAAGGTTCCTCTTGGTCTTCCGACTCGCTGGTAGCAGCCTTCCGCGCAATCACCATGGGCACAGTTTTAGGCAAAGCATCACTGGCCAGTCCGATTCGCAGGTTTTGACTACCCACGTGGATGACAATAACCTTCGACCCTATTGTTTCCGTAGCAGCGTCCTCGGCATCTTCCATGTTGGTATCGCCATCTTCCGCGTCTGCTTCTGGCAACCCTAGGTCGTTGGCCTTTGCCATGGCTAGAGCACGATCGCGGTCCTTGGCCGTTTTTGCCATCCGATTTCGATTCTCCTCATTCTGTAGTCTGAACGCCAGATACTGGTCATCGCGCTTCAAATAATCTCTATGAAGAAACTGATGGTCAGCGATGAAGGTGGGATAATAGAGGGCACAAGCCCGGTAATAGTAACACGATTGCGTATCGAAAGGGGAGTTATAGCGACGTACGTGTAGTAATTCTTCTGATTGATAGGAGGAATCTGCGGCCAGCTCGAGAGTTCCATATTGTTATCGGTCCGCTCCAGGCCTAAGCAGATCTGTTAGCAGAGAAGGTATAATCGCTTATTAGACCGCTGAACCCGTACCCTCATCCCGAAGGAGAGCCTTTCCCGACTTCTTGCCGACCATGATGTGTTGCTAGACCGGCAGCCGGTAATCTCTGAGTAGGGTGTCAGTGAGAGAAAGTTGACCCGGTCAAATCGCGAGCGGATCGCAAAGGATGTCGGAAGGAGTAGATTCGGATCAGCTCAGGAGCATCCCAACGGTGAGGTGGCGCGTGGGGAAGAGGTGAAGAGGGATGATCGAGCGAAAGGCGTCGTGGCTGGGGAGGGAGGGAAGGAGAGGTAGGAATCCGACGACAATTGAATGATGGAAACCAACACCGGCCAGCGAGCGGTAGTGAACCGCATCCCCATCCAAGCCATCCTTAGTTGATTTGAGCTTGGGCCAGGCCGATCGGCAGGAGACCGCGGGCCAATGATGGCCACCAACCATCCCTCCATGCCATTTAGTCAGCTCTTGATCGTGGCCTTGTCTCGTGTCAAGCTGTGTTTTATTCAGTTCCGTTGAAAAGACCCTTCGTTGGCCTTTTAAATCCCCTCGCATCCCCTTGGCTGGTGCTCTCTGTTTGGAAAGAGTCCTTTTCGTGTCCGCCGCATCCTCTCCGCCACCACTCGACGCCCGACCCTCCCTCCGCAATATCTCTCGCTAGCCGTCATTCTCTTGTCGAACTCCGCGCCCCCCTCTGTCCCAGTGTTACTCAGCTCCTGTCGCTGTTAGGGTTATCAACATGGGAGGCTCCTTGTCTCGTATGTGGTCCTTTCTCTGGACGAAGAAGGAGATTCGCATCCTCATCCTCGGTCTGGTAGGTATAATCATGCTTTGGCACTAGGCATCAAGCTACTAGCGAGTTTCATACTAACCCGCGCTCCCATCTCTAGGATAACGCCGGAAAAACAACACTTCTTTACAGACTCAAGGTGCGTATAGCCTTGCAGAGCTACTCTACTGTCAGCTAGAGGCCAGTGTTAATGTGCCAGGAATAGATTGGTGAAGTTGTTACCACGATACCAACCATTGGTTTCAACGTCGAATCGGTGACGTATCGCAACTTGAATTTCAATGTCTGGGTAAGTCAACGCTACAATACCATTATAGTTGCCATTTGGTAGAGAAAAAGTATCTGAGGTTGCTGACTTTTCGCTGTCGTTCAGGATCTCGGAGGTCAAACGTCCATTCGACCTTACTGGCGCTGCTACTATGCGAACACCGCTGCTGTCATATTCGTCATTGATTCCACAGATATTGAGCGACTCGGCACGGCTGCTGACGAACTAGCGGCTATGCTGAATGAGGAGGAACTTCGTGATGCGGCGCTGTTGGTATTTGCCAACAAGCAGGACCAGCCTGGCGCCAAAGGTGCCGGCGAAATATCAGAGGCTCTCAAGCTGGGAGAGCTAAGGGATAGAAACTGGAGCATCGTCGCATGCTCTGCTATCGACGGCAAAGGTCTTAACGAAGGCATGGATTGGCTGGTGGTATGTGCATCTTCAAGCTCCTTTCCTTCACTTTGGATAAGTACTGACCTTTTATACACAGCAAACTCTTCAGTCTGAAAACGCATGAGCGACGGTGTTATTGTACCATCTTATAGATTTCTTTTGATATATGTTCGCCGCTTTCAGGTGGTAGGGATTAGCTGCTTCCTGATGCTTCCTCATTCCTCCTTGGTGTCGTTCACTTATCCTCACTTTTACATCCTCTTTTCTCTCGCAACTCCGTTCAGGGCTCATGTCGTTTATACAGTATACCTCTTTGATATCGAAACATCCATACATAGTATAATATCATAATTATTTGGAATGACTACATTGCGGTCTACAGCAATGATTTGCGCCGCTTCTTATGCCATGTTCAGGTTCAAGACAGGGATCGTCCAGCCTTGGTGTAGAAATGTCAAGACTTAGCTAGGAATGTCAGACAGTTGCTGCCAGTTGTATATCGGAATTGTCGTTAGAGCAGAACTTAATTCAAAATAAGTCCAAGTATACTTTGGTCTTTTCAGTCACGATGGGCACGCTGATCTGACCATGCCTAGCTTGTAGACATTCTGACAACTGATATGTTTAAACAGAAGAACAAGCTATGGATGAACCTCGGAGAAGCAGGCTTTAATTTTATCACAAAGCGACTGGCGGATAGTACTAAGATAGCATCACTCCAATTTGGCAATCTCCTTATCTACACAAAGCCTATCGCTCACAAGGCGCGTATCAGCCCCGATAGTTAACTATCTATAGCTTGGAATCAGCTTCTAGATAGATTATCTTGCACAAGTGTTCATATAGATTATCCCTGCCTGGTACTTAGCACAAATAAACTTCAAGTCCTCCAGTGTCTTCAGTGTTCTGTTAGGTCAATCGGCGTTGATCTTCTGTCTTGCAACGCAGTATATTTACCCCGCAACAGCCCACCGACATCCCTCCGCATTTCCGCGACCACTTCATCTACTACATACGACATGGCTATTGCTCAAACCCAAATCGCAGCTGTTCTCCCGCCTTCTGGGGCAACTGCCACTTCCAAATTACAAATTGTACATGACCGTCCGATTCCCTCACCCGCTGAGGGAGAGGTCCTAGTCAAGCTCGAGTACTCCGGAGTATGCCACTCGGATGTTCACAGCGTGCGCGGGGAAACCCCCATGTTGACAGATGTGGCGGGTCATGAGGGAGTGGGAAAGATAGTGAAAGGTGAGTGCCTCATGCCATTGCCTCGCTAGCATTTGTCCATACCTGACCAGTTATGCGTGTAGTGGGCAGTGGTCTTGACGAGCAAACGTGGATGGGAAGAAGAGTTGGTATACGGTTCGTACGTCTGTTGATATAGAAAGACAGATACTGAACAAAGGGGTTTCGCAGATGGCTGTATAGCTCCTGTTTGGAGTGTGAGATTTGCGCCATCAATAATACGGCGTGTCCATATCAGAAGAATGCCGGAGCGGTAAGCAAATACTCATAGGCCTTGTCATTCTAGTTATGCTAATTAGGTGCAGAATGTTCCAGGGACGTTTCAACGTGAGTGTTATTTTGTCTTTCGATTTCTTAGGCGTTGACTGACCAATGTCCGTACTATAGAATACGTCGTCAGTCCTGCGATTCATGCAACTATAATCCCTCCTGAGCTAGCACCGGACGTAGCTGCACCACTCTTGTGCGGTGTGTACAACTTTTCACCTGATATCTCAAGGTTTCCAGGCTAATATTATCGCAGCTGGCATCGCAATGTACTCCTCGATTATGAAGACCAAAACTCGACCCGGAGACTGGATTGTCCTTCCTGGAGCAGGAGGAGGCTTAGGACATATGTATGCGCATCTGCAGCTGTTTCTTCCCGGCGGATAAAGCTGACGGCATACAAGGGGCGTTCAGATCGCAGCTAAAAAGGGACTCAAAGTCATTGCAATTGACAGGTATGGCGCCCACTATTATTGAAATTTTTTGTAGCTTACCCAGCGTAGCGGCGAGAAGAAAAAGCAGCTTTGCCTCTCCCTAGGAGCCAACACCTTCCTAGACTACAAAACAGACGACGTAGAGCGTGAAGTGAAGGCTTTGACATCGGGGTTAGGTGCCCATGCTGTCATCTGCACAGCCAATAATGAGCCAGCATACACACAAAGTATGAAAATGCTTCGCAGCTTGGGTGTTTTGGTGTGCGTCGGTATACCAAGTGTGCCGTTTAGATTACCAGCAACGCCCTTTGAGATGATTGTGAAAGGTAATCTATCTTCGTCACTGTCTTCTTCCAGCTCAATCTCAATCAGATGCTGACTTAAAACAGGACTTACAATTGTTGGCAACTCTGCCGGGACCGCCAAGGAGATGGAAGAGCTGATGGAGATGGCTGTAAGGGGCGATGTGACAGCACATATTGAGTGCTTTGAGTTCGACTGCATTGATGATGTCCTGCAGCGACTGGGACGATCTGAGGTCGAGGGACGGGCAGTTGTGCGCATTCCTGAGTAGACCGGCGTATTTGCTTATTATGGTTACAGGAAGAAGCGGCTTGGTATTCTTCTAGCAACATCTACGTTATTACATTACCCGAGGAACAATATCCTCTAGGCAAGAGTTTCAATTGGTAATCACTGCGTATCTGGAACAAATCAGGCATTAGTTTGTCAATAATCTATGAGATACCACTACGAACCACAACATTAATTTGCTTCTTAAGACTGCGATGCCCAATCTATTAAACCAGGAACAAACTGACCCGATCAGGATATTTGCCATATTAGCCAGGCATGCATTTAGCAACGAAAGCTATGGCTTAATGTCCTGCATTATCTGCCCCATTCTCTGCTTCGTTGTCTGTTTCACCTTCCATGAACCATTGCATATCGATGCCTCTCGCCTCACATTCCCGCCTCAACTTATCCGTACCCTCAATTTCTTTGTCGACTTCTTCTATTGCGAAAGACATTTCCAATGTCAATGTTCCACCCACTGTTGTCCCATCCGGTATCGTTTCATCATCCGATGCAGACAAATCTTCCAGAGGCTTGTCCCTGAGTTCCAAACTCTTCAAGTGAGGAAACGAATTTCGATCTTGAGCAACCATCAAAAGTTCCGCCAGCAGACGACTATTATCGGAGAGAACGTCTTGGACAGCAAGTGTTTGCAGAGAGCTCGGAAGTCTGTCAACAAGCCGGTCAACGCTGGATTTCTTGACGGGGGCGTTCGAAGAAATGGGCACGAGGTGGGCATGTCGAACGGTCAAATGCTCAAGGACAGAGAACTCTCGAAAGGACTCGAAGGGGATGTTATCCGTACGAACCCCTATTCCCCCATTCATCTCAAGACAAATATTGTATTGCTTATCATATGTCACACTGAGAGACTTGAGGGTATCTTTGAATGGAAGAAGAGCCTGATAAAGTTTTCGAGTATCAAAGCGTCTTTCAATCACCCTTGTATCGGGGTGAAGTGAGGCTTCGATTGAGAAATGCTCTAGTTCTTTACATACTTTGAGCCAGTCGAGCATCCCGGTACATCCCCAAATATCGTCCAATGAAATCTGCCTAACGGGGCCAACTGGGAGGGGCGGCTCGTAAGAGTAGATATAAGGCTTTCTGCCCTCACGGCTTTTATTAGCCCAGATCGAATAGCCTGTGATGGACTGGACATTTGGAAAATAGAGAAACGGAGTGAGAAAATCCTCGTGAATTCCTTGACCTTCATCTTGGCAGTGAGCGACGACCTCTCGGAGGAAAGGAAACGGTGCGGTTTCATGAAAAGGTTGCTCCCGCTTTGCAGCTTTATATAGAAGATCATGGAACAAAACTGAGTCTTGATGATCGAATTCAATGCGTTCCAGGCGTGACAATCTAACAAACAGGACTGCTATCCAAGCCTCCATCTCAAATTCGAGCAGGCAATCCCGGAATTCCTCCCACATGTCTGTAAACCTTGGGCCTGGTGTGATTATTCTGTCTAATGCCTGTGACACGAAGGGTGAGAATACATCAAAATCGTCATTACTGGCGTCATGAACTGGTATGGGTTCGTCATGATCCCAGTAAAGTTTGAGGCTGCGAACCCAATCTGCCACCTCGGGATGCTTCCAGAAACGAATAATAAGATGGATATGAGCAACGGTGAGGGGATGGTCGTAGCCCAGGTCAAGATGGTAATAGAGGATCGGCTCGAATATCTTGTGAAATTTTCGACAGCACAGGGTCAAAGCAAGCAAAGTCGATCTCCGCACCTTTTCGCAATCCTCATCAATGTCCAGGGCAATGCACATCCCTATCATTCCGAGGATCTCTGCTGGTAGGTTCTGCATGGTGTTTCAATTGTGGCTGTTATCACTGCTGACGCTAGTATATACTTTGACTCTGACAGAAGCCGAGACAGTGTCAATTTTATATCCGCGTTTAGCTATACAGGTGACCCGGTGAAGAAATGCACATTCCTGGTGCAGAGAGAGAAATCCTGGTAATAGCCCTCTTTGCACTGTGACTCTCAATGCGACAAGCAGCACTGCGGTAACTCCCAGGTGCATTCACTTTCAGTAGCGGAATGGGTCCAAGTCGCAAGTCCAAGCATATATTTTCCGTCTGCTTATTCCAACGCCTTAACTGGTTATATGGCTTGAAAAGGCAAGCCAAAGAACACTATGTAATGAATATTGAACAAGTAGCAACTTGCACATGGCGAAAAGCAGCAGACAAAAGCATCATAACGTACAGCGACTTCCCATATCTATGCCATGGTCTTTCCGCTTTCTACCAAGACTTCCGAGATGCCCTTTAAGATCAATATCGCCCATCTTCAGCTCCATTTCATCGTAACTGTCACTAGTGGGACTCAACTTCGGGTCGAACAGGACGGGATCATCTGCTCTTGTCGAGCCCACCAGCCACTCAAGCTGCGTCTTCCAGTCCGCCTTTGCCCGGATCGAGACATTAGCCTGGAACTTCCCTTCGTCTTTTCTCTTCAGCATGATAGCTGCTCTCGTGGCAGCGGGAACTTCAGCCTTCACAAAGTCAATATCAAAAATAACTCGCATGCAGAGCCCGCCTACTGTTTGAGGAGCGCTAGGAAGGAGAATGGTGATGACATACTCGAGGATCCAATCCGTCTGTAGAGGGCGGGCGGTTAATTCTTCCCTCTCTTCAAGTTTCTCACAATAGATATCCCACGTGCATTATGTGATTGCGAATCGAATAAACATAGTGTCGATAATATCTCTATATGCGAGCCAATATAGACTAGTATCTCCTGAAAAGGAGCTGATTAAAGCGCGCGCTTACACAGACTTAGCCTGGCCAATGAGCTGATACACTACCGTCTGACTGCCGTTTATCCAACCACAAGAAAAAGCAACAGTGCAATGCTACTACTAAATATGGCGCCTGATGGCAGCTTAAGCATCAGCCTTCCGCATCCCGGCGCTAAAGGGACTGCTAAGGATCACACGCATGATCACATTCGTATACACCTCCTTCTTTTTGACTAGTCATTACCAGTCATCTCGTCGTTCCAATGACATGATGCAAAAACTACTGAAAATCTGATCGAGGTCTATTATGCATAGACAAGCACTCAACAATGCGAAAATTCTCAGACACTATTCGTTTTGAGGTGGCCCGGAATCGATAGGGGTTTCTCGTCGTTAGCCGCCCTTGTTGATGAGAGCTAGCAATAGAGGTATCTCACTGGCTGTTCAGAAGCGCCAGATATATGGACCGCTCTTGTCTTGCATGAGGGGTTCCCACGCCATCTACTAAGACATTGCCGACAATCTCACAGGATATTATAAGAGATATGTACATATATACGAGGTATAATGATTGACCTCGAAGCGCTCTGGTCCCGACATTCAACTTCCAGTTCATATCATTCAACCCCGAGATCACCCAAGAAGTGACAACATCATGATCTTCAAAGAATCACTAAAGATCTTCCGAGAAGCCACACCGTCCGAAACAGCCAAGAACCCTGATCTCGACTTGGATTACGACGACGATGACTCTACCAATTATGCAGTGCAGATGTCTCCAAAAGATAAGGTACAGGCCGCCTTCGACGAGATTATTAGCAAGATCTGCAACAAGACCTTGGACCTAAGAAACGAGGGCTCTCGAGCCGCGTTTATGGCCGACTATGGGCTTTTCCTGGAGGAGAGAACCCGGGTCGACAGACAGACCTTCTTCCATATAGCAGCGAGCAGGCTGGCACACAGCACCGCCATACGTTTCGTGGTGAGGAAAAAGAGACATCTCTTGCAGTACAAAGACGCCAGTGACAGGACCCCTCTACATGTTGCTATCGTGTACGGGAACAATGCCTTTGTGGACGCCATACTAAAGGAGGTTAATGGTACGGAATTGGACCTTCTTCTGCGAGAGACTTGTGCAAATGGACAGAACTGTATCCACGCTGCCATTTATCACTCCCTGAACCAGGGATGTGCTTTGAAACTTATCGAGGGGGCATCAAACACTACACTTTCTGCGAGCGATCACAATGGCCTTACCCCTTTGCATCTTGCAGTTGAGTATCATCGGTCCTCTGCCTCGCAAGTGGGCCTTGTGAGGGCGCTCATCGCACGCGGGGATGGGGCCTTGGATAAATTTACGACAAATCCGCCCAGTCTGTCGGTGTACGAATATCACCGCTACACGCGGGAAAAAGCGCATATGGGTCAACAGGGTGCAAAATCAGGGAGCTCTCTCGAGCTTCAAGGAGGACAAGTCGAAGACCAGTCAACCCTAGTCAGAGGTAGAAGAGCGCTTGATGAGCTGCCGATACATCAAAATACCCGAAATCTGCCGCAACAGATGGACAAAGGTGATCAGAGGTATTTTGACCTGCGGTAACTTAAAACATAGCTTTCACTGATGGCGCTTTAGGCAAGAACCAAGGACGGACGTGTCTCGGGAAATTGATACGGATTCGTATGCAGACAGTATCCAGCAAGTGATGAAACTGTATTACCTTCGATCAACCTTCGAGAGTGCTCCCGAACGGAATATTAGAGACCAGCTCTCTGCAACGAGGTTCCTATATGGTGCAAATATTCGAAGTATGTATCCGCCTACGTAAAAGGAACTGGGTAATTCTAACATCTGACCAGATGTTAATCTCTCATTCGACTTCTCTCAGGGCCCATTGACCATATCTCAAGACTCTTTCGAAGACAGCTACCGTCATATGGTCTTCGACGAAGTTCTACGATACGTATCGTTCCGACCAGTGCTGTTGCAAAAGCCTCCTGGGCCTGCACCAGGTTCAAGGTTAGCAAAGAAGCTAGCCCAGACTAAAAAAGAGGATCAGGGTCCGAACGATCTCGTCTTCTTCTTTAACTGGCTCTATCGTAAGAATGTCAGACATATTCTCAAGGTTGTCGTCCATGATACAGAAGACGCACCCCACACAGATAAGGCAATGGTGGATTGTCTAAGCAAGTTCGAAATAGAGACGCTGTCTTGGCGGAAGGTTGATTTGAGTTCTCAGACGTTATTCAATGCCTGCCGGAATTTGAAAGAAGTTTATCTCCGATGGAGCGGGAATTTATCTATCTTGAAGACCTGGACTGAGCAGGATGGCCTCCTAAAATTGGAGGAACTGGAATGTGTTCATCTGGTTTGGAATAAAGAAGAGGTACGTATGCTTCCCTGATAATTTCATTGACCTTTTCTGATCATCTTTAGGGTCCGGAGACGTTTCACAAAGTGGCTTCCGCAGTCGAATATCTTCAATCAAGGTTCAACCAAGCAGTGGCAGAGATCAATACTGCTCGAAGGAATAATAACAAGAACAGCAGCCTAGTTGAGCCACGAAACCCAATCGTCGTCAGAAAAAGCGAAATCGGGGTTACACCCAACAAGAGACCCAAAGACACAGCCAGTTCAGCCAACGTATCGATCGACATACGAAAAAGACGAATACAGCCAAATCGGTGGTTGGATTGCGTAGACCGATTTGCAGACGAGCTTCAGAATGTCAAGTTACTTCCGACAGATATGCCTATGCTGAAGGAAAATATCAAGGTAGGCGTCATTGATGATGGGGTTGATATTCACATCGAGTCCCTTCAAGGAAAGGTCATCGGAGGCGAATCTTTCGACCGCACATACCTTGATGGCAACGGAACCAGTCCATATTACATTTCCGGGGGTGGCCACGGGACGATGATGGCAGATATGGTCTGCAGGGTTTGCCCAACGGCCAGGTTGTATGTCTGCAAGCTTGAGATGCATCCGGACCCTGACGGTGGCGGTAGGCAAATCTCCGCCGAAAGCGCTGCAATGGTGAGTCCTAACGAGTGCTGTCTTTAACAAACCTAAAACTAGCCTAACAAATCTCAGGCCGTAATGGCAGCTGTCCGCCAGAAAGTGGACATTATATCCATGTCCTGGACAATTCAGGAAACAGAAGATAACCAAAGCAGCATCACCGCACTTCAAGATGCAATCAGAGCCGCCTTAGACGCAAAAATTCTACTCTTCGGCGCCGCATCCGACAAAGGGGCCGTTACAGAGATTGAATATCCCTGTTTCTTCGACAGACGCATATTCAGAATCGGTGCTTCCACAGCCGATGGCAGGGTATATGGCCCATCGGGCAACCCGCAGAACCTGAGCTTCATCTTCCCAGGACATAAGATATCCCCGCGGAGCCCATATCTCGAGAAGGGGCTGCCCATTGATTCAGAGGAGAAGTCTGGCTCTTCCATCTCTACTGCTCTAGCAGCAGGACTTGCTGCTCTTGTTCTGCACTGTATCCGGCTTGGAGCGATTCAAGCGGAGATGGAGGCAAGACAGACTGGGAGATGCTCGTCGACCGCGGTTCGGCTTTCGGATCTGAAGAAAGCTAGGGACTTTTATGGTATGCGAAGTATCTTTCGGGGAATGGGCCTGAATGAGGATAATCAGAGGTATATTGAGATCTGGAAGCGACTTGATGGGCCGGCTAGGAGGCTGAGGTCACCTAGTGGTGAGAGTGCGGATATGACTGGGTTGGAGATTATTGCTGGGTTGGCTCGCGATCTTGTTTCGGGGATTGCGGATCATTGAGGTGAAATTGGGGTACCATTTGGGAAAGTGTGATGAGTATATACCTATAGATATTGTTAGCATCAATTCAATTAACGTGGATAGCCAACCTAGAACAACGCTGTTCTATGCTGCAGGCCTAGAATAGGCCTCTCCTTTGACCCGGGCTAGTGGGGCTGTTTCTCTAGTACAACACAAGCGGGGCCCCGGTTCTGAATCGAGTGTAGTGCAATTCCTTCAGTTCTATCTAGTTCTGGGACGAAGACAGTCACATTGGACGAGAGAATTGCCTCTCATCCTTTGGCTCAGGAAAGGATCACTTTGATATGTGTGGTGCGTGGGTATTGCATCTTTTAAGGACTTCTTTAACGCTGGCAGACCATCGATTCGACAGTTTCTGCTCTTTTGTGATAGAGACTCATAATGAGTTTCACCAGGTGAACTTGACTCGATCATGAACAAGTCAATGGATGTCTCCTGGCGCTTCAACATTACCAGCTCATCTAGGTATATTGGGACGCTAGCGAGGTCCTGTCCATGAACACATATAAAGGCCAAGCGATCATTTTGTGGCACCAACTACGATATGCACCATGAGCCGGATGATGAAAGTATCGGTACATACATTGCAATTATCCCACAAGTCTAGAAGACAAAAAGCACTCGGCTATCGCGGTTGCGAGGGAGGGTATCATGTACAGAAAATGGACTCCAGGTGGCGAAAAGCAGGCGTGCATGCGTGGACCGGGTGAGTACGCAGTAGGGTGGAGAGTCGCAAACTGAGCGGCCTGTAAGTCAATGATGGGCCTCGCATCCTACTTTGCCAGGTCGGGTAGCTTTGGATTTTTATACTTTCATGCTACACTGGAGAGCACCAGCTGACCGTGGGTGTACGAAGTCTATCAGACATGTGCCTCTCCCAGAATCCGGGATCGCCCTAGTACCTGGCTGAGCGACGAAAAGGAGGGATGGATGATTGTATGAAGGGGGGAGGGGGCGCGAGAGGAATTGATGGCAGTGCGTCTGCATCGAGGATCTGCCGATACAACCTCTTCCTATCACTGCTATTATTGGCAAGACGATGAATGGGTGCTGACCGTTGATCGGGCCCACCAATAAGTTGGAAGATCGGGGTGCCTGGGGCTGTCGTGCGGGATTCATTGGCGGCGAGTGGCTCTCGGAGCCCAAGGCGTGCGGGCACATGCACCCTTGATTGGCCTACCCGAACTATATGCAAAAGCATCTCTACAACTGAAGCTCTGCAACTCCCCTCTCCATCTTCTGCTAGTAAAGGTCTCCGACTGCAATTCGGTGCCAGCTGGTCCCAAAGGACCACCCGGAGATCCTTCCTCCACCCTTTCCCGCGAGCCATTCACCCTCGCACCACGGACAGCCAATGCAGCTTATCATCTCCGGACCATGTGTCCCCCTGATAGGGCATCGCGCTGCGTTCTTGTCTTTTTGAATTCAACTTTGACCACGAGGGGCTGTCGCATGTGGGGCGTGCATCCCAAAGATGTGATCAATTTCTCCCGCATTGCTCTGTCAGTGCTTGCAGAAGCAATTGATTCAAGAAGCCGCCCTTCCTCGCCATTCTTGAGGCAGAAGCTCTGCCTCTCATCTGTCCTTCTTCCGACAGGAGGCTTCGATTCTGTCCCATTACATCCCTTTGTGTCCTCATGTCGTCCAGCAGTGTGACCGGTCCCTTTTGGGGCCAATTGAATTGGCTGCATGTCTACATTGCCGGCACTGCGTTTGCAGTCTGCGCGTTCGTCGCATTGGTCATAATAATGTCGTCGCAGAAGCGGAAAATTGACTATAACAGCGGTGTTTTCACCTATCTCAAGTTCGCATATGCGACATTCCTCAAGCCCCACGAGAAACACGGAAATGGCCAACAAGATGCTCTCGAGAGCTTCTACAAGACGCAGGTATGCGAGACAGACCACCAATTGACTGTTTCAGTGCCATTTACTGACAGAAACGATACTAGGCCGGTGTGTATGACGCCACTCGCAAGCGTTTGTTGTGCGGTCGAGAGGATATGCTGGGTCTGGTTGCGGCTCAACTCAAGCACAAGGTCGAGAATAAGCAGCTTCAGTCTGGCAAGGCTGTCTGGGTTGATGTAAGTACACTCTCTACAATATCACTTACTGAATCCTGGCTAACAAAGCAGATTGGCGGAGGCACTGGGTGAGCAACCTCAAGGACATGGCATCCGACGAAACACTAACCTCTATTAGATACAACATCGAAGCCATGTCTACCTTCCTTCCCGTTAAGGATTTCTTCTCCCGCGTTTATCTGGTCGATCTATCGCCCTCGCTCTGTGAGGTGGCCCGTCAGCGCTTCGAAAGGCTGGGATGGAAAAATGTCCACGTTGTCTGCCAGGATGCTCGCTCCTTCCGTTTGCCGGAGGATGACAAGATCGGTCCCCGTAGCGAGAGCAGCGCTGGTGCCGACTTGGCAACAATGAGTTATAGCCTGTCTATGATTCCAGGTTAGTGTGCTTAATGACGTGTTGGGGGGTGATGCTCATACTATACAGACTACTACAGTGTCATCGACGCGCTGCCTGCGCTCCTGAAACCAACCGGCGTTCTCGGAGTTTGCGACTTCTATGGCAAGTCCTGGTGACCTCTTACAACGCGAATATTCTAACCCGTCAATAGTCCAAAGCATTGTTGATGTCTCGTCGCGTAACTACACTGGCGGTGCTTTCAACCGACATGTGAACTGGCTCGGTCGTGTCTTCTGGCGCGCCTGGTTCGATGTGGACCGGGTCAGCTTGGAGGCAGCCCGCCGTGACTACTTGGAGTACCGATTCGGAACTGTCATCTCTGCCAGCGAGAGAAACTACCTTTTGGGCGGTATCCCATACTATATCTTTGTCGGTTGTCAAAAGGACTCGACCACCCATTCTGGTCGTGAGGCCATTGAGAAGCTGAACGCCTCATTCACGGAATCGCCGTACCTCTCCCCGGCCAACCACCGCAAGGAGATGGAGACTGCTGTTGTGAACAGCACGCAGGAAATCAAATCCAAGGCATACGAGTCGGCTGTGATCAATTTGAGCGCGAACCTGCCTCTCCCCTCGTCCTTTTACCAGAACCACCACCATCGTATCTTCTACAATGACCTTCTGCCGAAGCACACTCAGTTCGGAAATGAGTACATCTATGCTTTCAACTGGGAAGACCCCCGCGTTGACCACCGCTTGCTGGATATCAAGCGAGACGATGTCATTCTGGCCATTACCAGCGCCGGTGACAACATCCTTGACTATCTCCAGAAGAGCCCGCGTCGTGTCCATGCGGTCGACTTGAACCCGAATCAAAACCACTTGCTGGAGCTCAAGGTAGCCAGCTTCATGGCTCTGGGCCACCGCGATGTGTGGAAGATATTCGGCGAAGGAAAGCATCCTGAGTTCCGCAAGCTACTCATCTCCCGACTGAGTCCACACCTCTCCAGCCAAGCCTTCCAGTACTGGTTGGAGCATACCCATATCTTCACCTCCTCTTCTGGTAAGGGACTCTACGAGACGGGTGGATCGCGCCACGCTATCAAAATGGTCCGCTACCTCTTTAAAGTCTTCGGTCTGGAAAGCCAGGTGCAACAGCTTTGTGAGGCTCAGACCCTGGCGGAGCAGCGCAAGATCTGGCCCCGCATCCGCTCTGTCCTGATGAGCAAGCCTCTTCACTGGGCAGTGGTGGGAACGGAATGGTTTGCATGGAAGGCCGCAGGCGTGCCTCGCAACCAGCGTAACATGATTGTCGATGACTACTTCAAGAGAAACGGACTGAACAAGGACATGAAGCAGGCGAAGGATGTCAGTGGCAAGTCGATCTGGGAGTACGTGGTGGATACCTTGGACCCCGTGGTCCAGGAGACTTTGATTAGCAACGACAACTACTTTTACTTACTCTGCTTGCAGGGACAGTTCTCACGGAGGTATGTCTCACCCTACTATTGACGCTTCTAGCATCTAACTGAAGAATGAAAGATGCCATCCCGCATACCTCTCCCCCAAAGCCCACGTGAAGCTGTCCTCGCCCGGCGCATTCGATGGTCTCCGCATCCATACAGACGAGATCAACGAGGTAATCAAGCGGATCAAGCCGCGCAGCCTGACTATCGCTGTGGTATGTTCCTACTCCAACTCTCGTAAATACATCCAAACTGACAATTCCAAACAGGTCATGGACTCCATGGACTGGTTCGACCCTGAAGGCGAAGAAGCCTCCATCCAAGCACAAAAGCTCAACCACGCCCTAAAGATGGGCGGCCGGATACTACTCCGCTCTGCGAGCATCGAGCCATGGTATATCCAGCAATTTGAGCAGAACGGCTTCTCCGCACGTCGTGTTGGCGCCAGATTCCCGGGAACATGCATTGATCGGTGAGTATCCTGATATTAATAGCTGTACCACTTGAACAACTATACTAATGCACAAAAGTGTAAACATGTACGCCTCAACCTGGATCTGCACCAAGACGCAAGAACTCGAACGTCCGGCACCTAGTCGCGCCATGTCGGCTGTCATTGGACAACATCACCCCAAAGAGAAACAGCGTAGAGCATCTTGAGATATGATTTTGCTTTTCACCCCCTTAGATATTAATGTTGCTATGTTTTCTAACCTATTGATCATGATTGATACTTACTGCCTTGATGGCAATGTGAACATTCCTTTCCTACACATTTTCCATTATTTTCTCTCCATTAACGACCTTCATCTTTGCCTTTTGTGCCCCTTTGCCATACTTCACCTTATGTCCTCTTGTTGTTAGTGATGAGTATCATTTAGATACTATGCACATAGTCAAAAGTCTAGAATAGACAACGATATGCTTCAAAGACAGTTTACCTATATGCTACAAGTAAATTACTACTATTCCATAGCACACGCATGACTGAAGATGATAATGTGGTCTCCGAAGGAACAAAGGAGACCTCAGACGTTCTTTCCTCTGCTGAATAGTACCCACTTCTCGACCAATCAAAACCGACCCATTACCAGTATTGTCAAGTAGTACTTACTAGTACTTGGAGATACTATCTGAAACCTACCCAGACCCCAGTGTCTATCCTCCTAGAAAAGTACCAGAATGCCAGCGCACTTTTATCTATTCACCATCATCATACTCCACCACGATATCAGTAGCTTACACGGCACGGCACGACACACTGAAGATCAGCTAAAGTTCTAATGGCACATGGAGAAAAAAGCAGGATCAGGAGCAGGAGCAAAAAAAGCGAAGAGAGCAATAAGCATAAACGGCATTGACTTATAATTCTGTACACATTGAATAGTAGGAAGGTACTAATAACATCCCAGTAAAGGTTCATAAAGTCAGTTCACTCACACGCACACACAAGGCCACCACGGGGTCACACAAAGATCATCATGAAGAGAAAGAAACAGCGAAATTAAAGGGGTTGTAAAGGTATTTATTGTGCTTGTCCTTGTGTCATTACCCCGTGTACTTACCAACAACCAGCCTATATTCTGGCATGAAGGTTGAGTACATGGTGTAAGACATCGGACAGGAAGGGGGAGAAATATTCCGAACGGCGACATCTAATTCATCGATATTATACGGATGTACTAGCGTAACCATCAGAGAAGAGCACAAAGCCATGTATCGCATAGCATGACATGACGAATTTCATCATCATATCACACCACATCATCGTCTCGTCTCATCACATCTCATTGCAATCTGCCGTGATTCATTCAGGCAGATGAAAAGATATATCTATTTTTCTTTTTTTGCGTGTCGGTGTCGCTTTATGACCGGCCGTACCGCGTCTTACCGAACGAGAACGGCACGTAGCGGTACTTGATCATGTGCTGGATCTGGCGGCGCACTAGTAGTGAATTTGGGTTAGCCTTCTGCCGGTTTCGCCTCCCACCACAGATAAGCAGAACTGGTATACGTACTGGTCAACACAAAGAGAATAATCCAGTAGACCACCAAGACAGGCCAGAACACCGGGATATCGAAGACGGCGAACCACGAGCAAACGAAGCCGATAAGAATGGCGCGAGTGGCCGAGTGCCAGAACTTGAACTCGGGGAGACGGCGGATGAAAGGACGGAATTCGTCGTCTTGCTTCATGGGCAGGCTGGGAGCGGCGGCGTCGCCGTCTTCCAGACCCTCATCCTGCGTCAGGGAGGGGTCGAACTTGGGTTGCAGGAAGAGGAGGAAGAGGTTGAGCAGGTAGATGCCGAGGGTGTAGGCCACGATGTACCATCCCTGGGCGAGGACGATCCTCAGGAAGAAGACGAGGAGCAGGACGACGGTGCCGGTCCAGCGGTAGGCTGTGAATGGGGTGGAGGCGTCGAGGTAGGTTTGGTATTGCTGTGCGAGGTATTAGTTAGCTTATCATGTCATGTCATGGTCCGTGGGTTGGTGTTGTTTGCTGGGGTAGCGGATGGGCACGTCGTCTGCGCTGGTTGCAGGATTGCGACAGACACTGTGAAAAAGGGTCCCAAAGGAAGTACAGATACGTACCCTAGCCAGCTTCGAGGTTTGCGCCGTCACGGCCGTGAAAGGCGTCTGCTCAGGCTCAGGAACGTCCATGGTGGAAATGTGGATGTGGCTATCAACCGCGTAGCAGGAAGAAGAGAGGAGAGTGAAGAGAGAAGATATGAAAAAGCGGACAAGAAGGCACCCAGCAGACTCAGCGCATAGGGCACAAAGACAGCACCGAGCACGGACAGAAAGCAATGGATCAGGAATGCGAAGTGCTTCAGCTGATGAAGGTGAAGGACAGCCCAGCCAGCAGCTGCTCGCGGGAAAACTGGCCACTGCCCGGCCGCTCCCGCTAACCCGTTTTGGGCGACACCAGCCACTGTCATGATGACTGCGCCTCAGGGGACGATGACTCAGCGACAGCTATCACGTGTAAAAGCTGTCACGGCTATTGCCGGGGTTAACTCGGCGGGATTGGCGGGATTTGCGGGGAGCTGCTATCATCATCATATCCCTTCCCTTTCCCCGACTGTTTCTCTTTTATCACGTCTGCAATTGATCTCTTCACACACACACACTCTCTCTCCTCTCATATACTCGATAATCAGTAATTGCTCTCAATATGTTCTCCCGCCAGTGCTCCCGTCTCGTCTCCTCCCGCACCGCTATCCCTCTGACATCCTTTCTTGCCCGCGGCCGCCCGTTCTCCGCAACCGCAACCTCGGCATACGAGCACATCCTCACCTCGACCCCCAAGCCGGGCGTAGGACTGAGTATGCCCCCATCTCCTGTTCACTTCACTCAATAGCAATGGCAACAAGCATGTATCCAGTGCTAACCATAACCGCAATGGAAATGAAACAGTCACCCTCAACCGACCCAAAGCCCTCAACGCGCTCTCCAGCCCTCTCTTCGAAGAACTCAATGATGCCCTAACCACCTACGACACGGACAAAGACATCGGCGCAATCGTCATTACCGGCAGTGAAAAAGCTTTTGCTGGTACTGTTCCCAGACCATACCCCAGCACCAAGCACAAGCTCAACCCCACTAACAACCCAATGATATAATCCAGCCGGCGCCGACATCAAAGAAATGGCCCCCCTAACCTTCTCCTCCGCATACAGCAACAACTTCATCGCCCCCTGGTCACATCTCGCCAACGCAATCCGCAAGCCCGTCATCGCCGCCGTCTCCGGCTACGCTCTGGGTGGCGGCTGCGAACTCGCCCTAATGTGCGACATCATCTACTGCACGTCCACTGCGACCTTCGGACAGCCCGAGATCAAGCTGGGTGTTATCCCGGGAGCGGGCGGATCGCAGCGGCTCACGAAGGCGGTGGGGAAGAGTAAGGCGATGGAGTTGATTCTGACGGGGAAGAACTTCAGTGGGAAGGAGGCGGGTGAGTGGGGGGTTGCGGCGAGGGTGGTGGAGGGGGGTAAGGATGAGGTGGTGAATGCTGCGGTTGAGACGGCGGAGACGATTGCGGGTTATTCGAGGGTTGCGGTGGTGGCGGGTAAGGAGGTGGTTAATAAGGGGTACGAGGTTGGGTTGAGGGAGGGAGTGGAGTTTGAGAGGAGACTGTTTCACGGGTTGTTCGGGAGTAGGGATCAGAAGATTGGTGAGTATTCCTTTCTTCTTCTTTGAAAAGTAGGTGATGCTGACGGTGGTAGGCATGACGGCGTTTGCGGAGAAGAAGAAGCCCGAGTGGTCGAATGAGTAGATTGGAAGATGATGAGCTTTGGATGGTGAAGTGAGGTACCTGTTGATTGTCAATGTAGTAACCATCAAGCCCACCTAATGACTGAGTAAGCATGAGAATGAATGCATCATTAATCGTCTATATTCATTATTAGCTGTCTCTATGTACATTAATATATTAAAATTTTATTACAAGCGGGCGTCATTCATCATTGCGGTGGAGTCGAAGTCGGATTCGAATTCTCCTTCCCCACGGCCGCCACATCAGCCGCCGCCGTCTTCTCCGTCTGATAGTGATCGACCGTGCCATGCTCCATGGTCTCGTCAAACACATCGACCTGGGTCTGGGCGAACTTGCGCGCACTGACCCCCCGCTCGAAGAGGAGGTCGAGCTCCGCGAACGACCGTCCATTGGGTTCCGGCACCCGGAAGAACGTGTACACGATGCAGAGGAAGCAGATGCCGCCCCAGAAGAAGCCGGCATAGTTACCCCAGTCCCACGCTCCGGGGTTCAGCATGTACGGGGTCAAGACACCGCAGACGATGGCCACAATGTTGTACAGATTGCGGCCAAGCACGACCGTCTTGATTTGGAGGCGGCGAGTAGAGAGCTCGGCGACAAGGGAGTAGGCGACCGTGCCGACGGTCAATTGGTAGAAGAGCGCCCAGATGATCATCATGCAGCCGGTTGCCAGTGCGGCCTGGGTTTTGTGCTCTTCGGGCACTAGGCCAAGGAATCCCATGACAAGCAACATGACGCACAGTCCGCAGAGACCGTATAGGTAGAGCGTTCTCCGGCCCAGGCCGATGGACATGAGGAACCAGGCTCCAAAGACGCCGACCATATTGATTCCGTACTGGCCCATGGCAAATGCGTAGGCATTGTCAGTGCTCAGGCCTGCCTGCTCGAGGAAGTAAGTCGAGTAGTTGGAAAAGGAGTTGCCACTGAGGTTTTGAATGGCCCACACCATGCAGACGATCTCGGTCCGGCGCAGGTCGGTGCCTTTGAAACAGTCCAGATAGCTGGCCCCTGTAGTGATCTTGTTCTCCAGGGCCGTGGTATGAACCATCATCGAAATGGTCTCGTCGGCGTCGAAGTTGGTCTCCCGCTTCACGCTCGTCAATCGCAGCAGGGCTTTCTTGGCTTGCTGGGTCTTGCCCTTCCGGACCAACCACCATGGAGACTCCGGGGCGAGAGAAATGCCGATGAAGAGGGGCAAGGGCCACATCCACTGCAGTCCATAGGGGATCCGGTACGCCCATTGGTCATCCCTATTAATCATACCCTTGATCACACCGATACCGATCAATTGTCCCAATCCCCAGCAGAAGTTGACATAGGTCGTGAGGTACCCACGCAGCGCAACCGGACACACCTCCGAAGCATAGGTGACGGTCAATGTCTGAAAAACACCCCAAGGAATACCGGCCAGAATTTCCGCAGCCAGCAGCGCCTGGACATTCGGGGCGGTGAAGAAGATGGCGGTCCACGCTGTGATCAAAACGAGACAAGCCATGATAGTATAACGATATCCGAAGCGTTCCGAAGCCCAGCCATTAATGAAAAGGCCGATAATTTCTCCGACATAGGCGCCGTTACTCAAACCCGATTGCCACTATATAGGAGACTTTTGTCAGCCGATTTTGTCACGCGAGCACTGCATGACGTGCGAGATAACAGTGCAATTGCAGGAAGGTCCCAGGGAGATAGAGGGGAGGGAGTCAATTACCCGTGCTGGCACCTGATATGTCCCATCCGCCGACAACTCGCCATATTTCCGGTTGAATTGAGGGAAAGCGTAGAAGTTGTTGACGAGACTGATATCGTAGCCTTCCATGACAATGCAGGTGGAGATCAGGATACTCCAAGCGACGGCCTTGGGGTAGAGCTTGATACCCTGGAGCAGGGTCATCTTCTGCTCCTTATCCGTGGCCGCTTTGGCATTCTGGATGATCTTGGCTGCGGAAGCCATGGAATCCTGGCGATCGGAGGAGGGCGATGGCGGCTGCTCTGCCGGGGCAATGGCATCCGGAACCTTGTGGGAAGCCATGCTGGCGAGCAATTGCAGGCAATCCCGGGGGAGGGAGAGAAAAAGGTGAAAGGGGGGGAGGAGGGAGGGAAAGAGGAGGTGAAGGGGGAAAGAGGAGGGAGGAGGAGGAGTTGACCGATAATCAATGGAGGGCAGCAGGAAAATCAGGGACGTTCCGGACCGGAGCGCGCATTAGCAGTGGGACGGCCATCGTTAGATTTTTATGCTGGCGGCGGGGCCGGCGGTGGTGAGTATCGCGCCCCCCCACCGACTGCAGGAACCGGTTTGGTGTCGTTTGCTGCGTGCATTTGCCAATGGCATGACGAGTCAGATCTTGATAATTCTCTTAGTTTCGAATCATCTGGTCTGCCAAAGATCTGGTGTGACAATGGATATCCAGGCAGATTAAACTCCGACTAGGCCAAGCCAAGTCTCATTTACGCCGGGATCCGACACGAGGGGTGTGCGGGGAAAACAGGGACGGCCTGCCCCTCCGCCAATTGGTGTCCACAAGAAGCAAAATGATAAAAAAGAATAAAAATAGTTAACAGGATATCATGGTTCAACTCAGAAAGAAAATTTAACGTGTGGTCAATTGCTGCACAAAGTATAGATGTTCGAGTATGCACGCTAAGAGGCATCGTCTGCAGGTGCCTCGTGGCAGGAATGCAGGCCAAAATTCTCCGATAAGCTTGATCCCGTAGGATCCGCCTGGATCTCCGATTCTTCCTTTTCTTTCGATTCTCGGTAAGTGGGTGAAGCTTGGCCACCCTGGCTTTCTCGTCTGCGCGTATATGCATGAATCATGCTGCGAAGGATTCTCGCACTATCTCCGATTCATTATTTATCCACTGGCCAATGAATTCCAGCAACATTGAGCACATGGCGTATATGCAGATACCCAATCACACTTTGCAGGATCATGATTTAGTCCCTGTAGTTCGATTAGCCCTCTTCCGATTACCTACGGGCCTGATGGTCCTGGTCAATTGGTCGATACTATATACGCGGCTCTGTCCATGTTTCAGATACGCATGGAAGAAGACAATCCATGAGGCTGACGCAGGGATTTACTAATATACCACAGGAGGTTTTTAAACACGGCTCGATTCAGTTATTATATTATCCAGGCTTTCGGTTCCGTTATCTCAGCCTCATACCATACTTTACTGCTGCCATGTAGCTGGGTGACTGACCTGCTCAATAGATCTAGCAAACAGATGCTCACATATGACAGAGTCTGTAAGATAGTAAGTATTCAGTTTCTTCTTGGATGTCTTTGCCAGTTGCGGATCATATCAAGACACTTGGGCTTTGAACCTTCCCTACGTAGCAGTGCGCAGACTTGTCTGAATATCAGACAATATGGGCACTATTAACATAGCACTTCAGCCAGATATCCACGTTTACGGTTCCATTAGACAATCGATCATCAAAATGATATCTCCTGAAAACAAGAATATCCCGGCATGTAAGATGTGCTTCATTCCGGCAATTTCCCGTCGCAATGAGAACCTCTGCATACATACCAAGTCTTGTTCCGATAGTTATACATTAACCTGGTGTTCCGACTTTAGATTCCTTGGAGCAGTGGCTTTGATTCATCGCAGGACCCTGAAACTACAGGTGATCATGCCCTGAAGGTATTCGACCCGAAACTCCTTATAGAGTTCTTCCACGTATGTCATGTCTCATCCCATGGTTACCCAAGATAAGTAGGTTGATATCCATGAATTAGTTCTATTCCCTGCTCCATCTTCATCTCCATGCTCCCCGCCTAATCATTACATTCACCGGTCTTGAAGGGCTGTTACTCGAATATGAGTGCGGGAACATTGTGATTATTTGATCCTGTGTCTAGATGGAGTAGTATTCTAACATTTCCGAGTAGTGAACCCAGACAGGCTCAAATGAAGTGTTGTTTGGGATAGAGATAGGGAAGGATGGATAATCTTGGGTGTCGGTAAAAAGGAGAAAGGGAATCGAGTAACTTCAGAAAGCGGCCGGATATATATTTCACAAGGATACGCACGGCGTTTAATCCACTACAACATAACGTACTAGTAGTATAACAACATATCTAATACATTTATCGCTTTGTTTGCCATGTGTTTCACAGTTAGTGTCTCTCAGATGACTGGCTCATTGTTGCGCTCCTCTTGCTCTTCCTGGGAGCCGCGAGATGAATAAAGCCACTTCTGATTGTTACTGGCAGGGATCTGGTTTTACTATTTATAGCCATCAAGAGTTCAGCTTACGGAAATATTCTCCTTAAGAATGATTTCTCTCGTCATCTCTATATTTTAAGTATATCTACTGATTATTATAAGAAATTCAAGTATCCATTAGTAACAACTAGGGCGAGCTATCATCCTATGGCTATCTTTCTATAATCTTACTATGGCTGTATAGCCCGGACAACGGCATAACTATTACTAAAGCCAAATGATGATCTACGATCCCAAGACCCTGATTACCAGATAGGGCTTAGATGACCAGACCTCAGCCTTACCCCGCACGTTAGCAGCCTTGTCTGGAGCCTATGGCATGATGATATTTAGCACAAAGGAACGGGCTTACTCGGTGCCCTAACTAGGCCACCTACTCCATCTTCTAGCACCAACATCCCTCGTAAGGCGACAAGATTGCGATTGGACACTTGAAAAGATCGGCATGCGTAAGTTGACAGAAGTATATTGCCAATGCCCTCCTTTTCGGCCAGCCCGACCAGTGCACTACGTGTCTCGGGTCTATTGCGCCTAACGTAGAACTTTTCGTAGTCAGCCCTGTTAGATTTACCTTGAAAAAAATGTCAATGATCTCTGCAGTTACAGCTTGTTGTCCTTTGATCCCTTTAGAACAGCAAACAACAACCACACAGGAGCAAATCGATCTGCCAGCGTAGCGTACTTCTGCTATGTCCGCAAATCATCCGTTTGTCCAGGTGGACAAAGCAGTCGGGATAATTTCTCTTGCCTTGCTCACGCGAATACTAGCAGAGCACTCATTCACACAGTGCACTGAAACAGGCTCTGAAATGGTGGCATGGGCAACACTGCCCATATTATTTAGATTAAGTTCTGGATACCACCAGGTCTCAACTTACCCCATTGAGCAGAGTCCTAATCCGCTGAAGTATGGTTCTCTGCGTTCTATACACCTATGGTTAATTGCTGCAGGTGTATGTCTATATTCTTGGTTCAAGGCGGAAATTGGGGTCCTTCAAAGTTTCGTGCGTTAGGCGAGCACCCTCAAGAAAATATATGGCTGATGTGACACCAGCCAATTCTATTTCCATTACTGCTGATAGCAGGGAAGGTGTTCAGGTTCCATTCACACAATCTGATAGAAAAGAGGTCATTCTCCTTTCTAACAGAAACTTTATACGGATCTATCGTCGTCTCATTATTGGGAACGTTCAGCCTCGCATCCTCCACGAACCTTGAATGGGGTCTCTCATTAATCCCCTTAGCTTGTATCCTGGGCATTATACTCGTTATCTTGTCTCACAATGGACGATCGTTACCCAACCGTATAGATGCCGAACTTACATCGTTTCACCTCGCTGCCAGAATTCTACCGATGTTGGCAGCGACGGTCGTGGCGGAGATGATTATATTCGGGTATTCCTGGGGTCATCCCCTTAGCATATTTGCTTTGGGCTCGTTTAAGGCCTTTACCTATTTCTTCATTATCCACACCGTAAGCTCCAGAGACCCACGATACGGTACAATACTGACCCTAATTAAGGTTTGCTATACTTCCTGGAGCACAGCTGTCTTGGTGGAAACATTCAGTCTTCTATCTGCCAACAGCCCGTTCAACCAATCGTCAGACCTCAAAGCATTCTCAAATGTTGTCGCCTCATTGCTTGTGCTTTCTCAAATCACCCAAGTGCTTCCGAGTAATATAAAGGGTCGATGGATCCTGTGGGTATTTGGTCTGGCAACAGTAATCCCATACATCGCAAACATATGGACCATATATATCTCGAACAACGCAATTGTCCAAAACCACCCCATCGCAGAGATAATGGATAAAGCCAGACTCGAGTTCGGAGCAACCATCCATAAGCAATCTCGCACGTACACAGCTACATGCGAGGAGTACCGACGGCGATACAAGATCGAGCCGCCACCAGGATTTGAGGAGTGGTACCAATATGCATCTGCTCATCAGTCGCCGATAATTGACGATTACGATGCTATATACAACAGTATACTACCGATGTTGAAGTTGAGTGGCAAAGAGATCAACGAAAACATTAAAAACGCGCACAACCTGCCGGGAAACGACCTTTGGACGTGTACGTTCTTTGGCAGCTCACGCAAAACAAAATGCTCGCATGATTTCCGCGTACTTGATCGAGATATTCAACATACATTCGATACCTTACTTGAAAATATACCCGCAACTCTACCTGACATTACCTTCCTAGTCAATCATCTCGATGAGCCAAGAGTGATATACCCACCACCAGACAACATCCACAGCAGTCTAAGCATAAAGGACCAGTCCAGACAACCAACATGGGACACTGTATCAGCTCCCTGCCTTTACCATACCAATAGAACCCAGACTCAAGACCAACAACCACCATCCCAAGCCCCCAACCTCCCATTCATCACCGGTCCAACACAAGCAAAAAACCTCTGCCTCCACCCGGAATACAGCACAATGCACGGCATCTTCCTCAGCCCAACCTCCTTCCGACCCATAACCGGTCTCCTCCCGATCCTCTCCCCGGGCTCCCTCTCCACCATGACCGACATCCTCTACCCCAGCCCGGCCTACCTACAACCCGACTTCCAATACACCCCCGAAAAGGATATCTCCTGGTCCCAGAAGCAAAACACGTTGTACTGGGCCGGCTCTACCACCGGCGCCTTCGCCACAAACAACCCCAAGAATAACTGGCACAACTTCCACCGCCAACGCTTCGTGAACCTACTCACAAACCCTTCAGACCACCACCACACCTATACCTACCTTCACCAAAACAAACATAAGAAAGAAAAAGACACAAACAAAGACATTCCAATAACAACCCACAAATCCACCTTCCTCAACACCCGCCTCTACACCATCTCATTCACCCGCATCTTCAACTGCGATGCCAACCCCTGCCGCGCCCAACGTCGCTACTTCCACCCGCACTCCTGGGCCGACAAAGACCAGGGCCTACAATCGCGCTTGGTATTCGATCTCGATGGGAATGGAATCAGCGGGAGGTTCTATAGCCTCCTGGCGTCGAATTCTGCGCCTATGAAGCAGACGTTGTTCAGGGAGTGGCATGATGAGAGGCTGTGGCCGTGGGTGCATTATATCCCTGCGAGTTTGGGGATGGAGGAGATGCCGGAGGTGGTGAGGTATTTTACGTCGAGTGAAGAGGGGAGGAAGAGGGCGGGGGAGATTGCGAGGAGTGGGAAGGAGTGGTTTGGGAGGGCGTTTCGAGAGGTGGATTTGGGGGTTTGGGTTTGGAGGGTGTTGTTGGAGGTGGGGAGGGTTGGGGATGAGGGGAGGCCTGCTTTTTTAGTGATTGATGAGGAGAGTGAGGAGGGAGTGTAACGGAATATGATATATAATTGGCGTCATGTAAGGTATTGCTGCTTTGTTCTACTACTAGTCGCGTCTCGATTTCACCGACCGCCATTCTATCATCAAGCTCCCAACCATCGTTGCGCATGCAAGTCCTACCACCAGATACCACGTCTGTATCAGGCTTTTATCGATAGCCACGAGGGCTTCTCGAGCCTTGGCCGGTGGCATGCTCGTCACGATTTGTGTTAGGCCACTGTTTTCGATACTTGCTCCATTCAAGCCCGACACGAGACCATTTAGATTCATCGAGAGCTGATTTACGAATAGGACCTGAGCAATTGCGATCGCCACTGCTGGTCCAAAAGACTGGGCGAAGAGCATGATAGATGTGCCAAGCGGCACGTCCTCCACGGGTAACACCGTTTGGACAGCGTTCTGCGGTCCAGAGAAGCCGATACCGTAGGCCAGGCCAGAGAAGGCGGTGTATGTGATCAATTCTGCAAAGCTAGTGTTAATTTTGATAGTGGTGATAAGGCCCGCGGCGACGGGCATTATGATTGAGGCGAAAAGCATGAACGGTGCGTAGTAGCCAGTGGCGCTGGTCCCGAAGCCGTGGATGAGTGCGCCAATGGTGCCGGCGATGATGATAGGGAGCATCATGTAGCCGCTTTTGGCGGGAGTATATCCACGTACGACTTGATAGTAAGTAGGTAAATAATATTCGAGAACGTTGCCGGTGCTATTACCGCACATGATGAATATGCATCCGGCGATAACGCTGCGGCGTTTCATAATGCGGAAAGGGAGAGCGGCGGCGTCTCCTCGTCGTTTTTGATTGTAGATAAAGGCGGCCATGAGGACGGCAAAGGCAATAATAGGGCCTATCACTGGGCCACTGCCCCAGGAAAACTTGGTACCGGCCCATGAAAAGGCCAGAAATAGGGCCGTCAGCGCTGGGATGAACAGTAGGTTGCTTATCAGGTCGAGTTGCATGAGCTTCTGCTTAAGTCCCATGCGGGAAATGTCGCTGGGTTTCGCCGGATCTGAGAAACAATACATTGTTAATACCAGTGTAGCAGCACCAAGAGGTGCGTTGATGTAAAAACACCATCGCCAGCCAACAGACTGCACAATGGCTCCGCCGAGAAGTGGTGCGGATAGCGTAGCCAGGCCTTCGACGGCACCCATCATGCCGGTGAACATAGGTCGTTTGTGTAAAGGCATGGATTGCACGAGGATAACGAAGCACCCTGAAAGAAGACCGGCAGATCCTAGTCCAGCTACGGCCCGACCAACGACGAGCATGGTCGACGTACTGGCTGCCCCGCAGAGCAGCGAACCTGCTATAGAAATGGCATTGGCAAGCAAAAAGACGGCCTTGATAGAGAAGAGCTTGTATGCCTTGCCAAAAACAAACTGAAAGGAGCACTGACAGAGCCTGAACGCAGAGGAATACCACCCGACATCTGCAACAGTGTGGAAATAGTCAGTAATGCTAGGCACGGCTGTAGCGACGATGTTCATGTCTATGCTGCTTAAAATCAGGACAGCAGCCAGGGTGAGCATGAGGAGCCAGAATTTCGCTCCGCTTGAATACTCAAATTCTCCACGCAAGCTGACATGATCGGTTATCGCGTCGAAGGTAGTTGCCGGCCTGCCCGTAGAACCGGCTAATTCATTATTGTCTGCATTGCCTGAAACACTGGCCGCGTGCTGTTCGTCGGCTGTGACTTCTGTCATGGACGACGCCGTTGTTGTGGGTGCAACTATCTCGATAGATTCAATCATCCCTAGAAAATGATTGCGTTCCAGTTCATGATAGTTGCTGATGATCGCTTGCAGCCCCTGATTGATTGGACCAAGAGTGAAGTTGCGCCATAGATAAATCACGTGAGTCTAGATTGAGGTACCTTCTCTATACTAGATGCATCTATACAGACCCAATCTAACATACTCAAACATACAGTACTGCGGTAATGACTATGTACAATACTAGGAGGTATTTAGCAAACGCTGGATCACTTTATGAGGTTGCCTTGGTATGTTGCTTGCAGCGTCATGGGCCTGAGTGTCCCAGTCCACATTGTCCTAAGTCGGAACAAGGCCTCTGAGGGTGGAGATGGTGACAGGGGTTTTGAAGTAGAGGGTGAGGAGGACATGTTATGAGAGAGGATGTTAAGGTGTTATTTGATTCAAGTTGGTATTGGGGACTTTCTTCTGCTCGTACGTAAGTTACAGATGATTGACGGCTATGTTGCGCAATGTCAATCCAAGCTGATCCCATCAATCGACGAGCTGATGGACCATCTCTCTACTGGTTGTCACCGGTCAGCACTAGTCATCCCGACCAGCGTGGACCAGAGTGAAGGAATGGGTCCCAATACTTGCAACTGCCCGAATTAAATCTGCTTGGTCAAGGGTTGCTGCGTAAATGAGTCGAAAGGCTTAGGTTGGCTGGAAGATAATCCCCATGGCTGCCTAACCCCTCGATCTGGTTAGGGCGATCTGGCCTCGTGTTGTTGAAGTATCATATTAACTCGCCTATTCCCTACGTATGCGGGTGCCCACAACAGCCAATAGGCATTGCAACCAGCATCGCAGACTAGGGGTCGCCGCGCCACTGTCATAACTGCCAGGGCCTTATTTCATCATCTTGCGGATGAGCGTCATCAGCTGCATCCATCAAATCTTCGATTTCCCGGGTTCATTGGTTGCGGGTTGTGGTACCATCTTGGTTTCAGGACACGATGATATCATAGGGGGATGGAGCGTCCCGTGGCGACTTTGAATATTGGATACTTGTGCTGTGTACCTTGTATATAAAAAGGAAAACTTATCGCAACAGTTGGCAATTAGTTCGATTCATCTGCAAGATCAGCTTGGTTTAACAATCATCTTGACCTTTCGAAAGACAAAATCATCTTTCTTCCGAATTATTTCCGCTGAAGGTTAGTTTGCCTCGCACGATACTGAAACCATGTCTTCTGGCAACGATAACAACGACAACCGTAAGTGATATCGGCCTTCGCACCCACTGTTCTTATGTTCTATTCTCGCCTTGTTTGTGCTTTGACTTAACTAGTCGGTCGCGTTCTGAAGTTCTCGCACCCCTGGGTACCTAATCCCAACACACCTCGATGCCATGTACACCCGTTGCTAATATGTAAGTATATAGCCAACCTCGTTGGAGGTCTCGGTGATACCCTAGGAAAGACCGTGGGCGGACTCGGAGACACCGTCGGAAGCACTGTGGGTGGACTCGGACAGACTGTCGGCGGCGCAACCCAGGGTCTAGGCAAGACTGTCGGCGGTGCTACTGAAGGCCTGGGCAACACCACCCGGGGCGTCGGACAGTCGACTGGAGATATCCTCAGCAGCATCAATGGCGACAGATCGGGTGCGAATGCTGAGCGCAAGTAAGGATGGCGGCGAGGTCCGGCTGATAATGACATGACTTGATGAATATGCTTTGTAATGAAATCGGCGGATGTTAACATTCTTTTCGCTCCATTGGATATGGCTTGCAATGACTGATTGGATTGTATCTATATGAGTTGCGTGCTTGTAAAACAAATTGACGTTTTGACAATGAGTATGGAACATGAAGCGTAAAGCCTGAACGCGATCGGAACCGAGCGGGAGGGTATTCCGAGGCATCTGCCGCTCGGATTCAACTCCACTAGGAGAATCTCGCTCCGCTTCGGAGGGCGGAGCTTTCCGCGGGGAAGTCCCCGTGGCATCTGACGTAGCTGTCGGTAGAGATATCACTTTTCGCAGTGTCAAAGAACCGGGTGAGCATTACATCGGCTGGAGAAGCCGACTATCATAGCCGCATTTGGTGCTCGAAACAGGCGGATGGCTACCTCGGCCAATTGTATCATGTATTTTGTACGGTGATGAATCGACAGGTTCAGAGCGGAGAGTAATTCAGGGAGACTTATGTTCCGAAGAATGTTCGGGATTCGAAGCTACCTAACATCATCGCTTTACTCCCCACGATCACATCTTACTACTTTTATCAGGGAGAACTCATTTAATAACTTTATTAGGTAACTGAGAACGAACAGCAGCTCAAAGCATCTTATCACCTGATTAGGAAGGCCAAACAAGGTTGCCTTCCTCTTACGGAAAATTAGCAAATCAAAGCCAGCCATTTTCCCAAAGAGGCAGGAATTACGCCCGGATAGCACTTCTATGATGGGGATCGCGGAAGGTCCAGACGGACTACCAGTAGTAGTGCCTGCAGGGCTGGCGGTCTGCAGAAAGGCAGGGAACTTCTGGCCAGGTCCGTTGACTAAGGTTGATTATCAGACCACCACAGCTAACCAAATCATTAGCGGATAAACTAACCTCGATCCTTAGCGCATTTTGCAGACTGTCGGAGCTTGCCATGCCCACCTCGGGCCGTTTCAGTACTCGTCTAGGTGGTTACGCGTTGAGGATCTCCATCCACACCACACCACTTATCTTAGTAAACTATCTAGAATATAGTCATCCTCCGCATTATGCTCAACATGATTAGTATTAGTCAATGTCCTTTCCAAAGGAGAAACGCGGGGAATTTCTAGACTTGGTCGACATTCTGACATCGAGATGGTGCTGATTGGTGGACACCCCTGGCGGATTGGTGCAATTGTGCGGGGTAAATTAGCGTATCGGAAAGCTCCTTTGGGTGAATTTTGTTTGTTCTGGTGCTTCCGAGAAAGTCAATATGTGAACGAATTTCTGGATACTTCCCCTTGCTGCCAGTAGGATTGATATAGCTTCAGCCTGACATGAGCTTTTAAGAGGGAGCTCAATTATCAATTGCTCAAGGTCATGAAGTAACCTAGTAGGAGTACCTGAACCGGCGGGAAATCGGACAGGCAGCGGGACTGATCGAGGCAGGCGGTTCCGTGGAACCACCGCGTTGACCTTCCCCGGCATCATCATTGGCTGCTGCGGCACGGGGTTCCCCATCTGCCTCCCTCGGCGACGAGCCACCCGCCTTCAAATCTTTCAATGGATCGTCTGGTCTTTTCCTTATAATCTCTTCTTCCCTTGCTGCTGCTGCTTCAGTTCTTGCAATTACTTCTTCTTCCATCGGGACCTCACTCCGTGGCCTTTTTTTTTTTCCCCGCATCCCTCCCAAGGAATTCCTTGTCCATATCAACGAACTACTGCTAGGTCTTTCATCGACTAGAACCCCGCATTAAGCTATCTTAGCCCGCCAGACAACGCCTTCCTCTCCCCGGCTTGTCTCTATCTTCGATTCACTACTCCTCCAATAATCTCAATTAGCTCACATCACAAACCGTCACCATGGGCAAGGACGATCAACCCAGTATGTCTATACTTCTTTGGCTTTCCGTTCGTTCTGAAGCGTGAAATGAAGACTAACTTGGATTTGTCTTATAGAGACCTACCGCTACAATGAGAAGCCCATCTACACTACCTCCAATGGCTGCCCAGTATGCTACGCCGATATCAAATTTACGGATACAAGGCTGACACATTCAGGTTATGGACCCCCAGGCTGCTCAGCGCGTTGGCCGCAACGGACCCCTTCTGCTCCAGGACTTCCACCTGATCGACCTTCTCGCACACTTCGACAGAGAGAGAATCCCAGAGCGTGTTGTTCACGCCAAGGGTGCTGGCGCCTTTGGTGAGTTCGAGGTTACCGATGACATTAGCGACATCACCGTCATCGACATGCTCAAGGGCATTGGCAAGAAGACCAAGCTGTTCACTCGCTTCTCCACCGTCGGTGGTGAGAAGGGCTCTCCGGACAGCGCGCGTGATCCTCGTGGCTTCGCTATCAAGTTCTACACTGAAGAGGGTAACTGGGACTGGGTCTTCAACAACACCCCCGTCTTCTTCCTCCGTGACCCCGCCAAGTTCCCCATCTTCATCCACACCCAGAAGCGCAACCCCCAGACCAACCTCAAGGATGCCACCATGTTCTGGGACTACCTTTCCACCCACCAGGAGGCCATCCACCAGGTCATGCACCTCTTCAGTGACCGTGGCACGCCTTACTCTTACCGCCACATGAACGGCTACTCCGGCCACACTTACAAGTGGATCAAGCCCGACGGCACCTTCAACTACGTCCAGATCCACCTCAAGACCGACCAGGGCAACAAGACCTTCAACAACGAGGAGGCCACTCGCCTGGCGGCTGAGAACCCCGACTGGCACACCCAGGACTTGTTTGACGCTATTTCGCGTGGCGAGAACCCCTCATGGACCTGCTATGTCCAGGTTCTGAGCCCTGAGCAGGCCGAGAAGTTCCGCTGGAGCGTCTTTGACCTGACCAAGGTCTGGCCTCAGAGTGAGGTCCCTCTGCGCCGCTTCGGCAAGCTCACTCTCAACAAGAACCCCGAGAACTACTTCGCCGAGGTTGAGCAGGCCGCCTTCTCTCCGTCGCACATGGTTCCGGGCGTCGAGCCCTCTGCCGACCCAGTCCTGCAGTCCCGCCTCTTCTCCTACCCCGACACCCAGCGCCACCGTCTGAGCGGCAACTACGAGCAGATCCCCGTCAACTGCCCGCTCCGCTCGTTCAGCCCCTGGCACCGTGATGGCTACATGAACGTGCACGGTAACTACGGAGCCAACCCCAACTACCCCTCCACCTTCCGTCCTTACAACTACCAGCCCTTGAAGGCTAGCCAGGAGCACGAGAAGTGGGCCGGCTCCGTCGTTGTTGAGCAGCTGCCCGTCACCGATGAGGATTACGTCCAGGCCAACGGTCTTTGGCAGGTCTTGGGTCGCCAGCCCGGCCAGCAGGACAACTTCGTCCACAATGTTTCCTCTCACTTGTGCGCCGCCCACGAGCGTGTTCGCAAGGCCACCTACGGCATGTTCCATCGTGTGAACCCCGATCTGGGTGCCCGCATCGAGAAGGCTACCGAGGCCAAGGCTGACCACTCCAAGTCTGCTCGTCTGTAAACTATACTCTTCACCTTGTCTTATTTAGCCCTTGTTCCTTGCTCCATGTGCATAGTCATCCTCGAATGATGAATGTTAGATAGATATGATACCTATTTACTCTCAATTGACGCCTCGTTCACTCATGCTTGTCTTGACACCCTCACAAATGTAAATGATGGATTATGATTGTTGCGCCAAAGAAGTCCCTTTTTTTGTCTGACGGAACTCGGACCGCTTCGTACGTTCGCTCGGGTATACAGGAGAAACAAACTCCAAGCTAGGCGAAGATCACTTATCGTGACAAGCCGCATCTGGGAATCCCGATTGCGGAGAAAGCGTGACTGCCACACGTGATTGGCGCGTGACGTCCGCCGCTTTTGGGTTTCTCCGACGCTTACTCCGCCGCGCAATCATGAGCCACTACGGTATTGATTGTTGACTTCCCTCTCCTCTTCTTGCATTTCTGTCGCCTTTGAAGCCTGGCCTGCGAGGCAGTTTGCTCATGATGTGTGGCTTGGACAACTAATCCCAACCAGATCTAGTTCTTGCCCTCCCCCCCTGACCCGTCCGTTCGGTTGGGGTTGCCAGATTAAAGTTCCAGGTGTCATCTATACGCACCGGCTCCATACAACTGCATTCGTATGAGCCGATCATATGAGCAGCTGAAAGCCGAACATTTGTCGCACTGATCCCTCGTTGTTACTTCTCTTAATATAACCATGTCTGCCAATCCTGCCGACGATGGCGCTGCAAAGCCGCGCCTACACACGGCCCGCTCGTTCCCAAGGATGGACACTCCCGAGACCAGCCCTTTCGTTCGTTCCAGAGCCAAGACTGTTCAGTCCGTGGCAATACCAGAGTCGGTAGACGCCGAAGCACTCCCGTTACCCTTGTCCACGTCCGAGGAGGACCGGAATAGCAGCCCTGACCTGTTCGAGAAACCAGGCTCTGCCGACTTGGGGGACGATGCGCAGCAGGGTGAGGAGACCTCGGTGCTCTCTCGAGGTAGCTTGGGTCACACGGAAGAACTACCTATAGAGCTCGCAAGTATGACAGATAGGTACAGTCGGGCCTCTACTCTCGCCACCCGGTAATGTGTTGCTGATTTAAATATTGGCAGATTTGTCCACTCTCTTACTGCCAAGGTACATTCCTCTCCTCCTACAATCGAGAAAGTATCGAGCCGGTTCCAAGAATTCTACGTCCGAGCAGAATCACACATAGCTACTCACATCTCTGCTCTTGCTTCCCGGATAAATCGTGACCCTTCCCCGTACCGTGCGGCGCAGGGCAAGTCTAGTAATACAGGTTCAGATGGCCGTCAAATGTTGACAGCATCAGAAGTGACAGAAAGGAGGATTGCGCGAAAGCATCTTGCAACCAAGCGTGTTGCTTTGGAAGAAGCTGTGGAACGGAGAGCTTGCGAGACTATCTACGACAAGCTATGGAGCCATAAAAGCACACTGGATGAAATCAGGGACGAGAAATTGCGATCAAAGACCGCGGCTCTCTCTGTAGTTGGTATTAATCTGAAGGATCTCGGCGTCGAAATCGACCTAAGTGCTATTGATGAAGGGAAACAGAAAGAAGCAGATGAATGCCTTTCTGCTGCACGAGACTGCTTGGCAAAGATGAACGATGACAAGTATCCTTTGGGCAAACTGCAGCAACTTGCCGCCGCGCACAAGGCGATAGTTGATGCCTTGACTAAGCTCCTGCCATCTTCTTCTTCCGCTGACGAGATACTGCCCACTCTGATCTATTCCTTGATCACTTGCCCTCCTGAGGGGATCAACGTTATAAGCAATCTACAATTCATTCAACGGTTTAGGTCGTCAAATAAGATAGACGGTGAAACCGCATATTGCTTGACTAACCTGGAAGCGGCTATTAGCTTTCTTGAGAATGTAGATCTGTCCGAATTGCGCGGCGAGGAAGCCTTTGAAGGCCAGACCAAGGCGTCCAATGATGATTCAACTGCGGCCGGCAAGATCGACTCTCTCCCATCTCCTACTACCATCAAGGAAGCAGCAGTATCGTCGGTTACACCGGTGACAGCCTCACCTGAACTCTCGAAGCCAGCTGGTCAAGAAGCTTCGGATAGCTTGCTCAGGCCTCAGTCATCGGCGAGCACTCAACAACGGCGGCTGAACAATCTCTTTCAGCCCCCTGCTAAAGTGCTCGGCGCTGCTAATGATGCTGTTCGTAACACTGCCGACCAGGGCCTCAAGAACATTGGGGCATCCCTAGACAGCAGCTTCAACTTTCTGTTTGGCCGCCTCAAAGAGTTGCAGTCCAACCAGTTCCCTGTCAAAGATGGGAATCCGGTCCTGCCGAAGACGTTGGCAGATGCTCGACGTCTGGTCACCAACCCTATATCTACGGAGCATAGCCTGAACCAGGACGAAAATGCAGGAAGAGAGTCTCGTCCCATTGATCGCCCACAATTAAGGCGCATCGGATCGAAGGCAGAGGATACATTCCTAGGGCTGGTCAGCGGCCAAAGAACTCCACGTGACCGGAGTGTCGAGAGTGTACGGACTCAGGGCAGCTCCAGGAAAACAACAGTCTCCCAAGGCCCGCAGAAGGAAGAGCCCCAGGCTTCCCCAGCAAGCGCGTCCTCCCAGACGCCTACACCGCTTGAATCGGTGCGGAACTTTGGAAACACCCTCAACCCACTAAACCACATCCCCGGTATGATCCGCAACTTTGGACGTGGTGCCCCTGGAACTCCTGACACTCCCGGTCCGATGCCATCATCCAACACTCCCACCGAGAGAATCAGGGCCTCGATCCTCTCCCGCGAGACATCCTCATCAAGCGTCCCCAGCGCTCCACCCCGGGTAGAGCGGGTCGACCCGCCTATTCAGCGTTTCCTCCAGTTGCAGAACGCCAATGAGCTCACCATCGCCGACGTATCTGTTTTGTTGGACGACTACAAGCGCCTTGCAGCAGCGCTATCGAAACAGAATCCCTGAACCTGACTGAAATCCTTCGCTATCATCATTCTCAACCTTTTCTTTTCCTAAAGCATATGATTCCCACATGGTTGTTCATACTATCTCCCTTTCTCGTTGTATCCATTTTCTCTTCATGGCGATTTCGCGTTTCATGTTTTTTTTTGTGTGTTATGTCATTGAGATTGTAGACCACTGCTGGTGTTCAGTGTTTCAAAGTGTGCAGGTTCAGTCCGGTCTTGCATTTGCAGCCATTTGGGTCAAAGTCATAGCTAGCAGTGCTAGTGTTTAATCAAATGCGGATTTTATTTGAAGCTATATTAGCTATGGGATTATATATGAGGGGTATAATGATATTGCTAATTGATATGAGGAAGAATCAGCAGGGCCATACATAACAAAAGCAGTAACTGACATGGTACAGTAAGAAAGGTGGTCTGGTCATCCTCACGTAAGCTCTATCATAAACCTTGAATATCCCGAGAAAGAGAAAAACAACAAGCAAATCAATACAGTCTGAACTCATTAATAATGAGAGCAATGATGAAATGTTGGTAAAGTGCATAATTCAGCCCATACACTCACATGTCACAAACCCAATAAGAATTGTGGGAGGGGGGGGTGTAAGAAAAAGAAAAATAAATATGACAAGCGCGTACAGCCTTCCCCAAAGAACAAGGCCATTAAGTATATGCAACTCATCTCACCTCACTTCATTTGCGTATAACAAATATCAAATCACGTCGAATCAAGGCGTCCTTCCCTTCAACACCTCCGCTCCGCCACTCCTCATTTCCTCCAATTTCCTCGTCAGATCAGCAGACTGCTCCTCCACGACCTCATTCCTCCGAGCGATTTCCGCTTCAAACAACGCCGCCGTTTTGCGTCTTGCATGGCGTAGATCTTTCATCTTGGAGAGGGCGTCACTGAATTGGTCGATTAGGAGATCACCGTAATCTTCCCATTCGTTCATGGTAAGGGTGGAGAAGAAGTCGCGGCGGTCTTTGTCTTCCGAGTTCATTAGGAAATCCATTTTCTCGTCGGAGGTGGCGTTAGGGCCGGGGGTTGGGGCTGGCGTGGTGGTTTTGACGGGTGCACTTGCTGTTGCGGTTGGGGTGTGGTCGAAGGGTTCAGATTGGAGGTCCTTGAAGGATTTTTGGCGCAGGATTTCGGGTGGATAGTCGGATTCGAGGTTTCGTCTTTTGTTTTGGCTGCTACTGCTGGTTATGGTGCTCTTGTTGGGTTGGAAGTCGGGGTCTGAGACGATGCGTTGGACGGAGTTGCGGCGCGCGAACGGGTCGTTGATTGGGTCGTTGTCATCGTCGACATCTAGGTCGTCGATGTTGGTCATGTCGAAGGTGCTTAGGGGTGGTAGGCTGTCGCGGCTGGTGTTGAAGAGGTGATTGTCGTCAGAGTTGTGGCGGTGGTGTTGGTGGGTGGTGGTGCTCGTGATTCCTGGTTCTTTGCCGGGTTGGGGTCGAGGTCCTGAGGTCCGACGAGTTGGGGTTATGTCCAACTGTTCTAGGAGGGATGGTTTGGGGGGACTGAATCGTGTCCGTGGGGTTGCTGTCATGCTGCGTGGCAGTGTGACTTTCCTGTTGGGTAGAGCCTGTTTTGATAACCTGGCGTCGGATGTGGATTGCCGCAGAAGAGGAGGGGCAGCAGAAGCAGCAGTCTTCGATGGTTCTGGGTATGCTTGTGGTTCTGGATTCTTATAAGATCTCCTGCTGGCACTCCAGAAGCTCTGTAGTCGTTTGCTTAATGGTTCCTCGGTGGAGGACCTGTATCTGCGGGCGTAGTTTGCGTCCTCAGTTGTATCAGATCGCTCATCGTCTCCAGCCATGGAAGTCAATTGACTTGCATCATCGGCATCTTCTGAATCGAAACCAGCTGATTTCATAGCCTTGTCTCCGAAATTCTCGTACCACTTGCCATCGTAAGCACGGCGTGGCAATCGAGACGGATGCAGTGGCCTCTCATCCACTACTGGCGCTGCCTCTTGATATTGAGGAACCGTGGCGGGTCGTAATTGGAATTGCAGCGGAGCATCCTCTGCGCCCATGACACTTGTCGCAGCGATAGTCGACTCGTCGATGCCTTCTACATCGGTGTCAAACATATCTCTATGCACGCCATTTTCCGCGGGCGCCTGAGGCATCTGCTCGCTAAATGCCGGTGTTGAATAATGCTCCAGGGGAATTGATTTATTGATTGGCAGAGGCACTGGCGCCACCAGATTCGTTGGAGGGACGTCAATCCTTGCTTGTGCGGCTACAGCCTGCCGTGACTGGTTTGAGACTTCAGTTGTGCGTGGTCGAGGCTGGCCAGCCTCTTTCGAATGCACATAATCGCCCACTCCCATGGTTACCCGAGTCTGAGCGGGGTGAGGAGAAGGAAGGGTAGTATTCAACAAACAACAAGTTGGAAAGGGGCTGACGGATATGCCAGAATGATGGTGAATGACTTGCAAATTACAATTGTTATCTAGAACGGGTGGATCCGATCATGGTTGTGAGGTTATTGAACGCTGGCGCTGTGAGGAGGTCGAAACTGGCAAACGCGTTGATTCTTCAGGCACGCGCGAGGCATCCACACGAGGTCACGTGTGACTGACGGGCGTCAATACTACCAGTTTCAACTATTCCTCAAAATTGAACTAAAGTAATGAGAGAGGAGTCGATGGATTATCCTTACGGGTGAGAGAGATCATAATTTGGTTTCATGTTTATTCTTGTGTTATCATCGTGCTGGTACAATAAATGCATACATCTTCGCATGATCATGTCACGTTAATCCGCATACCCAAATGAAGCATCATCATCTATATGCAGGTCTCCAAACGTAGAGGTGACTCCCTTGCCACGATGTTTGGCTTTTTCAAAGTAATCCTGCGATTTTTGGACCTCATATTCCTTCCTCTCAACTGCAAGACGGCGTTCTCGCCGCTCTTGAAGTGAGTCTTGGAGATCTTCCGCGGATGACGAACCGGTCTCATCCGAATCGTAACCATCCAGATCTCCCTCTGTCCGCGCATATGGCAGTGATGAGACGAAGAGATCAGCGATCCAGAGAGATATCATTCCGCGGAGCTCCAGCAACTCCGGGGAGTCGGAGTACGGAGGGGATCCGAGAATCTCATCCATCCTAGCTGCGATCTTCTGGGCCTGTTCCAGTTCACTCTTCCTAACACTGGCAACCATCGCATGCGTATTCTGTCGTGAGCTAGAATGGTGTTGCATATCGGGCGCAGAATCTTCTTCTTCCGAGTCATCAGGGGAAGCACCATGGGCGTCCCATAATTTTTGTCGAGAAACGTTGCTCTCCTCTTGGGTGACATACACCCATAGTCCAAACATGGCAGGATAGAAGTGTAGAGAGCTTATAGCGTCAGGTGCAGCTTTTCGGTATGGATGCTGAATGATGAGCGTCTCGTAATACTGTTTGGCCTTTTCAAACCCCTGCCTTGTGAATAATAATTTGGAAAACGGTGCCTCAGACGGCTCTGCCTCACTTTCCTGCGCATTATCAGGAGTCATGTCCGAGACCTGACAGTCACGTCGGAGCAGGATTTCTGCGCCAATGCCCCATCTCCCTTCAGTGCGAACGTCGATTGGGGTGCCCCCAACTTCTTCACGGAGGATTAACCCCCAGGCCCTGCCCGCTCGAACGAAGTCTTTCTGAAGTAGGCAACGGTGCAAGATGGAGGATAGCACAGCCAGATGCTGAAGACGAAGATTCCCTTGATGAGCTGCAGACTGGGGAGGATAAATGGGAGACGACAATGACGTCAATTCTTTCAGGACCTGATTTCGTGTCTGCCGACGGGTCGGTTGATCTTTAACCGGGGCATGTGGGAAATTGCCCCCGGGCAGTTCTTGGTCAAAGGAAAGGCCAGCAATGCGATATTGGTGGGCTTCATCCGGGGAGAGGATGAGGGACGGACCAGAAGCAGCTGCCTCTGATGCCGCATCTGTTGTGTCGCCATCAACATCGTCATCATCGTCCCCCCAGTCGTTGAGATCCTTCTTGCGCTTCCTAGGCTCGTACTGAGCCACGCGCACACTAGAAGGTTGTTGCCATGGGGCTAGGGGCAAAGAAAAGACAGACGCTGCAGGAACAGATGCCATAGAGGCACGGATGATTAAAATGCCGACGGCCTATTCCAGAAGAGGACGACTATTGAGGTACGGGGGAAGGTCCCGTGGGCCTTGACAGCAGGGATCACCACATGAAAGGTGATGGGGACGAGTAGTTTGAGCGTATTCACTGTCTTGTTTATAGGAACGGCATCCACTAGTACTCTATCAGTACTCTGTATCACTGACGATCATCGATCGAAAAGAATGGATAGAATCGGAAGTAAAGTAGGCCCGCAGTACATGTCTAGAGAAGTCCAAAAATGGGAGCAGATGCACAAAGACACCTGAGGCAATAAACTCGAGCCTTGTTGTCCAATCAGCAGTGCCACAAATCATGCCGCCTGGAACACGTTGGGCGCTAGTCCATTTGTAGAAACCACTAGATCGGCATCCAGGAGGGCGAAACCGCCGAAACCGCCGGGCCACTAAGCCGTTTCAGTGACAGTTGGAGTCACAGGCAAGATCGCCTTAAAGAATAAGGCCAATCAGAAGCTAATGTGCAAGACCCCCCGTGAAGGGACTAGGCCGAGATGGGACGGACTGTAGGTCAAGTAAGCAAAACCAAGCCAAGCCGAAACCAAAACCAAAACCGCCCGACCAGCAGCCAAACCGAAACCAACTGTTATCATTCATCATCTCCTCTCCATCATCGTCATCTCCCTCAACCTCGGGGCGCTCCCTTCGTGCTCCATCATCTCTCAGAGCCCCCCAGGGCTTCTCTTCACTTCTTCATATTTCTCTCACCCTGGCATTCACGTTCATTGGCGGACAACTGTCTCGCCAACAACTCCCATACTTACCCGTCTCTAAGCTGCAATAACTACGGTAGCCTCCGGTTAAGTCGTGGGGTCGCTTCCCCCCGAATGTCGTACGGCATTTAATCCCACTACACGTCCTTCCCTTTGTGGCTCCCTTAAATAGGAATCGGCACCTGCTGGCTGGCTTCCAGATAGTTTCCCACGCCTTTTAGGACTTTCTTAGCCGGGGAAATTGCTCTTCTTCACCCTGCCGACCTCTCAGTTTCCGCCTTTGCCCAACGCTCGTTCGCAGCCGCCTGGACTCCGAACGGCCTACCAACACGGTGCGATCAGGCACGTTCACTTCCCAACGCCCGCCTGCAGTAACACATCTGGACCTTGAATTGCAGACCGAGAACCATAATTTCGCCCAAGGATTGAATTTATGTCATTTCACTGAAGACTGCCCAATGGTACGTACCGCCTGAAACTATCAGGATCAATTCCAGGGTCCTCAGGAGTCGGGACCCTTCTTAGTGGCGTTGCCTGAGTGTATTGCCTGCAAGAGCTGTCTTATCGGCCACCACTTCACTACTTGTTCGTGGTCGCGATTTCCCTGCCTTCACTTCTGCCCATCGGACTGTGCCTGAAGTGAGTCACTGCTGTGTCTGCCATCTTACTAATGCTGGTTGTACCTTTAGTCATCCACCGTTCGATGGCAATAGGCGGCTTATAGACTCCCATCGCCACGTCCTTGCGTTATTGTTACTATGGGACAGTCTTCCTCTACGCAACGAAATCGTCGTCACAGTACCCCTCCAGAGCACTTTCCCACTTTCCACGCGATCCGTGTCCGCAGAAACAGGGATGAAGCAATGAATAACAGCTACAACACGGAGCAGACTGGGGAACACCAACCCCGGTCGGGAACAGAGACAGACCATCACAACACTCCAACAGCTTTAGGAGCCCCCGTTCATCTCGACCCTTCTGCCGAGATATGGCATCCCAATATTTCAGGTGACGAACAACGACATATGAGAACAATACAAGAGGAGAACGACGCGCAATATGAGCCGGGCCAGCGGGAATATCGCTCGGACATCTTTGCCCGAATGGCTGCGAGAAGACAGTCAACCATGTCGCGATTGGGTTCCAGGATCCTTCCTAATTCGGTGATCCGTGGCTTGCTGAGCAGCGAAGAAGAAACACCAGCAGAAGGCCACGCCCATCGCCATGGTATCGTGTCAAGGTCGATTCCAAGATCGGAAGCCACGCATACCAGCGCTCGTTTTAGCCCGTTCAATTCCCTCAGCTCGAGAAGCGTCTCTAGGCGACGCTCTTTACGTGGGCCGTACTTCATCCCCCGCAATGAACCAACTCTCTCGTCAGATCCCGCTCGTTCCGGCTCATTCCTCGACCCTACCACGGAGATCGCTCCAGAACCTACGCGAAGCTCATGGCGCCGCAGTGCTCGGCTGCATCGTGTCCGGAATTCTCTGTCAGGACCCATTGGCCACATGTTCGGCCAATCTTTTCCGAACGCATCGGCTCAAGAATCAGGACCAATCCCACAACCACCCCTGGATCCAGTCTCTAGTGAGGACACTGACGGCTTTCTTCCTTATACAAGGTCAATGGATAGCCAGATGGACTTCGATGAGCCCCATGAGCTTGATTCGGTGGAACCTGCTGTAGGCAGTACTCGTCCTACCTCGCCCATGTCATCGCAGTCTGCACAAGGCCCACCTGGCTTACGGCAACTCCCGGGATTGCTGCGAGCAAGACCGTCTCGAGCTATGCGTCGAGAGGAACAGACTCCTTTGTCGCGTGTCCTTCAGCTGGCCGCTGCCGCCATTGCCGCTCAACTTTCTGGCACAGCTGGTCCCGTAATGCCCAACATCCAGGCTCTGGGCAATGATGGCCTTGATGGTTCGTTGGATAATTTCATACAGAGCTTACAGCACGCCACGTCCACCCAGACGGCTCCCAACGAGGGAGAGAGTGCGGCAGGCGACAACAGTCCTCCGACTCCGGTTAATTTCCTCAGAGTCTTCCGCTTTGCCAATTCTGACGGTACTCGACCCGGTGGTCCATTGAATCGTCCAACGACAAACGCTGAGAACACCGACAGCAACGGCAACGGAATGGATGTGGACAACCCTACTGATGGACCTGAGGGACGTACTGTTACGCTCGTGGTGGTTGGAGTACGATCGGTCCCTTCCGGAAATGGGCCTAGCGGCGATCAGCCAGCTAATCCAGGAACTGGACTGGATGCCTTGCTTCGCTTGCCGTTCCTAACGCCGGGGAGTCTAGCACGCAATCACGAGAACGGCTCTGGCTTTCCACCACGTCCAGATGGGCGGCCCAGGCTTCCACCTATCCGGCTCCAGGGCGAGCAGCATCCTAGCGGACTTCCCACGGGTAGTGACATTTCTTCACAAGGAGGACCAACCCCACTGCGGCGGCTGTCTGACGCGGGCACCCGGGTCCCATTAGGCTCACTGTCTGCAGCCCCTTCGGTGCTTTCGGAAAGTCCTCCAGGCCCCCATCCTCCTCCTTCGACGCCAGCCGAGCCGGGATTATCGGCCGTGTCATCTAGCGCGTCCACTCCTAGTCGGAGACCTTCGACTGCTTCGGCCATGTCACCAAGCACCCTACCCCCCATTGACACCAATCGACCGATGCAGCCCACCGTTGAGCCTACTGAAGACGGTATCCCCCCGAATACGCGCCAGCGACGTCGCAGTGATTCGGAATATGCGCGCCATCGTGACCTAGGGTCCGGTGCCGTCAGGCGTAACGGCGTTGTGGAACCTGACAATGCTGCACCCCCTACCGGAAGAAGCTGGCTGATCTACGTTGTCGGAACCAATCTTTCAGAGAATCACCCTGCCTTTGCAACGCCAAGTCTGTTCACTGATGTAAGAAATCCCAAGTCTAAAATCGTTTTCCTCCCCAGCCTCTTTCTCTGTTTGGTACGTTTTTGTGGCTAATAGGGTCTTTAGAATCCAACGTACGAAGACATGATCTTGCTCTCATCTCTGCTCGGGCCTGTCAAGCCACCTGTTGCGACCCAGGAAGATCTCTCTACGGCCGGTGGACTGTTCCGCCTTGTAGAGTATGCCGGCTCGCTAGTTGCAGAAGCTTTGGAAGGTGCTGGCGCCATCCAACTTCCCGAAGGCGAGCGGTGCTTGATTTGTCTCAGTGACTACGAGGCGGCAGAGGAGCTTCGGCAACTGACCAAGTGCAAGCATCTTTTCCACCGGGATTGCATTGATCAGGTTTGTGCATATATCTCCGCGGATGTTTTGGCACTCAACTGACATTATGCTAGTGGTTGACCACGGGCCGTAATTCATGCCCACTTTGCCGAGGCCAGGGTGTGGCTGAGACGTCGAATAACCAACCCACTCCAGATGCACCTAGCGCAGCAGCAGCGTAACTATGTGGACATGCGCTACGCTAGTTATTCTCTTTCGATTCATCATCTTTCTACATAAACTTGACTTATTTGAAGCTTAGCATGAAGCGTCTTATCTCATACCCTAACGAACGTCTTTTACTGGTTTATTTCCCACACTACGGATGGCAGGCACGGCGAAATTCTTTCTGTTTCTTGTTGTCTTAAGCAAGTGGTCTTTTCTGGTCATGGCCCGTGGAAGATGGGTTCTCAAGGAAGTCTAACAGCTGACGCGTGAGGCAATGTTAGAGTGGTTGCAATTCTGTGGCTCACCGCAGTCTGCCCTACTTACAGGACCTACATGAGTCCATGATATCTGGTTCCTGTGACAAAACTTCAGTCTTTGAGTTCTCGTCTACTGGTCTCATTCCTTTTGTATTATTCCCCTCTCTGGTTGAGCTACGGCTCTTGGGCGATTGCGCATTGGTAGCAGGGGTTTCTGGGCCTGGCAGTCACGGGAATAGCAGTTAATTTGGTACATATTAGTTGAATACAGCCTGTTATTGAAAGTGAAAGATATCTATCTGTTGTTAAAATCTGAGTAAAGACCAGACATGAGCTTGGGCCAACAAAACGCCGACTTGTACTGGCGGAGCGGAGCCCAACCCCGGCGAGAGTCCCGCATCTCCGCCCCTCGGCTGACTCAGCCCACCGCAGCTCATCACCCCGCGTCTCCTGCCATCCACTGGCTCATTACGCACTTGGGATGTGCTTTGAAGTCTGATTCTCGTAGGCCTAAACTCCGCGCCATTGGTAAGACACCCTGCGTGCCTGATGCGCGAAATTTACCCCTCACCGTGGGATCAATTGGGTGAAGCTTGCTGATCCTCTACAGCTAGGGAAAAACAAAAGAACCCACTCCAGAAATTTTCCGACCTACCCCGCTACAAGACCAGAACACCACCGATCCTAGTCCCTCAATCCTTTTCCAAAATAACGCCCCCCTCTCCCAATCAACAGAAAGAACAAAAATATTAGAAAGGCCAATATGGACACACCCGTGCGCCTTACCGTTCTCATATCCGGCAATGGCTCCAACCTCCAAGCAGTGATAGACAAGACGCAGCAAGGACAACTCTCGACGCAGATCGTGCGCGTCATCTCCAATCGCCAGAATGCGTATGGTCTCGAGCGGGCTCGACAGGCCAACATCCCCACGCAATACCACAACTTGGTGAAATACAAGAAACAGCACCCTGCTACACCGGAGGGCATCCAGGCGGCGCGGGAAGAATACGACGCCGAATTGGCCCGATTGGTACTGGCTGATAAGCCGGAAATGGTGGCTTGTTTGGGATTCATGCATGTTTTGTCTCCGAGGTTCTTGGAGCCGTTGGAGGAAGCTAAGATTAATATCATTAATCTGCATCCGGCTTTGCCCGGAGCGTTTAATGGGGCGGTATGTTTATTGTTTGTTTTCTTACGTCCTTCTCTTTTAACTTGTGCCTCTAAAATTCATCCGTGGGCAAGAAGAAATCATGCTGACGTAATTCTGGGATGGGTGGGTGAAATAGAACGCTATCGAGCGTGCGCATGCTGCTTGGTTGGAAGGGAAAATCGATAAGACGGGTGTTATGATTCATAAGGTCATTTCGGAGGTGGATATGGGGCAGCCCATTTTGGTCAGAGAGATTCCGTTTGTGAAGGGGGAGGATGAAGATCTGCATAGATTTGAGCAGAAGGTGCATGAGGTCGAGTGGGGAGTGGTTATTGAGGGGGTGAAGCTTACGATCCAGGAGGTCCAGGAGGCAAGGTAGACTTTATTGCTATTACGTGGGCGAGTGTGGCTGGTGGATCAGTGTTTCTGGCTATGAGTGATGATTGTTACTAACTATTGGGGTCTAAGATACCATATACTACTACGAAATAAATTGAGGCATATAATGTCCCACTGGGAGTCGATGAACACTACTACTACTAAATGCTTCTCCAGTGATGGACACGCGCTCTTCATACGAGGACATTTGACGTTTGACATTCCTCATATGGTTGTTGGGACGGAGTTTAACCTCTTCTGGGAACCACCCTTGGATGAAGAGACTGACGATGAATGGCTAGACCCTCCGACGCCGTCTCTGCTTTAATATATTGTACTATAGTCACGTATACTAGAGAGTAGTAGTACGTATTGAACACGCAGATACGAAATTGAGTGGCTCCAATATGGAGACTACAAAGTTAACTTCCCCTCTTGCCATGTGACTGCTGGCTAACAAATCCCAATCTAAACCGGTTGAGGGCACGATC
>NT_166519.1:611425-627363 GCF_000002855.4 Aspergillus niger | reverse complement strand
CTTTGTTTCCTGTAATTACCCGGAGTCCAACTTGTTTGCTACCAAGTGTTCCATTTTCACCAGCATATCTCTGAGTCAACATCCTCCTCCTGTTAATTCTCTCCTCCATCAGCTCTCTTTCAGTGCGTGCTGGCTATGCGGATTGGGCCTCCCCGCCATCGGTGCCCATCCATCCGGTGCTGAACGACTGCAGTCGATGCCGGCCATCTCGACCCTCTTCCGCTTGGGTTCTTCGATGCGAATCACACCATGGCACCTCCATACTCCAGTTCCCAGGCCGCCTTGACCGGCTATACTCCCTCATTCCTGTCGCTACAGGACCAGAACGCTCCTCTCTCCGCCTACTCCATCCTAGGATCCGGTCAATATCCCGATAGTGTCGCATACTGGCACAATCCATCCGCGCAACCCCAGCCGCCGCTACCTCCCGCCGCCGTCGCCGCCTCCTATCCGTCCGTGCCCCCGAAGGCCCAGTCGCTCCTCCAGCCCACCTCCGATCAGAAGAAGCATAAGCGTACTCGCAGTGGCTGTTTCACCTGTCGATCCCGTCGCATCAAGTGCGACGAAGCACGTCCCGTCTGCGACAGATGTCGGAAGGGCAACCGCGACTGCGTCTATCCGTCAGCCACAGGTGCATCCAAGTCAGGAACCCGTAGCGTGTCCAAGCCCAGAGGATCACTGTTGCGTGGAAATGAGTCTTCCGCTCACCCGGGATCCGAGGACTTCCGCGTCTTGGAGCCCATCGCCGACGAGGATGAGGATGGAACTAGTGTCGTGTCAAGTACCCGACTGTCCCCAACAGCCGCACCCACATGGTCTAAACCCAACCTCCCCAGACGACAAAGTGGTCAGTCTTTGAAGCAGCAGGGTGGGAGGCATGTTGTTGCGACCGACTTGGGTGGTGCACGGATTGAGAATAGTAACTCGCCGTCCCCGTCCTCGGATACGTCATCTAGATACGACTCGCTAAGCGCTCGGTCGGCCAGTGTCGGTGTCACCCTGCCCGAACCATATGGATCCACTCTGCCCAGTATAGCACATCTGCCGGACGACCTGCGATTTTATCTCAACTACCACCAAGAATTCATCACGTACCGTCATTATTTCTTAAAACCGGTCAATGACCGGTTTGTCCATCAAAGTATCATTGAGCTGGCGTTGCAGTATGATCCCCTGCTGTATGCCGTGGTGGGCTTTTCTGCATATCATCATTGTGTTCAAAACAACAGTGGGAAACTATACACCTTTTTGAAATATTACAACTTCGCGTTGAAGCTCCTGCGCAAGTCCTTGGGCTCGGGTGAGCCGCATAATGAGGCGACTCTGATCACGGTGCTTGTCCTCACCACATTCGAGGTAAGACATTCAGCCAGTTTTTATGCTTCTTGCAAATGAACCCTACTGACTCGCCAGGAATCCGTCGGGGACTGGGTCAACCTCATTGGCCACCATCAGGCTGCTCACGCCTTGGTGCGGGAGATCCTAACGCCGGAGTCTGCCAACCTGAACGAGCTACATGGCAACATCTTCGTTTGGTACGCCCGATTCGACGTGGTAGCAGGGATTTTGGCCGGAAATGAGACGATCCTAAGTCGTGATTGGTATGTTGCAAAAGAGGAGTATGATGCTCAGGAAGCCGCCCGCCATCCAAACGATGCAACGAAGCAACTGGCGCTGGCGAATTCGATCAACCGCCGGTTTGGCCTGGAAATGGCGTCATTATATGCGAAGTTGTCGCGCGGTTTGATTCCAGTTAATGAGTTCATTATCCAGAACGAGTTGTTGGGGCAGACCTTGGAAAGGGTACGAACCATCCTAGAATCGTTCAACGACTCTGATTACACCGTGCGGGAGTATCCTAATCAGGTTCCCTTGACCCCGGACGACGTCGTGGATCCGTATGTTCCCGGGGGAATGCACCACGGGCCCCTGTGGGAAGTCAACATGACGTGGGTTGACTATTACTCCACCAAGGCCATGTACAAGTATCAGTCACTTCTTTCGGTCAGGCAATCATCGGTGGAAGAGTTACAATCCCTCTCGGTGGAGCTGGTCCGGCTAATGGAGGCGGTTGATCGATGGCCCATGAAGGAAAGCGGATGCATCCTGGCGTTCAAGAACAGCATCGGAATGGCCGCCATGTTCTGTCCTCGCGATGAACGGTACATTATGTGGGCGCGGAGGAAGTTCGCTCAGCTGGAGCAAAGCGGGTGAGTGTTGCAAGTCAGGGAGATGTTGGAAGTCAGCTAATTGTAGTCGATCAGATACGTTATTGCGGCCACTTTCCGGGCGGCACTGGCAGCCTCGTGGCAGAAGCCCGAAGTCAATCGCTGGTGGTTGCCAGACGACGAAGGATACCCGAGCATCATCCGTGAGGTGCGAGCGATGACGGAAGAACGCACGAGCCACCCTCGAGATAACTTCGGCGAGGATGTCAGCCATATGAAGACGCTATTTTGGAACATCAGCTTGGACGACACCTCCAGCGAGGGGAGTCCCGCGTCGGTGAACACAGAAGGCCGACCATGACAGCCTGCTGTACAACTGCAGCTGGTTGCACAACAGATGCAACATTCTTCATCTGTGCATAACGAACCGAGTATATACATACAATCACACCCAACCAAGTACAGCCCTGGATATTCCAGTAATGAATCCAACGATGATCCATACCCTCCTCCACCACCCGGTCACGCATGGTCGCCGCTACGCCTTAATGAATAATCTCTGGTTATCTGATGACCCAACCCACATTCGTTTGCTCTCTCACGGTGACATGCGTGACCGGAACGAATTTTGATACCCGGATACCAAACGAGGATTTACCTGGAGTAAGGAGATTGGATGGAAGATCTGTCTGCTTATTCACGTACCTACATACATACATACCCATTGGATCATACCCATGCGCTAGATACCCAATATACGGTCTACACACAAATATTATACAGAACAATGAACCCATCCACTATACGTATCCACTTTAAGAACCAACCCCAGAACCATCCCGATCTCTATCTAGATAATCCAACCCTCCCCGGCACCTCAACAGCAGGCACCACCGTCTCCAAACCCCCCCTCAACTCCCCAACACCATCTCCAACTCCCACCCCCATCTCCTCCCCCCACGGCAAAGCATCTACATCCACCTCCCACCCCAGCAAACACCTCAGCACCACCCCCGCCCCAGCCTTACTCATCACCTCATTCATCTCCTTACACCGCTCATCACAACAACACTCCAAACACCCCTGCGGCATCACACACCCACACGCCTCGATCCGCCTCACAGCCCTTTCCAACAACACATCCACAAACTCAAACGCCTTAGCCGCAATCCCCGACCCACAGGCTCCCCCCTTGGCATCGTAGAACGTCAATCTCGCGGGCCGCTGTCTCGCAGGGGGCTGTAGAATCTTCTGCAACTTTTCCTTCTTCTGCTTATTATCCAGCCCACCTACCCCTCCTGCCTCTTGCACAGCCATTTGTAACTTCCTCCCCAACTCCTTCTTCGCAACCTTACATTCCGTGCGCACGTCCCCGGGCGAAGATACCACGAAGGTCGGTAAGAGTGATAAGATCGCGTGCTCGGCTGCGTGTATCGCCGCTGCTATGTTTAGGTTTCTTGATTGGAGGATTTCCAGAGCTAGGGGGGGTATGTCGATCCACATGCCTTTCGTGTGGATGTCGATCGGTGGGTTGTTGTCCACCGGTACGGCGTCGAGGATACGCCCTCGTTTGTCGATTTTGAAGAAGCCGTACACCACGGCGTGGATGAGGATGGAGCCGAAGTAGGCTTTACTTACGGTGGTATGGTTACTTTTGGTATTGGTTTGTGAAGTAGAGGTTGAGTCTGAGGATGAGGTGGATGTGGGTGTGCTGGAGGAAGAAAGCAGACGGATGTTCTCCGTCTCGATGGGGTCGATATCAGTGTAATCGCGTTGCTGGGTCGTATAGTCCACATGGACACGGGAGACGCGGGCGAAGTACATCGTTGTGTTTAGTTCGTGCACGAGATACGTCTGCCCCTGGTGGAGGAAGATGCCCCCCTCGTAAATGGTGAAGAAGGCGCGGGAGGCTTCTACTTCTTCGAGGACGGCGTTGCGGGCGTTCGTAGTGTCTATGACGGCGAAGTGCTGGTCCTCGGTATCGCGGATGGCGATGGACCGGGATGGAGAGGGGAGGAAGCGCGGGTGGGTGTGGTAGAGGGAGGGGATGTATTTATCTTGGAGGAGGCGGGTTTCCAGGAGGGAAGGGAGCTGAGGACCGAAGTAGGTTTCGTCGAGGGCAAGGGAAAGGGGCTTTTCGTAAGCCGCGCACTGGAGATGCGCTTCGAGGATGAGGTCATTCGACAGGTCGATTTGTAGCTCTGTGTTTGGTTTCGTGAACAGTTCGTCCGGGTTACGCATGTAATGCTGGTCTGTGGCGTAGCGGTCACCGACGAGGATAGACAGGGAGTCCTTATTACGCCGGCCGGCGCGGCCGCTCTGTTGGCGGAGATTGGAGATGGAGTAGGGAAAGCCTAGGGTTATGACTGCGTCGAGGGAGCCGATGTCGACGCCCAGCTCTAGGGCATTGGTGGCTACGATGCCGAGGAGACGGCCCTCGAACATGTCTTTTTCGATATTGCGGCGGTCCTGCGGGCTGTAGCCGCCGCGGTAGCCCATAACCATGTTGGCGATTTCGGGACGCTCAAGGGAGGTGAGTTCGGTGCGGACGGCTTGGAGAAGGACTTCGCAGAGCTTGCGGATGCGGCAGAACGCGATGACACGGGCGCCGCGCAGGATGAGTTGGGAGAAGAGGCGGGCTGTTTCGGTGACGCTGTCGGCGCGGCCAGATGAGGGGTCGTTGGGGTCTTTGTAGGGGGTGTTCCAGCAGAGAAATTCCTTGCGGCCGGAGGGGGAGCCGTCGGAGTCAATGAGATGGATGGAGTTGGGGTCAACACCGAAGATGGCGTGCATGTGTTGGGAAGGATTAGCGACGGTGGCGGAGCAGGAGATGAATTGGACGGTGTGGTTGCCGACGGCGGCACAGATGCGGCGGAGACGACGCATGATGAAGGCGACGTGTGTGCCGAAGAGGCCGTTGTAGACGTGGAGCTCGTCAACAACGACGAATTTGAGGTTCTGGAGGAAGGTCCGCCAGGCGGCTTCTTGGGGGAGAATGGTAATGTGCAGCATGTCGGGGTTGGTGAAGATGATGCGGGCTTCGTCGCGGATGAGGTTGCGGCTGGGCATTGGAGTGTCGCCGTCGAAGGTCTCGACTAGGGTGCCTTGTAGGCCGTCCATGAATTGGAGGAGCTCTTGCATGCTGCGGCGTTGGTCTTGTGCTAGGGCTTTGGTTGGGAAGATGTATAGGCCGCGGCTGGAGGGGTCCTTTTCGAGTTCGTGCAGCATGGGGACTTGGTAGATGAGGGATTTGCCGGAGCTGGTGGAGGTGGATACGATGACGTGGTGGCCAGCTTGGAGGTGGTTGATGGCTTCTGCTTGGTGGGAGTAGAACTGTGTGATGTTTTTGGTGTTGTATAGGGCGTTCACTAGGTTCTGAGAGAGTGGGAAGGTGAGTTCGCCGTACATGGCTGGCTGGGGGTCGAAGACTCGGTGTCCTTCAGGCACGATCTGCGCTGTGTACCAGTCCATTTGGCGGATCTCCTCCACGATCTCTGACATAGATTTACGTTCTTTGGGGATTTGTTGTGGGAGAGTGGAGGGTGCAGTGATGGGGGTATCTTCCTCCGGCGGCTGAGGAATCCAGGCGTTCTTTTCAGTCTCCAGTTTCTCGACTGGGTCGACGGCTTCGTCTTCGCACTGGACGAGAAAGGCATCGATTGCATCTGTGAACTTCTTGTTTCGCTTCTCGATCAAGTCTAGCATCTGCTTCTGGCTGTATACCGGCATCTTCAGATCCTCGTTCTTCATGCGCCGCACGGGCTTGGTTGGCTCCCCAGTCTGCGGATGCCTCACTTGTCTCTTCAGATCTCCGTCCAGCAGCTCGAAGAGGAGCGTCTTTGTTGTGGGCATGCCCGCATCACCGGGTGTATCCCTTCCAAAGCCTATTTGTGCTGCTTCACGCTCTCCAGTCGTCATGACCTCCAGCTTGGCTTCATCGACATACTCGAAGCGCACCGCGCGTGGCACGAGGACTTTCACCCGCGCAACATCCTCCACTGTTAGCTCTTGACCTTGCAATTGCGCCTGCACCGCATTCTTAATGTTGTCGAATGTGGTGGCAAAGTGCTTTCGCGTGCAGCAGAAGGTATACACGAGGTTCAGGGCGCGGTGTGTCCGGGAGAGGCTCTTGAACGCCTCGGGCCATGGGGCGGACGGAGTTCGCTTCGGTTGAGCGGGTTTTCCTTTGAGAGATTTCTCTGCGGTTGAGCTGGCACTGACGCTGTTTTCCGTCTCCGGCGTCTCTACCTGTGACTTCGAAGGGGGCTGGCGGCGTTGCCTTTTCTTTGGCGCTAGGTCTGTCGACGCGCTGTTGGATATGGGGTCGGGATGCTCGGAGGCATCGTGGTTTGGATCTGGCTCATCTTGGGCTCGTTTCCGACCCAATGATATATCTTCAGTGTCTGCTTGTGCTTCCGAGTCGGCCATAACGACACCCCATTGTGGATGCAGTGGATTCGCGTTCTGATATAGTCGGAGTGAAGCAGGTTTCGGCTGCGCAGAAACGCGATGTCACGTGCAACCAATATTACCCAAAAGAGACGTCGGCCGATATAGTCATTCACTTGTAGTACACAACAAGGCTAGTCGGACATTGTTAGTCAGGAATACTGGCCGGATGGCGCAATGGTAGCGCGTTTGTTTTCGGCACAAAAGGTTGCGCGTTCGAATCGCGTTCCGGTCGGATCTTCTTTTGCTTGCGGATTGTTTTTTTGTTTTTGCTTTTGGAGGGTGGGATTAATCTCCGAAAGATAATCTTGCAATGTGAACGTCATATTGATGTGGCCATTGTTAATGTGTGACCGTTCTATTGAGTATGAATCTTTGAGATGCCACAACATCCGAGCGCATGGTTTGCTTTGCATGAGGACCAGTTATGGGCATCTGGACTGTCAATTATTCAACACGGCGACTAGCTTACTGTTTCTCTAATTAGAATCCTACAGGTGAGACAGCGAACTACGGTTCCTCGTACTGGAGCTCTGATCAAGTGTCAAGTGTCAGTTGGGCGTGTCTCTGTTTCAGTTACAGTTGGGGAATGGTTCGCGCGCTAATAATAACCCGTTTAGGGCTGTCAGGCGGCGATCATAACAGGTCTGTTATGCGGAATCCGGGGAAAAAAGGGTCCTGTTCTTGAGACCCTGAATGCTCATCACCTTCATCATCAGCCTCCTACTCGTCCATCGTCTATCCAGATAACTTGCTCTGGTCCGGCCATCCCTCAGAACCGCATCCAACCCAACCACGACGCTCCTTTGTCCCAAATATAGCATCCCAACAGCTTGTCTTCGTTTTCGCCCAAAATGTCGCTCTTGGCCAGGCGTGCCAAGGGTCTCTGCCTCCCTTGGCGTCTCAGTCCGACCCCCTGAAAAATTCCACCATTAATCCCATCATGGCTGCCTGGTCGCTTCTATCACTTCGGCTGCTTCTCCTGTCTGTCTGGTTGTACTCTCCAACATAGCTGGATGGTCATCCGTCAGTCACCCATTTCACCATGCGCAGTCACCACATAACCGCCTTCCTGCTGCTCCTGTTACACAGTCAACGGGCATATTCCGACCTGGGTATACAAGTCAACGATGCCAGTATGTCATTACCTACACCAATCCCTCAACTACATGTCCATCTCTAATCATCATGTCAACAGACTCCCTCGCAAACGCCGGCTCCACCATCGCCGATCCCTTGATGGAATTCTACAAACAGAACCAAACCGAAGGCATCCCCGGCAAGCTCACCGACACCTGGTACATTGCGGGGGCCATGTTCATGACCCTGATCCAATTCTGGAAGGCCTCAGGCGTCGACACCTACAATTCCGTCGTGCAGCATGACCTGATGTTCCAAGCCGGCGAGAACTACGACTACTTCTCCTCCAACTACAGTCAATGGCTGGTACATACCCTCCCCCCTCCAACGTCACCTGGTTCTTAGCTAGCATTTCGACTAATGACATATCTATGTCTACAGGGCAACGACGACCAAATGTTCTGGGGCCTCGCCGCCATCACCGCCTCCGAAACCGGCTTCCCCGAAGTCTCCGGCAAACCCTCATGGACGTCTCTCGCGCGCGCCGTTTTCAACATGCAAGTCAACCGCTGGGACGACACCACCTGTGACGGCGGCATGCGCTGGCAGATCTGGCCCTACCAGGCGGGATACACGATGAAGAACGCCATCTCGAACGGGGGTCTCTTCGAGCTCTCTGCCCGACTCGCCCGGTTCACCAAGAACGATACGTATGCCGAGTGGGCAGAGAAGATCTTCGACTGGTCGACGACGACACCGCTCTTGAACACGAATGCAACGATATGGAACGTGGCGGATAGTACCTCAAACGAAGCCAACTGCAAGGACGTGGGAAATAACCAATGGACTTACAATTACGGGACGTATCTGTCCGGTGCGGCGTTCATGTATAACTACGTATGTTCCTTCCCCCCGACACGTCCCTTCCGATCAGAATCCCAACTAACAAAGGAAATGAAATAGACAAATGGCTCCACCAAATGGGAAGAAAGAGTAAACAACCTCCTCACCTCCCTAACCACCAAATTCTTCCCGGAGAACTTCAACAACGGCACCGTCCTCTCCGAAGTAACCTGTGAACCGATCCTGTCCTGCGACCGCAACCAACTCGGCTTCAAGGGGTACGTGGCAATGTGGCTTGCCTTCACGGCGCTGCTCGTCCCCTCGACTCACGATCTCATCCTCCCCAAACTGCAAGGCTCCGCGGCAGCCATCTCAAAGCAGTGTTCGGGGACCGGCGACGGATTGGAGAACCTGTGCGGCGTGCGCTGGCACCAGGATACCTGGGACGGAAGTATGGGATTAGAAGTACAGATGAGTGCGTTAGGCGGAGTGACGGGGGCGTTGATGATGTTGGGGGATGGTAGTTCCGGACCGCAGACGATCGATGAGAATCCGGATGCGGCGGAACATCATATTGATACGAGTGAAGATGAGAAGGACCCGACGGCGAAGGAGAAGATTGATACGGGGGATAGAGCTGGAGCGTGGATTCTGACGGTGGTGCTGGCGGGGTTGATGTTGGGGGCTGTGGGGTGGTTGGTAAAGGCGCAGTGATTATCCCCTTCTTCTATTCTTATTCTTGTTCACTTCTTTTCTTCTGAATCATTAGGGTATATTTGATTATGGGTTTGTGTATATGGGTTATGGACATATTGATCGTTTGCCGAGGTATGTACTGCTGCTGGACAGACAGACAGACAGACAGACAGAGGATTTCAAGTCTTCTTGCATTTCTTTCCCTTCATTTTGACCACTTACTCTATCAGAGCTTCTCTTCTCACAGATATCACTTATCTCACTTATCGCAGAGCGATAGTTAGCACATATACCTCATCTACCAAATATCAATATACAGTATTTATACTTTAAAGAATGTCCCTACTACAAAGTACTACTAGTCATAGTAACACCAAGTAAACATAGATATCAAAACACCGTATGCAGGTTCAACTGTAGCAAGCAGACAGTCTAATTCGGATTTACTATCAGTAACGTACTAGAAGGATAGGCAACAAGCAAGTGATGTGAGCTATCAGCCAACATGACACATCGAATCGACAAGTAGCAAGCACTAAATGACTCGTACCTGCTGCCTTAAATGCATACACGCGCATGCATGTAAGCAGACATCCCACCTGATCAACTCTGCATGATAGCATCTCATCTGATCTGATCGCGATAAGATTAGCTGCTAACTAGCTTACTTCCTTGGTTTAGTAAGTAGCTTCTTGTGAAATGTCGATCAAGAACTAGGTAGGCTAGATCAGTCTATACGGTGGGTCTACTCTGTACCTATCCTATCTACTTCTACTCTCTCTACCAGCGTCATCTTCAAATACAGCATACAGCATACAACTTGGTACTTAATAAATACCTCCTAAACCAAAGAAAACATACACGAAGAGAATGTGTGTATACTAAAAAAAAAGTAAATGAAATAAACAAAAGAAAGTAAAAGTAAAGTCAAATAAATAGGTGATGGTAATTCCCCAATCCACGCAAGACAAGACAACCCCGGTTCTTGACTCCTCGGCCCAAATGCAAAATGCCAACCCACTCGGTTAATTTTCTTTCCTATGTAGATAATGTAGTAGTTCCTAGATTCCAGTCCAATAATAGGGACTAGCACTGGTTGTATTGGTGGCGGTGGTGGTAGTCGTAGTAAATTACTGTCGCTTTTTGAAGGTATCCAATAGACACATTTGTGTGTGCTGCAACTATTGCATGATCACTGGTATTCCTGGAGGTCGCGAACAACGCGGTATAGCTCTTTGGCGAGGTCTTCACTTCCGGTCTACGGGCGTCAGTCTTACGTAGATATAGAAGCAGAAAAGGGGATACTTACTCTGAGCAAGATCGGAACGGAGCGGCCATTCTCCAAACTGGCTAGGTTGATCTGCTTCGACTTGGGCTCCTTGCCCTGTCCATCACCAACCGTCATTCCCTTGAAGATGGGCGTGTTCAACATCACGCGCAGCACGCCGTCTGCGCGCATGATCATGCGAGCTGCCTTCTTGTCCTCTACTCCGTCCGTGACGCGGACGTTGACCTTGAAGGTCCCAATGCCGCGCTCTCTCCACTCTTTGTTCGTGAAATGGAACAGCTTGGCTTTACATGAGAAGTATGTCTTCTCGTTTTCCTCGCCAGTCTCGACTGCGCCTTCGTTAGCTTAGCCGAATGAATCGACGACTGGTAGACCACTTACTCGGACGTTCGTAGAATCTCTCGTCCGTCTTATCTTGCTCGAACTCTCCCGGGCCGCTGTCACCCGCTTGTTCTTCGTCGTCCTCCTTTTCTTCCTCCTCTTCAGGGGCCCCGAAAGCAGACGTCTTGGAGCCGCCTAGAACGCTGGGAGCACTAGGGGAAGCAAAGCTCGTAAGTCCACCCGCGGGCTTGGCCGCCGCAAAGCCACCGCTGAACCCGGAGAAACCAGACCCCAGTGCAGCGAATCCCGATGTACCGGCTGCAGAAGCAAATCCAGTAGCAGCTGGCTGAGGAGAGTCCGTCGATGCCGGAGATTTGAAGACAGAGGGTGTGGAGCTTCCGAGGGAGCCAAAGGGTGATTGTTCGGAACTGGCGAACGCAGCCAGACTTGACGCAGCAAAAGCAGATGATGATGTGGCAGCAGCAGGTTTCGATGCCTCCTCTTCCTTGGCCTTCGCACCGATTGACCCGAATGGCGAAACCGACGATGTGTTCGCAAATGCACTGGTAATGGGAGCCTGTCGAGCGCCGCAGCGCATCAGTTTCTGTACTCAGCCATACCATACCTTGATGACACTTACCGATTCCTTCTCTCGCGCATCATCCGTGTGTCTCTTCTTCTCGGGCTGTCCTTCCACTTCAGACTTCTCCGTCGACGTCTCCTCCGCGGCGTTCTGGTCTGCTTTCTCGCCCGAAGCACCGACCGTCGACTCATCCTTATCCAACTGATCTCTGCTTCTCTTCTTCTTCGGAACCGCAATATCCCGTGTCACTTCCTCCCCCTTCTGTGGCTGCGATGGAATTTCCACATCTACATCCGCATTCGCATTCTCCTCCTCGCTGTTCGAGTCGCGCGACCGCTTGCGACGGTGGCCTGCATCGTCTTCGTTCTTCTCGGGCTCATCCTCGTCGAATGATCGCTTCCTGCCTCTGCTGCTGGCCCTGCTGGAACTTCCTTCCTGCGCACTGCCAGTCATGTTGGCGTCGCTGTCCGTCGAAGCCTTGGGTGCCGAGGTAATCGAGGTCTCTTTTAACTTGTGGCGGACGGGGCGCTCACCGCCGTCGTTGTCGGATGCTTGCGAGTCGTCTGCAGCTGTAGGAGTAGTCAGCGGTTAGCTATCAGCACAGCACACACATGACTCGCAAAACCAAAGATAACGTAACATACCTTGACGCTCCAGCACTTCCTTCTTCGTCTCGTCCACTATCCCCACTGGTCAGTACAATCTGCTCGTCTAGGACCCTCCGCGACCGCAAATGACGAAAAATTCAGATCAAGAGGTAAATGATATGTACCTTCAACCCCACCATTCCGCTCAGGATCCGCAGCCATGGTAATATGAATGGGACAAATTCACAACGCTTGCCGATGATAATGATGTATCCGCGATACGACCGAAAAGGGAAAACGGAGCAAGAAAACTGTGCGTGTTCACGGCGAGGACATGCGTTCTAGGCAAGCGATAAAGCAAAAGAACCGAGTCGAGTGTATCCGATAACTGAACTCTGTAGCATGACGTAAACAGACGAGGTTAGCCCATTGAAGCGAGCGTAAGCAGCTGCATAGGGAGGCAAGCTCTCTCGCGATAGAAGAAAGACAGATCAGGTTGGTTGAGTGGCCGGCCCGCGGACGCAATGCGAGGTTGCTTGCAGGACCATGCGATGTGCTCAGAGGGGGAGGGGTGATCCAGAAGATCTACTGGGGACAGTACGAACAGAGATAAATAGATATCGTACACGTTGAATGGGAGTCAGTCTGGTCGGACGAGCCCGCACTGATAGATAGCTAGCAATCAAGCAAGCAATCAAGCACTGAGGCTGAGGGGAACGTCAGAGTCGGACGGAGGAACGGGGGGGTCGGGCAGGACGAACTGCAGAGAGAGTCTGGACAGAGGGAACAGATAGGTATCTGTATCGTAGATCCTTCTGTCTTCCTTTTTTGCGTTTTCGCAAGGGAAAAGAGGGGATTAGAAAGGTGAGGGCGGCGTTTGGGGAACCCACGAAGTCGGAGGAACAGACGCAAGCGGGTGACGGAGTGCTTTGTTGTCTCGCTCGGGCGGACAAGCTCGGTTTGCTGGTCGCTCCGGTCACCGCTCGCTCTCCACCCCGCAGCTACAAAGTACAATCATATGGGATAGATATTGGAACAGTGTTCTATTGCTCTGAACATACAAATCGCAAATGGGAAATCATCCGGAATTGATACAACATAGAAATCCACGCTGACTGACTGACTGACTCCTCCGTCATCATCCTCATCTTGTACCTCCAGCTTGTCTCAAGCCACACCCTCACCCACCGATACCATGCCTACGACATCGGCCCCTTCCCATCAATCCATTCTAACTGATAAAGCAGAGACACCCGATCGCAATATAAAACACGAACAGCGGGTATACCGCAATGCCGACCCGGTTGCGCAACACGCCCGAACCACCCAGGATACTCACGCCCGCCGCCAGCGACCACGCAATCAGCACGAGATACACCGGTATGCGCGCAATAGTCGGAAGGCCAAAGGCACTCAATAGAGAGGCAATGACCAGAGGGAAGAGCGTGTATCCGATAATACAAACCGACTGGAAGAACGAGCTATCGGAAGAAAACATTAGCAATTGCCCTTCATCTACCAATCTGGGTAAAGAACATACATATTCCCACCAAGCAACTTAATCTGCAACGTCACGACCGCCTCCCCAATCCACACGATGGAGAAAACGCCCGAGAACACCAGCGACGACTGCTCATCCTTGGCGCGCATCGACAAGAACATACTCAGCAGGAGGCAGAAGATCAAGGGACCCCTAGAAGCACCCGTTAGCACATCCCACACACCCAACAGTAGATGTAAAAGAAACTCACCAAAGATCCCAATCTCTCAACCCCTCACTCATCCCACCCTGCAACACAACATCGGCATCCGGCCAGCGTCCTACCATGTTCCTCAATCCACCCCCAAAGCCCGTAGCCTCACCTCTCTCCGCGGCACCAATTCCACCCCCACCGCGCTGCAACATGCCCCCAATGAGATACTTAGGCCACAACACCTGGCGCATCTTCTCCCAGACGACCCGCAAGTCGCGCGACAGCGTCTCCCATACCGTCTCGTCGATGGTGCTCTGTGTCGCGCGGCGGTCTTCGCCGCCGATCGTGGACGTCAGGTAATTGCTGGAGAAATTGCTTCCGCCGCCGCGAGCGGAGCTCGAGGCTTCGGGCTGGATGTTTCCACGGAGGGGGGCGGTATCGGAGGTGTCATGGAGGGGGTCGTCGGCTTCGATGGCTGGGATTTTAGACACATCATGTTAGTAAAAGATGTATGTATAGGTACATGGGGTATGGGATGAATCGGAAACAAAGGGAAGGTAGCTAGCTAGCTAGGTAGGTAGGTAGGTAGTTCACATACCGTCATCAGCTTCAATCACATCGTCGTCGAGGATCGATTCATCGTCGCGGATGTCCCCGTGGGTGTAGTGTGGTTGTACGCTGGCCATGGTGTTTGTCCTCTGGGTGGTTTCGTTGGTTGGGTTTGGGTGTCGCGGAAGTAGTACTGATAGGTCACTGGGACATTGCCCGCTCCGGCTGACGTGGACTGCTTAGTGGATTGCACTGGGCTGGACAGACCGGCTGTACCCAGAGAATATAGGATGGTAATCGCAAAGCGAGGTAAGGTACGAGGAACTTAGCAATGGAACTCGGATTTGGAGAAAGCTGGGCTGGCACGAGCAGAGCAGCCCGTGTCGGAGAGGCTAGAGTGGCATTCCTTACGTACGCAAGCACGGGCTGAATCCGGCAGGCGGAAGAGCCCATCTGAAACATCAATTAACTGTCGATCGACACATCTATAACTAAATAATGGATTGTTTTAAATGAATATATGCCCAAAAGATGATGAGTACTATGTTCATGTTCCAAGAGTATTATACATATAGTCCTCCCCTTCAAAATGTGCTATGATACATCGACTTTTCTATAACGCCCGATTATGCTATACTTTGTACTGAATAAGAGTGGAGACCACGCAACATGGCGTTAGATAGATCCACTTGGATGAAGCAAAAGGATCCGAATGGCCCTCGGCTGATAGGACTGGACTGGATCAATAAGTAGGAACTCATGGGCTGGGTAATTCTCGCTCTGCGAATCTGTTCATTTGCTCCTCGGTCGCTCCGACCAAGGTTTTCCGGAACTTCGTGATAATGCTCTTGTCGGAGTATTTCTTCAGAAGCTCGGCGTGGCGCTGGACCTCTTTGAAGGTCTCCTGGGGAACATGTTGCTTGAATTCTTTGACCGAGTCAAATAATCTTCGTGTCATAGTAAGTGCCTTGAGGGCATCTTCTCCTCTAATCACAGCCGCCGGATTGGTCTTGGCCACCCGGGCCAGGTAGGATTGTCGAGACTTCTGCCCCAATAGTTCACTGGACACGGCTTCATCGAGGTCCCGAATCAGGGTACAGAGCCGTTCTGCGGCGGATGTGATTAGGCTGGCCTTCAGTTTCACGCCTAGGGCGCTGAGATTGTTTGATTTGGCGTCTGCTCCCGACTCAAGGCCAGCGAGGGACATCAGTAGATCTGGACTATCCTCCAGCGAATGGACCAAGTCGAGATATTGAGTTATGGATCGAGCATCGGGAAGCACGATGCCGTTGGCCATGAGATCCAGAAGCTCGTTGGCGTGTCTGAACACATTGGGGTTTCTGCGGTCCCGAGTACATGAGGCCATGGATATGCGGAAGGTCTTTCCTTCGGTAGGTCCGTTGGGGTCCCGAGTCATATCGCGTACCACTTCCACGGTTTCACGACTAGCCCGCGCAGCACGTAGAATGCGTAGGTATGCGTGATAGCTAACCGCGTCAGGTACGACCTTATGCGAGTCATCTCCTTTCGTAAGGTACCGCCAGTATTCCTTTGCAGCGGCTGTTCCTTGTGTTATCGACAGGCAGGCTTTGAGAAGCATAGTGAGCTCCCTGTTTCCCACCTCAATATACGAGGGGAGGGCCGCTTCATCTTTCACAGAGAGCCTTGTCTTCGCAGGCG
>NT_166519.1:557435-611325 GCF_000002855.4 Aspergillus niger | reverse complement strand
ATTGTCCATGGGCACCCGGCCCTTCTTCCATTGATAAACAATGTCGGCCCAGACCCGTTTGGCTTCCTGTATTCCCTGAGCTCTCCTTTGCAGAAGCGGCTCAACTTCAACTTGTTTTCTTTCCGCCGTCTTGATATTTCCCTTATACAACTCCGACGTTTCGGCCCTCGTACTACCTGCGATAGCCCCTAACAGCGTGGTGTAGGTCAATAGGTCCGGGGCTAGCTTGCCGGACTCCGGCAGTGCACCAGCAACCTCCCATAGAACTTCCATATCTCGGTGCCACCAGCAGACCTTAAGCATTGCATTGGCGTGGATGATATGGGGTTCGACGACGGAAGTCTCAGCGTAGAGCGACATGTAGATTTTCGAGGCCAATTTCACCGGCTTGAAGCCCTTAATGTCGAAGTCCTGGCAGAGACCGTTCAGGAAAACAGTGTAAGATCTCGAGTTAAGTTCGATACCTCGCTTTTTCATCTGTTACATTTCAAATGAGCATTTGGTCAGCCAGGGATCGATAATCCAGAAACAACAATAACGAAGAATAGAAGGGTGAAAAGGAACATACATCATTCCAAGCTCTGAACGCAAGCTCCGGCTCCTTCTCCCGCAATAGATACTCCAACAGCCGATTAAAAGCCGCAGTGCACCTGAACCCTTTGCTCTGGGCCTTATAAACAAGCGACACACCAAGCGCCAGGTGCCCATCTGCCAGACAACGCCGGACGCGCTCGGCCAGCGCCAATGGGTCACGCAGCCATTTCAACTCCGCATTCACCACAGAGAGAGGAACGAAGTACGTCTGCGGCACCCATTCCCTCCGAACAAGCCGACGCAGTAGCGTCCGTTTATCAAGCACTTCTTCTGTGGCGGAACCAGACTGAGGAGACTTTTGTTTTCCATCAGAGTCTGCAGGCTCACTCTCCCTTTCTTCCTCCTCCTTCTCACGAGGCGCACTCTCCTCCTTGAAGGTAATATCGGGTGGGCCCTCCGCGGCCACAGCCTCGTGCATTTGCCTTGCGTGCAGAGTCCCAATCCGCGCCGAGTGTCTCCATGATGTTCCTATACGAGGTCCAGATTCCGCAATGTGAAAGAAAGATCGACTCGGGGTAGTCCGGAGCCACTGTGTGCGGAGAAGTGGTCTCATTGCCACGCTTCCGGACCGGAGAGCGGTGGCATTGCCGCAACGAAGCATCTAAGGCGGGGAACGAAGGACACGCTGTTCGATTCGTAGTGTAAGATCCAACTTCCTTTATAGAAGAGATAGGAAAGGCAAGAGGTATATCCCAACCCGATTGCCACTAGGTATCGTGGGAGCGTAAGGCGCGTAGACCGTAGGAAACTCGGAAGTCGGCGAAGAGAATTCTGGAGGGAGAGAGGCAACGGCGCAGACGAAACAGCCAACCAAGAAAATATAAAATGCAGATGAATGTAGAAAAATATAGAAGATAATAGAGCCAAACCACCACCTCTACTGCAGCCAAGCAGAAATAAAGAAGGATGCGATAGAGAAGCAAAGCACCAAATCCAGCCCAAAGCGAGCGTCGACCTCCGAACAATCGCAAACTCCGCCGTATCGCATATCTGCCCGCTAGGACCGATAAGGTTAGTGCAGTCTATCCCCCAAATGCAGCAAATAACTCCGCTCCGACAGACGCAGTATGCCTCAGGCATCAACACCGCGAATACGGCCATCGTTTTGCGCATAACCGCCGCAAGCCTCAGGCACATGCAGGACTAAAGTATGCACGCATCCATGACTAGACCAACGCCTTTTCCGACGTACTAGCTCAGCTAGCAACGTAGCTCAGAAGCTAGCTAGTCAGCCTATATTACCGACAGAACGGTCAGCCTTACACCGCTAGAAATTTAGATCCCTTGCGGCCTGAGCTTAGGCATCCATGAAGGAGGGGGAGGATAGCGGAGGAGGAGGAGGAGGAGGAGGCTATTTTGCGGCGGGCATGCAGCAGTCCCTGCCTTGCCCCCCCGGCTCACACCCACACCCCCAAAAACGGCCGCTAAGGCGGCCAGGAACCAACAAGACTAGTAACCTAACCTAAAGCTGGTCTGGGGTTCAGGTACAGCCTAGTCTTAGTGTCCAGGAGGGTTACAGGTACCAGGTACTACGCTGGTACGGTGTACTCACTAGTAAGTTTGCCGGGGAAGCCCGCGACTAGTTCAACCAGAACCAAAGTTATCCTCTCTCTCTCTCTCTTTGCCTTCGCCCTGTCAGGTAAGTGGAAAGAGTACAAAGTAGTACTCGGATCTCGCCTAAGGTCCAGAATAGATAGCTCCAACTTTACTTCCTATTCACCCTCCTCCCCGTGGTATGTATGTTTGATAACTTTAATCACTACCGAAGTATGTGTCGAAGGTTCCATGCCTGCTGATCCATTACCACCACAGGTTGATAGTTTAGAGGAAGTATTCATGGACGGACCTACTACTGATTGAATCTCACCGATATTGCATGATTTCTAAAAGCCCTTCACGCAGACTTTGTTAGTCACTTTCCGCGGCAATAGTCACTCCACTAGTCGGCTTATTGCCACCGTGCGTGATGCACGCTCGTCTATTAGAGTTAACGGATTGCTATTCATCCCAAAAGATCTACCACATGCGAGTCAATATACAGAAAGAGGCCCGGAGGCCCTCTGCCGAGTCAGAACCGCTAATGCACGATCTGCATTCGCAGATTGTCCGGCCGTCGAAGCAATGCCCACGTTTTCCGGGAACTACAAGAATAGTTTCATCGATCATGCAGGGGCATGGAGCTATGCGCCCTTCTTCTCCGTCCATGTCGGTGCCCTTTCGCTACCCCCGATTCAGTCGGATTGCAGGCGTAGTTGCATACAAGTATCCACAGAACAGTCGAACCATTGTCATTTCACTCAAGTAATTTACCCACTATCTTCCCACCTGCAGCCACGAGACAGGCGGCGTTCGCCTTCCAATCGGTCTCGCAGCCACATTGGTGGTCCACTCGAAGATAGAGGGCGGGAGAAAGGAAAAGAACCATGTGCATCAGAATCCGAAGACTTCCGCCACCCGACCACAGACCCTGAACGGCCTGCAGAGCAAAAGAACATGGACAAGAATATTGCACAATTTCGGGGACCAAAAACCCAGGGTAACATAATTTGGTCGGAACACATCAGCAAGAGAGAAAAGGACGCGGACACAGTCAAGAAGAATCACAGAAGAGGAAGATCACAAGAATCATAGCAGTAAGCCACATACAACACAGGAGAGCGTTTAGTAGATAAAACAGTTGCCGCATAATTCACAGGAAAATGTAGAAAAGCTAGTTAATGCAGACGGTCCCGCCAAATGTCCCAAGTCGTAATCCCTTGGCCGGTAATGGCGTAGGGAAGAAAAAGCAAAAGACAACAACCCCCCTCGATTATCCTTTTTTCCCCATGCGATCTAATTCAAAAAAAACATAACTGGGACAAAGTGTAAGTCGCAAGGCCACTCTTTTGACTGGAGCAATCAAGGCCAGAAAATTGGTATCATGTGCGCAGGAACTTAGAGAATTAGATCCGGGGATGGCGATACGGGATTAGGAGATATTGTATTAGAACATGCAACCTGAAAGAAGTAAGGGAAGCTGGGCATCTATTGCGGGTAGCTGGTCGATTGGTTTTCTGCGAAGCCGTCATCGATCAGCTACAGACCTTATAGCAATAGATCCGAAGACCTCCTTCTCAACTTTTCTTGAGCTTTTGCAGCCGGGTATGGTGGTCGTGTGTCCCTTTTTGTTTCTTCTTTTCTTTCTTTTTTGGGGGTGGTTTCTTTCATGTCGCATGCGAGACTTGCTCATGACCCGGTGCCGAGAAGGCAAACATAACAAAGGACTGACTACTTACGTGGCTGGTACACTTGACCGGTCTGTCCATAAGGGGAGTGAGGGTAGTTTGGCGGGTATGCCATCTGCCCATTGCCCTGATACACCATACCTCCGGCTCCAGCTCCGTACTGCCCCGGTACCTGACCGTCGGCAGGTTGATATCCAATGGGAGGTAATTGAGGACGAACACCACCCGGGTAGGCAGGTGGTTGCCCAGCCTGAGCGGGATCCGCAGGATTGGGTGCGTCGACCTGGTTGGCCTGGGCAGCTTGAGCAGCGGCAGCACGCTCGCGCTCCTCAGCAGCCTTGCGCTGGGCCTCTTCCTCCTTCTTTCGAGCTTTCCACTCTTTGCGAATCTCCTTGAATTCTGTATGACGGAGAGATTAGCATGAGATGCAACAAACAGATGATGAAAAGAAGTGTGTTGAAAGGGGACAGGGTTGGTGGGTAGGATGCATGGTGGGGATGGGACAGAAGCAGCACGAGGGGATGGTCGGAACAAGTCAAGAGATAGATAGGAGCTACTGAGTCGTCGAAGACGCTTAACCTCCGCACCGGCTTGTCACGCTACTGCGATCCGCGGCGCTAAGGTAGTGTAACACGACTAGCGCGTGCCACCCGCACTAGCCCCATCCAGAGTTTCGCGACCAACAAAAACAACAGATGCGAGAGCTGGCGGATCCAACTTGCAAAAAAAGGCGCAAAGACGACCAACAAACAAACTCACCTTCGGGTGTGCGCTTGGCGCCATGAGACTGCATCGTGACGTGGGCGTTCAGATGGTTCAGCGTACCATACGCCTTCTCACATCCGTTCCACCCACACTTGTACATCCGCTCAATCTCCTCATACCGACGACGGGGCCGCTTGTGCTGCTGCGCGCCAGGAATGGGAACAAAGGAGTATACCTAGAGAAAGCATGTGGATGAGCCTGGGATCTTCTTGTGACAAAAACAGATGAAAAAGCGCGCCGCTTCCTACGTCCCGCGAGGCAGCCTACGTAGCTAGCAAGCCCCTGACCTTACCTCGCGGGACGTCCAAGACAACAAACCAACGCAAGTGCGCAGCCCTTGGAAACAGACGCCAAAATCATCAAAAACATACCTGGCCAGGGCGCGGCCCTGCGGTCGCAGCAGGGGAGGCGGGACCAACCGTTGTGGCAGGAGTGGTATAGGGTCCAGGCAGACCGTGTTGATGTTGTCCATACCCATGCGACCATTCCGGACGCGTATACATCTGAGGCGGGGGCGGAGGGGGGTGCCCCTGGTATTGTGCCATATCGTGACCTTGGGGCTGGTAGGGAGAGTAGGGAGGAGGATAGGTGGGGCTGGATGCCGCGATTGAGGGATCTATAGGAACGGCCGCGTCAGACTTCAGGTTCGTGTGATTGCGATGGTCATGGTGCTGCCCATCACTGAGGGTGTGTATGGACGGACTTGTTGCTTGAGCCATACCTGCCGCTCCACCGGCTTGGGTGTTAGGCGCGTGGTGGTATTGAGGCGGGCGGCCGATGTACTCGTGGTAAGCAGGAGAGCGCGCGGCGGGCGGCTGATTCAGACCGTAGTCTGACTGCGGCGTGTTGGAAGACGAAATATTGGCGGCGGGGCGGACCTCGGGTTGGGGGGTGTACTGAGGAGTAGGGCGGACCTCAGTCTGAGGGGTGTATTGAGCAGTGGCAGCAGCAGAAGCCTGGTCTGCAACTGGGAGTTCAGAATGGGTCGCAGCAGACGGTGGATATGGATAATGCGAACCTGACTGCGCGTACTCCGAGGCAGGTCTGTTGTCCATATAATACAATTTTCGCCGCGAACGGGTTGAGAGATCCCTGACAATCCTCCAAAAAAGAAAGAAAACTAAACACGCGAGCCTATACAGACGCGTCGAGAGAACACAATGAGCTTGGTGATTTCACAAGAAAGGAAAATGAAAAAGAGACGTCGTAGTGGATGGAATGGGAGGGGAGAAAGAAGATTGCTTTCTAACAGCAGGAAGATCAGGATGGAGTGGTAAGATCCTCGTTCTTCTTTTCTTTTTTTTTCTTCCCTCCCTCTTCTCTTTTTCTTGTTTCTTTTTTTTTCTTGTTGGAACGTACTATTTAGTGAATTCAGGATAGAAGACCGATGTGATCAATGGAAAATTCCACAGCAGGTCCTGCACGTCCTGAAATGGGCGCGTTGTGTTGAAGGAGACGGAAAGTGAAGTGGAACAGAAAAGAAAGAACCAACGCGTGATCTGGCGCGTATGGATTTTTGGACTCTCTTTTTTTTCAATACACTGACAAAGTGTGAAAGAGAGCGCGAGCGGAAAGAGTCGCAAGAAGAAAAGAAGAAGAATAGTAGGTATAATGAGAAAAGAAAATGGTGAAGGGTAAAAAAATAATGTATCGCAAATAAGGACCAGGGAAACCGAGACGAGGTATTTGGTCTTCGGGGGAAAAAGTAGCGCTGGATCGTGATGCTTAATTGCCTTAGTCGCCTGTTAGGGTGACGGAGAATGGCCTTGCAGGTGGCGGTAAGCACGCACGACAGCACGAGGAACCCGCGGGAGGATGGAAAGGGACGGTCCTGTCTGCGCTCGGGCAAGCTTTGGGTTGGAGGGGAAAGGGAGGGGGGGGGAGTGGTGAGGGTTTAGAAAGCAGCCAGGGCAGGGCCAAAATAGTCTCTTTGGCCGGGACGAACAAAAACGAGTAATAATCAAATAAGATTCCACCAGGTCAAATCCGCGATAGCGCTAAGAAAACGATGCCTCGATCTAGGTGGCAACGCAAGTAGCACAGTCACCTAAATTCAAGACGGAGGAAAAAATGGTTCGATTACTACCCGGAAAAAGAGAGACCTGGGCAGAGGACGCGGCCTAAAAGGCTTCGGACAGAGAGAGCAAAGAGGCTTTTCGGCAGGAGGAAAACGCAAGTTAGAGAGAAGCACCTCGTGGGATCCGAGGATACGGTGGAGCGCGCGTGGGCCCCGTAATTTTTCAACTCCCTTATGGAGTAGGGAATAGTAGGTAGGAAAGAATCAAAAAAAAATATTATTATTAAAATAAGTAAAAAAAGGGAGCTTGGAGGCAAAAAAAGTAAAAGATAAAAAAAAAAAAAAAAAAAAAAAAAAAAAAAAAAAAAAAAAAAAAAAAGAGTTGTGGTGGTGGTGCACTGTAGGGGGAAGCCGGTACTCAGTGGTAACATGTAGGTAATAGAAAACCACCATGAAGGGAGGGGGCCGGTATTGGTAATGTAATGCTGGTGTTATTGGAGGGGCTTCCCGGAGCATTAATTCTGATTTGTTCTTTATTTTCGCCCTTGGAGCGGAGTGCTGCCGCTTTGTGGTGACGGGTCCGTTAGCCAGTATGTACAGCTTGACCCACTCAACTTTTCGATGAATTATCAGGGCTCGAAAAGAGTGGTCGTTGTAATGCTTTCTCTTTCAATTAGTTATCTTTTTTTCTCTCATTACTCTTGCTCCCTCTTCTGGTTCCTTTCTCTGGCCCCTTCCCCTCAGTTGTTCGGGTTGTCGACCGGAGTATTGTGGTTATTCTTTCGTAACCCGGCTAAGCTTTCCTTGTCTGAAGGTGCTTTTTCTTTTTTATCTTTCTTTACGGTTTTACCTTTCTGGCTTGCCTTCCTGGAGCGGAATACTCCGCCAACAGTTGTGGCGAATCCAAAAGAAGGGAAGATTTATTAAAAAAAAAAAAGAAAAAGAAAAAGAAAAAGTAAAGTAAATCGAAGACTAAATAATATATGGTAAGAAGAAAAGAAAAAAGAAAATGAAATTCAAATAAAAGAGAAGGGGGTGAAAGTAAAGCAAAAAAAAAAAATAAAAAAATAAAAAAGAAAATGAAATTTTGGGAATTCAAGAAACCCCCTTTTCCACTGTACTCTACTATTCCTCCTATCTCTCTTCCAAATACCTCCTACTTGTCAACCCCACCGTGGTTGTTCCGTTATGGAGTGCAAGTTTGCGTAGAAAAGATATGTGATGTTGAAAATCAGACCTAGAACATTTAGATGTTGATATACTAGACTACTAACTATGATAGTGGTTTAGAGCTTGGATAGTCTACCCGCGATTCGGGACGGACGGTGCGCGTCTCGAGTTTGGTCGCAGGGAGACTGTCGTGAACCTAGCGTATGCGCCCGTGGATACCAACCAAGATCGTTAGCCAACGTCCCGGCTGCGGGAGTAGGTAATTCGACCTTAGTGAGCCAAACGACGATGGGCTAGGGATGGCGTGCCCGAGGAACGGCTTGGAACGGTCTGCGAAAAGACTCAAGACTAGTGAAAAAGTAGGCGTAGCGCAAGTCGGGGGGAAGCGAAGGCCGCGTGCAGGGTCCGTAAAGTAGTGGAGGCTCGACAAGAGGGCTGGCTGTCTTGTCCGTCCGGTCTGTCTGTCTGTCTGTCCGTCCGGTCCAAGTGACAAGAAAGGGGAATGAGTGGCGCGAGTTTAATGGGTAGTAAGCGGGTAAAGTCAATATCGCCAATGTATTATAAATCCTCGATACTAACAATAGTAGCAGCAATTTATATTATAGAAAGAAAAAAAGAGAAAGACATCGGTGGTAAGGGGGACAGCGGTTGATGCCGGCGATGGTAGCTTCTGGCACGGTCAGAGAAATAGGAATAATAGAAAAATAAAAAATAAAAAATGAAAAGGCAGAGTTACTTGATCGCAAAAGTCAAGTAGAGTTGTGGAGGGGGGTGGGAAAGAGGAAGAGGAGGAGGAGGGGAGGGAGCAGAGAGAGGGTGGGAGGGGGATGTGGGTGGAACAGGCGCAGAATTGGCTGCTGCTACTGGTGGGAATAGGGAGAGAGAAACGAAAACTGAACATTACCAGCCGTATCCGCAGAGTTGCAAGTCGGTCACCTGTTGCGGTACGGCCGACCTTCAGGGGGGAACAAGAACAACAAACCGAAGTATGCCCGTGGGCTCGCCAATCACAGACACGCCCTTCAGTGGAGTCTCCTCTTGACCTGAGATAACTACAGCTTCCTTCTCCATATTACTCCGTTCTGTCGCTTCAAATCGGAAGACTTCCTCTCGCAGTCCCAGAAACAATGGTACAAAGTACTCCCCTGTATTGGGGTCCTGTCTCCGATGTTTCCTCCGACCTATCTAACCAAAATCTCTCGATTTTGCGCATTCCCTTAGCCCCTTCCAGACCTGCAACTACGGTAGAGCGGATCAGTCAGATGTATGCAGTATAAAGTGCCTAGTATCTAAGTCGGATGATGGTGTAACCAGTCGAATTCTTATCTTTTGCGCAAGTCAGGAACGCGTCGGTGGGGAACACGAGGGTCTCAGTCCAATCGACATACAGAGGGAATCAGACCTTCAGGCTAATTAGGTTCGATGCCAACAGCCTTCAGACGTATGGGCAACGCTAGTGAGCATGTTATTCATATGCCAAAGTGTATTATCTACTTAGACTACTAGATCGTGAAGAAGGAAGATGGTCAAATATGCTGTCAAAAGCGTTAGACGATCTTCCGATGTTCGTAGGAACAGGCATGGTGTAAGGCCACAGAGCGGAGAGACAAGCCAGGCTCGTTCATCCAGCATCATCGGCTTGAGCTTTCCGTCGACTGTTGTACTTTTGCTAACTGCTAGATAACTACTGAACCGGTGGTAGGTGTCTACCAATTTCCTTGGTCTGTCTTTTCAGGGGTACCAACCACCCTTCAAGAGCATAACGATATCTCACAAATGATATGTGCGGAATGCGAGACATGCTTGTAGGAATGGCAGTAATTCCTGCGCGCAATATAGTGGTCATTGAGAATTAGAAATCAAAGATATAGACCAGGGTCAGAATTATGATCATTGTTATGATCATATGTATGGTTGCATCCAGGGGGTGCGACTCCTCGGCTCAGAACTGGGGAAAATTACCAGAACAATCGCAAGTGTATTCCGAAGTAATATGAATACTATCATGTTTTCCAGCAAGTATCCATCGCCACGGACAGGCGATCCTAGACAACCACAAGGTCAAATATCGCAGGCAATGCAATGCATCAAAAACGTGATAAGAGGGCCAGGTCAACCCGCCGATGCAGAAGCGAGATGCCGGCACTAGCAGTCCGGAATCAGCGCAACCATAGCCAATGCTCAACGTTGGTTAATATTACTCTACCAATCCTTCCAGGACATCCAAAAAAACAAAGGGTGAGCTAGTTCTTGATAGGAAGGCCAGGCGTGAGGGAGGGGAGAAGGGGACGTGAGAAAATGCAAGGCTCCAATCTCGGAAGGATGCTGCTCCAGCCCACCAGTCTTGGGTGGGCAGATGGACGGGTGATGATTGGTATTCCGCCTGGTTCATACCCCGCGCAGGCGGAACCTACTAACACACCCACTGCCGGTGAAGGCACCAGGGAGCAATTAGAACTCACCAACCTCATAACGATGTTACTACTTAGTACTCTCCATAGTCAATTAAGTGGTTACCTACCATCACCCAATGTCTCATTCAGGAGCTCAGTCCAGCCGACCATTGCTATGGTCTAGTCGTGGGTCTTATTTGTGAGATTCACTAGCAATCAGCCCACTCCCTTTCACAGCAGTATTTACTCCGTACCTCACTCTATAGCGCGTTAGATATAATGAGAGGAAGATACTCCAACACTTCAAACATAGAGAATGGTGCCCGTGAAAATGAGCAGGTCACAAGGCAACCATCATGCGATATGCGTCGCGGGTGGATCGCAGGAATTAATAATAACATCTGGTATCAGTTTCATAATAAGTATTATACCATTACATCCAACCATACCTACAGAGTAACAACATCCAAGTTATCTCGGAGGACTCTGGGGGAAAAGACGTGATTGGTTCTGTTGAATTTGATATGATGACTTAGCGAGCATTCGATTGGAGCAACGATCAACCTGATGGATGCAACTGCCACTTCTGTCCCTTTAGCGAAGCCACTGCACCTTGCTGTCATTCACGTTCACGCCTACAGAATCTGGAACGCGACATCCAGAGACTCATCCGAGAGCGGAATCAAGCCTCCCATCCCCGGATGTATGGGGTAATACTACCAGCGATTCAGAATAGCCAAGGCCTTAGTAGAGGCCGCAGTCAACGCCTAGTACATTTTGGGACGGCGGCCGATTAGTGATGGGTTAAGACTTGGGCGATGGGCGTCGATCGGGACTTTTTGCTTTTCAAAAGTATCACTGGTACGGAGTATGCCTCCACAGCTGCGCTTGGAGAAGCTGATAAACAATGAATGGACCTTCCCCCAACGGAGCAGTGACCACCCATAATCGACAATATTATACCACAATTTCCTGCTCTCTTCATCAGGTCTCCGCGCCACAATGGATAACTTGGAATGAATGCACAATGCATCTGTCCCTGACCAATATCCTCTGCTTCTTCCCCTCCGAGGAGGTACCCAGATGACGGGCAAGTAAAGATTCGGAATAGGAGCATGTATTGCATGTGTATCGAACCAGTATTTTTGGGGCCCACCTTGACAACACAGGAAGCTGGATCAATCCCAGGCCATCAATTATTATTGTTCCCCATCGGGGAAGCCTACCTTATGCACATGAAAGGGGCAATTCACCAATTGTTGACGGAAAAATGATGTAGGCGTGCGTCTTTTTCTTTTTCTTTTTTTTCTCCTCCCCTCTTCCCGTCTATTATCTTCGATTTCGTTTGAGAGGTGCAATTGAGGAATTCCTGTGTCTGGTACTGTCTCCTTCAATATATGGTATATGCAAACCTTTTATCCACATATGTATGGCATTGTCGCTGAGTCGTAGAATAAAAGGCTTCGCAGGCTGACTGGTTTGCCTTAGGCGGATAGCTCCGCTGATAAATGTCACGTCCGTGACCAAGCTATTTTGGTGTGATCTCAGGTGTTAACATGCTCCACGTGCGCATAGTCTTGAAGCTGGCTAGCTGGCAGCGCGTCTTGGAATGTTTTGGCCATGGCTCCAGTGGCATCTGCTCAAGAGACCCGAGACTACACTTCTGTCTTCAAGGTAATGAATTGAATTCTAATGAGGAATGAAATTGCAGCAATGGAATGAATTAGGAAGGAGAGGAGAGTGTGCGTGACGGCAAAATGCGCCTTCGTTTCTTTTTCTTTCTGTTTCTGTTCTTTCCTTTTGCCTCTTCAACGTTCCTGAGCCTACAGAACGAAGTCGCAGTCGCAGTCGCCTTCGCATATAATGCGGAACGGCTACTCCGTACTCCGTAATCAATACCAACCTGTGAATCATCTTCGTCTCGAGGATGTGTTGTGTAACTAAAAACCCTCTTGCGCCATCGATGGATATATGCGATGGCTGGTTAAATTATCCCCCCATTAGATGAGCAACATTGGCCGCTAAATTATCATCTACAGGTATTGCGAAATCACTCAGCTCAGCTCACCTTATTTTGCCGAGGAACTGCCTGCCCTTAGTGGCACCCCGTGGTGAGTATCCCTACCCCTACCACGACTTTCACACTTGGAAAGGCGTATCGGGAGGATGGTAATGCTCGGTACTGGCCTTAATACCTACCGTGGACCTGTCTTCGGACACCGTACTATGGAGCAGACACTCCCGTTCTTGACTGCTTTGGGGATATGATTCCCACCACGGCTCTGCGGCTCACCCCTCCGTCCTTTGTTGTTGTGGAGCAAAAGATGGAGCCATGGATATGGTTATTTGTTGTAAGTGATTTAAACGAAAATCAGGAAAGCGACCGACGTCGCCCCATCCCCAAGAAACTCAAAATCCAAAAAAGAATGGCAGGGAAATCTCTCGAAAGGAGCCAATGGGGAGATCAGCAATTTCTCACGCGCCTTAGGATTTTGATTAAGTCGGTAGACTAAGGCACCTTTAAGATGATGGGGACACTTTTAGTCGCAGGTCGGAAATCGGTACGCCAATCCGTGCCTGATGATTGACCGTGACGACTCTCTGGTAGCGAAAACTTTGTGCAGCTGCGCTGCGATTTAGGGGAATGGACGAGATCAAGACGGCATATCGCGCGATTAACGAGATTGCGTCCTGACCGATTGACCATATGAGATTTTCGGCGCCATACCAATAGGGAATTTGCGAGCATGAACGGAGGACTCCGTGCTCCGTCCGGTAGTCGGACTTTGCGCATCTGAACCTCTTCTGGGCTCGCTCCTAGACTCTCGCGCTCTCCCTCCCACTCCTCCCACCGGCCCACACGGAAGATCAGACTGTCTGTCTACGCCGCCGATGCTTTCCCCAACTAATATCGGCTACACTACCAGGTAGCTACCTTCCCTAGTGTTAACGATAAGGCCCAAGCTCCAAGAACAATGAGTCAAGTTGTCTCTAACGGGGAGCTCGACGACAATCGGCCGCAAGCCCGCCTTTCGGGCTAACTGAGTCTTTTTTTGACAGACAGACAACCACCAGGAAAAAAGTCACTAACACACACACACACACACACACACACACACACACACACACACACACACACAGACAGACACAGGGTTTCCTTAGGTAATCAAGTCTCCATATTTGGTCAGCGAGTGCGGAACGAATCAATAGGCCGAGTTCCTCCGTAGGCAGAATTCCACTTATCGCGAAAGACGGAGTACAACGTGTCAGTCTTATTATTCATGACGAGCGAGCGTTTAATATGCGATAAATACTACCTATAGTTCCGAAGTTGCGGACCGCCAAGACCACACCCCTGTCTGGTTCAGGATAGAGAGAAAGAGGATGGGCCACCTTTGCGACCCCTCGTCGACTTTTACCAGGATCTCCCGGGCTTTACTTAACTGGTGGTATATTGGGCAGAGCGGCTACTGCAGAGATAACCCATGTTTTCTTTTTTCTCCCTTGATTTTAGTATATTATTTTTTCCGTCCCCTGTTTTTCTCGTGAACATAAGCGATCACGAGCTCACAGATTACATGTTCCATGCATGTTCTACGCCCGCTCGAAACAGAGAGACCAGAGCATGATGATTACAGGCTACCAGGATGACTGATGAGGCTTGAAGGGCTGGCAGCGTCGGCGCCGGACCAAGCCATTCTTATTACGTTAGGCCTTGCCGGAACCTAGTCGACCGTGTCCAATCTTGACTCCCCGTGATACTATCTGCGGAATTCCCGACTTCCGCATATTGGACTAGCAGTTAGTCCCAAGGCTAGCCCGCTCACGGTCCTGGTCCTGGACCTTGACCCAAGCTTAGGGGAGGAGTTGGGACTCTTTGGGAGGGCCGACCTTAGTGGTTAGCGCACCCGAACTGGAACCACTCCAGTTTAGTTTTGTCTCCCGCGACATCGGCCTAACTCCGTTCGGGTCTAGCGGTATATACCTAAACCTGCATTTGCTTTAGGCCTTGTGATTGGCGTTGGTCACAAGTAAAATACCTCACTAGTAACTGGTTGGTACCGGGGAGGACCAGTAGCGCGGCCCACCGGTACGGAGTACATACCGGTACCCTTTCCCCTGGAGGTACGTAAGATGGTACTTCCGGGTACATCAAACATTCCCCCCCCCAAGGTGTTGTGCTAATCCTATCTGGACCAAGAAGGCAGGTACATAACAGCTGAGCTGCAAGACACAAGACTTAAGATACCGACTACTTTACTACTTAACTTATCACTACTAGTTGTAGTTACTCTATCTCTGATAATCAATTCTCCTCAGCGGGTTTATTTCCCCTTCTTGAAACAACCAGACCCATGAGGCCTGCTTATCCTACTCTCGCAACTCCTGTATTTAACATGGGTTTTCTCACACCTCAGCTGCGCGAGACATTGGAGTCTCTCGTCCAGCTGGGAAAATAACATCCACTCACCGTGACCCTTCAAACCAGACTGGACAGGTCGGGAGTCCCCACTCCACCCTCCCGAGCGTGAATATTACGCGATATCTTACAGTAAGATAGTGAGGTAGCACTCGGCATCCCAATCCAGTCGGGGAATCGAGTCACCTGCGCTGTCAAACAAACCAGGAGATAACGCGATTCCCTTCGGATTTCCCCTCATCTTTCATCCATCCTGACTTTTCTCCGTGGAAAAGCGAAACCTCGCGAGGTCCCGCTGTCCAACACCTTCCTCTCCGAAGCGTGTCGGTCTGTCCATGGATGCGTTCTGAATCGCGTCGCCGCAAACCGGAGCTTTGCAGGGCGCGCCATCTCGCTTGGCTGGACTAACTCCCCGCAGTCGATTGAGCCTCCCTTTGGGCTCTTCAACCCCAGATAATCTTGGCCCTCCTTGCGTGCCCGGATCGGCAAGGCTTGGTTCGCTAGCTATCTGAACAGTTCTGGAGCGAGATTCTGCTTCCTGGATGTCCCTTTTCCCGGCCGTCGGCAAGCAAGAGAATGCCCAGATAGCTCGGCAAGACAGCTTCCCCATGGCGCCCCCACGCACTCCCAGACGGTGTGCTCTCCGGACCCGATCGACTGATGTGCCGAGGCTCACAAAAGCGAGTCACGACAAAGCAGCGGAATCTTCATCCACCTTGAAGCAATCCAGAAAGTGTGATCTATCTCAGATAGACACTGCAGATCTGAAATCGCACGCGATCTGCTTGTTTGCTGTATGTCAGCCCGCTGCAGCTAATGACAAGTGGAAAATTATCCTCCGTGGAAGGCACTTTATGCTGTCATTTCTCCGGACTCTAAATGCTTTTGCGGGGTTAATCTGGCAGTAGAGAATCAATTGCCTCTGGTACAATGCGTATATAAATTCAGCAGGCTATCAGCTTGGCATTGTCTAGCAGTCAAAATGCCCTTCTTTAGAGCTAAATCAAGCAAACGTCAAATCATGTTCGTAAAATGGCATTTTCTGGTCCTCGGGGCCATTCCGATGATTCCGGCATACCCTTCTGGTGCTGCTTATAAAGGCGGGTTTGAATGGGACTCGACGAAATACTTGTTCGTGCTTGCTCTCATTGATGGCCGCATATGGAGATCCGGTAGAGAGTTGCTGATACATATGCTAGAATCGCCTTCGGGGACTCGTATACATATGTTCAAGGGACAGACGGGCTACAGAACTATAGTTTCATCGGGGATTTACAGAACTTTGCATATGACCCACACACATTGCTGACTGACAAGATTGTCCAGAACCAGGTGACAACCATTCCTCTTTTTGAAATATACTCGCACCCATTTGAAGTGTTGCTGATGCATTCATGAAATGCAGACTGCCACTGCAGAGGGCGGTCCCAATTGGGTGGAATACCTGACGGGTTGCGGTCTCGAGGAGGGACTCACCTCACCCTTCGACTGCGACCAACAGCTATGGGACTTCGCCTTTGCAGGATCAGACATCTCAGTTGAATAGTACGCATCTGCAAGCCATACATCATCTTGCATACTTCCTCTAACCCAGTACAGCACCCCACTCCACCACAACTTCACCGTCTCGCTTGTCAACCAAGTTAAGCAATTCAACACCTACGCGCAACCCGTGCTGAAGAAGACCGTAGACCAGTCACACGCACTAGTAGCCATCTGGATCGGGATCAACGACATCGGCGACAGTTCGAAATACGATGTCGACTTCCCGACCTTCTACAACGAGCTCATGAATACACTCTTTTCCTCCGTCCAGACTATCTACTCCCAGGGATACCGTTCCTATCTCTTCATGAACCTTCCCCCGCTGGACCGCAGACCAGGAAACCTAGGCAGCGCTGATCCCAGTCCCAACGCAACACAAATCACCTGGTACAATGATGCGTTGGCTCAGCATGCCAGTGCGTTCCATGATCGCTACGCCGACACCAATGTGATGTTGTTCGACGCGCATAGCGAACTCAGCTATATTCTGGATAACCCGGGTGACTTCGGCATTGTGAATATCACGAACTTCTGTGCGGGATATGATCAGCCGGATATCGCGTGGAATTATCAGGCGTATGGCTGTCCTACGCCGTTGGATACTTATTTCTGGTATAATTCGGGGCATATGACGAGCCATGTTCATGAGATCTTGGCTGGTGCTGTGGAGAGGAAGTTGGAGGAGTGGTCGGATTGAGATGGGTTATACAGTAAGTTACTACTATGTCACTGGAATATAGGTTTGGTATATATAGTCATTTCATGGTGGTAGTGGCTGGCTCTTGGAGACATGGGATTTGATAAGTAGTAGTTGAAAGTACAGCACCATTCCAAATATATCATCACAACACCACTCATCAAATTCAGAATACATAAATGGTCAACAGATGAAATCAGAAGAACTAGTGTGAACTACTATGTAGCAGACAAAACCATATCCCACATAATAATTACCCCACTCATTCATCAATCACCTGTATGTTAAGTAAATCAGAAGTACCAAATAGTATTCAATACCCGATTGCCAACACGACCAGTATCAGAGACAAAGTTCATACTATAACCCTACACTACTATTAAGTATCATAACCATAAAAAATACTGCAGTGCCAATCTACTATACTACATGTACTTCTGCATCCCCGCAGCTACTACTAACCAAGCTCTATGAATTCAATTTCATCATAATGATGATATATATAGTACAACAACAAAAACAACCACCACTACCAACAAACCCATAAGAAATGAATGGAATAAATCCAATCCAAAGAAGCAGGTAGTAACAAAACAAAAACCCCTCACCATCCTCGAAGAAAGAAGCAAAAGAGAAAAGAAAAAGAAAGACACAGCCACTCGAAGCGAACCGTTACATCGCAGGTTTGAGGTGAACTGTTACCTACCTACCTACCATCTACCACTACTAATAACTAGTCTACTACCAAGCATACTACATACTACATACATAGTCCTAACCACGTCATTGGTAAGAAAAGAATTTAAACCAGGATGACCCTAGTAATCATAATCCTACCAATTATTACGATAAATCCATCAATACATACATACGATCAAATACATACATAGTTATCAGCTAAACACTAGTAATAATATTGAAAATGAAAATACCTATCCACCCTCCCCCGCCCATGAACAAGGATATAAACAAGGATAATGCCTGTCACTACTTGCTTGCTAATCAGCCAGCCAACTAACCTAACCTGACCTAAGCAGTACTACTGGTAAATAAACTGGTCAGTCCGCTCACCCGGTGTCTCTGCTTCCTGCGTGGCTGCTGCGGTGTTATGCAGCTACCGCCTGTTTCATTCGGGCGTGCTTTGTGCTGCTGCTGCTGCTGTTGTATTCCCTTTGCTTTTTCTTGGTGGATGGAGGGGGTGTTGCAGATCGAGGCTGGATAGCAGGGATCAAGCCTGTAGATTACTATCTAAGTGCATGGACTTCATGTAGGTGACTTGAGAGGGTAACTTGTGATGGTGTAAAGGTGTGCTCCCAGCAATTTTGTCAAGAGGTAAAACGATTGACCATTTCATAAAGCTAAAAAAACCAGAAGCAGATAGGTACAGTTTCTCTCCAATTATCAGCATGCAAGTGAAGCTACACACTATCTAGTCCCATCCGTTCCGGGAACAAGCCAAGTGATACATAACTTTTTTGTTTGATAAACCACAACAAAGAATGAGATAATTAACGTGTATCCATGAGAAATATCAGTGCACAATCGTGTAGGTTTCGAGGTCACCCTATGTCGGGGGAGCCTGTTGTTGTAAACTGAGCAAAACACGCGAATAGTCTATCGTGATATCGACGAACGCCGCCCGTACCGTGGTTACGAAAAAGGAATCATGCGAAGGAAAAAGAACGTCTACCGATGTGAGAATGGAATACAAGCTCAGTGAGTGAACTGAGCAGCGAGGTCAGGTTACCAGCGACGGTTGCCACCAAGAGGAGCAGCATTGGAAGCAGTGAAGTGGTTGCCGCGGCCACGGCCACCACCACGGCCACCACCACGGCCACCCCAGCGGCCATAGCCACCGTGGCCATGACCACCGCCGCCACTGTAGCGGACCATCTCGGCGAGACGGGGGTCAATCTGCTGCTTGGCCTCAGTGAGAATGGTGACCAAGTCACGAGCCTGCTTGGAGTCTGCAAGATGGACATGTTAGTACTGAAGAGGCGTTTCATAAGGGAAGAAACGACTTACTGTCAGTGGTAAAGAAGGTGATGGCGGTACCCTTAGCACCGGCACGACCAGTTCTACCAATACGGTGAACGTAGTCCTCCGAGTTGTTGGGGTAGTCATAGTTGAGAACGTGTGTGATGTCGCGCACATCTTCAAACACATGTAACGTTAGCATACAGAGCATTAGTCAAATGAGCAACGTGGCTTAGGAGCCCTTTCTCAGTCGTGAGACTTGATGCATCTCTCTCTCTCGCTCGGACTTAAATCATCAAAAGATCCGTGACAGACGAGTCCGAGGGTGGCAGATATCGTGGTCCTAGAGCAACCTTGGAATGCAGCTTCAACAAGTCGGTAAGAGAGGAGCTTTCCCTCCCTCTACCGGCCAAGTTTCAAAAGGTAGATATGGTGAATCAAAACAGAAGAGTAATACGTCTGCTACACTGCACTGTGAGTCCAAGGCTCTCCTGGCTTGAGAACCATTTCAGGAGACCCGACAAAGCCTGGAAGAGTCATACACACCAACAATTGGTGGAAGAGAGTTAAGCACCGTGCCATGGTCACACAACCTCAATATGGGTGAGGGTGACTCGGGAGGCAAGAAAGGAAGGGAGTAAGGGGGGGGAAGGGAGGGGGGGAGTTTGCGATTTATTCATACCGATACCACGGGAAGCCACATCAGTAGCCACCATGATTGGGCTCTTGCCCGTCTTGAACTCGTTCAAGACCCAATCTCTTTCTTGCTGTTGCTTATCACCGTGAATAGCTGGAACGCAGGTTAGCAAATAGCTGTTTCAGTATTGGGATCCAAGGAAGCTTACAAAGTGCCGGCCATCCGTCCTGGCGGAGGAAGCGAGTGATTTCGTCAGCGATGCGCTTGGTGCCGGTGAAGATAAGGCACTTGTTGGCACGGTTCTCCATGATCTTCTCGAGGTGCTTGATCATCTTGTCGCGCTTCTCGAAGTCCGAGACGACCTCGACGATCTGAGTGATACGGTGGTTGGCCGACAGATCCATGGAACCAATGTTAACCTGGATGTAGTCGTTGAGGAAGTCAGACGCAAGCTGACGGACCTCCTTGGGCCATGTAGCGGACCACATGCAGGTCTGACGGTCAGGGCGAATCTGGGAGATGATCTTGCGGATCTGGGGCTCGAAACCCATGTCCAGCATGCGATCGGCCTCATCCAGAACGAGGTAGGTGACACGACGAAGGTTGGTGCGACCAGCCTCGAGCATGTCAATCAGACGACCGGGAGTCGCAATGCAGACTTCCACACCACGGCTCAGGTCACGGATCTGAGGACCCTTGGGGACACCACCGTAGACACAGGTGTTGCGGATACGGGAAGACTTTCCGAACTTGGAGATTTCGGCTTGAATCTGAACGGCCAATTCACGGGTGGGGGCGAGGATAAGGACAATGGGGCCGTCACCGGGGGCGAGGAGGGGCTGGGCGTTGATGTGAACAATGGCAGGAAGACAGTAGGTCAGGGTCTTTCCGGAACCCGTCTCAGCGATACCGACAACGTCGCGACCAGAGAGGGCCATGGGCCAACCCTGAGACTGAATAGCGGTAGGGCGGTCGAAGCCCTGGGCCTTGACCTCGCTGAGAACGTATTGAGGGAAACCGGCCTCGTCGAAGGTCTCGACAGGGCGAGGGACGTTTCTTCCCTGAACAGCCATCTCGTGCTTCTTACGGAACTCGTCAACATCACGCTGAGAGCGCTCGGCGACATCGGCGTGTTCCTTGTAGAAGGACTTCTCGAACTTGGGCAGGGAGTCAAGATCCCATTCCTGCTTCTTCAGACCGGCGCCCAGGTTGGACATGCGGTCTCCGCCAGCACCGCCGGCACCACCACCTCTGCCACCATAGCCGCCGCCGCCGTAGCCGCCGCCGCCATAGCCACCACCGCCGTAACCACCACCACCACCACCACCACCGTAGCCTCCGCCGTTGGAGTAACCGTTACCGTTACCGTAGCCGCCGCCGCCGCCACCGTTTCTGGAGCTATATGGCAAGTTAGCAAGCATGTTCGTTTGAGAGGTACAGATTCACGACGCAGTGTTGAGAAGAGCCGATAGGACTAGATGGGTTGAAGGTTGACCGGATCGCGTGACAGACCGGACCGCAAGGCAGGCTGGAATAGCCAGGAAGCGATCAGAGTCGCGATTCATGTCGCACAGCCACAAGGCTGGTTTGCGCTCCAGCAATCCATCTAGACCAGTGCTCTGATTGCAAAGGGATAGCTTACCGGTAGGAGTCGCGCTGGTAGCCGCCGCCGCCGCCGTAGGAAGACATAATGATGTTATGTGAAGGAAGAAAAAAACAAGTTTTTTTTTATGAGGTTAAAAGAAACCGGGGGCGTCCAACAAGACCACGAGGAGACGGGACTGGAGCGAGGGAATCAACAAAGAGAAGTCTGAAGGTAGTAACACAACCTTCAAAGACGAGGAGATGGAGGAGGGAGAAAGAGAGGAAGGAGAGAAAAAGACACAGAGAGAGAGAGAGAAAGGATGAAGCAGAAGGATGGAAGGAAGAAAGAAAAAGGGAAGCGACGGGCGGGAAGCAAGCGAAGAAAAGAAAAGAAAAGCAAAAACCGGCGGAGGCAAACACTCGCCCGTTGCGGCTTAGCGCAGGGGAATTGGCGCAGAAAATGCGTTGAAGCTGCGTTCTGATTGGTCCCCGCCGCCACCGCTGATTAAGGCGGAAGGCGATGGTGTTTCCACTTTCGACTTTTGTTAGTCTAGATGGCTGAGAGGGAGAGAGAGAGAAAGAGCAGGACGGGCAGATATTTCATGGGTAGCTATAAGCATATTTGGAATATTCATGCAGTCGATGACATTGTACATAATCTATAGAACCTATTTCAACTCAGGATTCCCTGCATTTCACCTCTTATGAGTAGCTGCTCGCTTTCCCTTCTTCCTACAAGTGTTTGCCACCCAACCCCATGTCCCAGAAGCTAATCTCCAACTCTGTCGCTCGTATGAAGATCTTGATCAGTTCTTCCACTCGACTGGGCGAAACCTGTCGCATATGCGTCTCCAGTAGTTCTAAGCCAGTGTTAGCCATCTCTCATTACGTGGTAGGTTGTCATCTGCTCGAGTGGGAGTCTCACCGGATCCCAAGCGCACGGCTTCGGTGTAGTCTTCCGCCACATAGTTCTCAATCCACTTCCAGTATCGGTTGCCCTCACGGACTGACTCCTTGTCGCTGTACAGCCTCTGTGCAATTGCCCCGTATCCGAGTAAGCAGGGCGCAAGGGCCACCTGCAATGCGAGCCAATCCTGCGATTGTCCGATATCAAGGATATACCGGCCGTATGCGGTGCATGCTGTTCAGTAGAGAGTGAACTGTCAGCGAATCTGCCTATGTAATTACCACCATACAACTCGGAAGCTGTTACACACCAATGGTTTCGGGGGTGCTCTCCATTTGCTCCTTCGACAGCCCAAAGGAAGCACAGTAGTCGAGGTGCAACGCAGTCTCACGTTGAATGTGTAGAACGATCTTGGCCGACTATGATGAAATGTCACGCCGTTAGCTCGCTGCATTACATGCCGGCAACTTATTATAACTATACTCACCGCGGCAATGGACTCCATGTCTCCAGCTTTGTACGAGGCTAGGGCGTTGCTCCGGGCGAATTGAACCTACATCGGGAGTCAGCAAGCCAGGGTCACAGCATTCACCTTAAACACCCTACCAAGTAAAGATAGTCTTGCACGAGATATGACTTGAACCTTTCCTCCGAAAGTGTGCCATCTCCCAATCTCTTGACAAACTCGTGCTCGGTGAAACGCTTCCACGCTGGCTGGACGTCGGGACGGTCTAGAGCATACTCCACGAAATGTCCGCTGTATAACATCATTAGCAGAGCAAGTCATCAAGTATAGAGAATACCGAGACACTCACGGCGAGAAAGGTAGGCAGTAGAAAGAATGGAAGTGATTGATCGGTCCACTACCCTTTCCGAGATCGATGCTGGTCTTAATACCCGCCTCAACAAATCGCACCGCACTCTGAACTGCCCGTCTCATATCCTTACCATGAGCGAGATTGGCCGAAATGGCTGAGGCAAGTGAGCAGCCAGTGCCATGTGTATTCTTCGATATCAGATAGTCAGTCTCGAACAAGGTAATGTCTTTCCCATCATAAAACACATCAATGACTTTGGAGGCATCTTCATGATTCTGAGCGGTCCGGTTATCATTCGTGAGCGGCAAATGACCTCCCTTGAGTAGGACACCCTTGGAACCTAAGGAGCAGACCTGCTTCGCGAGCTGGATAAGGCCAGGCAGGTCCGTCGGTTCTGGGACGTCCACACCAGAATCCTTCAGCAGCAGCACGGCTTCGGGAATGTTGGGGGTAAGAACAGTCGTTAAGGGAAGAAGCTTTGTCCGCAGACCTTTAATGGCTGCTTCAGGTAATAGTCGTGACCCGCTAGTAGAGACCATGACCTGTTCATTTTAGGGTCAGAGACAGAGACTTTATTTGAATCACCAAGTAACATAGGGAAAGGCTACCGGATCCAGCACCACCGCAGGCACTTGGTGCACGGTCAATGCTTCAGCAATGACGTCGATTGTTTCTGCCGAAGAGAGCATGCCTGTCACCCTGTCAGTTGTTGGTAGAAAGATTAGAAGAAGCAACGCTCGTACCCAATTTGACAACATCTGCGCCAACATCTTCCAGACCGGCATTAATCTGCTTTTTCACGAACTCTGCGGGAACAATGAAGATGTCTTGCACCCCCAAGGTATTCTGGGCCGTGAGACCAGTCGTTGCCGTAAGAGCATAGCAGCTATGTGCAGCCAGAACCCTCTGGTCCGCTTCCAGACCCCTAAACCCCACGGAAATGCATTAGCTTGACAGGTCTAAAACTGGGAGTGTCCATGCTCAAACATACGCGCCACCGGAGCTGTCAGATCCCGCAATGACCAGAACTCGCGCGACTGACATGACGGCGGTCACTAGGGGGCTTCCTGTAATGTCTAAAAGAATCAATTGAGGAAGACCAGGTCGCCAGAAACCTAGGAAAAAGAACCGAGCGAGTATGGAACGGGTGAAGTTGATGGCGGGAGATTGCGGCGGGCAGAGAAAGCGCCGGGCTTGATTGGCGGGGTGCGGGGCTTTCCCGATTAGGCAATCCATATCTCGAGAAAATCACAATACAATGTCATTCATGCCTATTAATTCTCATTCCATCATCTAGTACAAAGCAATGCCCGCTATTCACATTGATGACCAAGTCCCAAATCCGAACCGCCCAGATATAAGCTATATACATAACAGAAAAACGATAAGGATCAATCACGGCAGCATGAAGCGGAACAGACTGTCCATTTCGACCCATTGCCGGCCGCACTTCTTCAGATATGCGTCCACCACCCCTTTGATGGTTCCAAAACGTATGCGGTTGAACTCAGCCAGGGCCGCCACGCCGTCCTTCTTTTCCCCAGTGGGCTCCTTCTCGGCCGCTTTCCGAGCCTTGTCCACGTCCCAAAGTCCTGCGAAGTAAAGTAGTTGGTTATACATCTGCTTCTCCGAGTACTCGTACGTCATTCGACCAAGGCAGCCCTCAGCGTGGCCCCGGGGTCCAAGGCACCGGTGTCCATACACGCTGATCTGTCTAGTCCGGTTGCCGCACGCCGTGTCGTCACAGACGAGCCAGCCCTCATAGTACTTGGACGTCTGTGCTCGAATTTGTGCCTCCAACTGGGCAACGATCGTCAAGACAGAGAATGGCTTCTGACACGCCTGGTTGGGACAAATGATGCCGTTGGCAGTGCACATGTGGGTGGACTGTGCGAGTCCTTCAAAGACCGACTTCTCCTTGCAGAACCGGCAGGTAAGCGTAAGCCGGGTAGCGTTCTCAAAACGCACAGAGTCTGGAATCTGCGACTCGAGCGGAAAGATATCGGCATTCTGTTGGTTGCTCCCACTGGAGCTATTAATCTGGTACTTGCGGACATCAAGCCCCAAGCACTCGGCTAGTCGAACGGCATCGGTACCGGGGATGGGGGCACAGAGACGTTCAATCGGTGGGAAGATCTGCTTGAGAAGGTAGAATTCGATATCAGGCTTGAGTCCTGAGTCCGGCTTCATCACGTCCTGAAGAGTGTATGACCGTTTGGCCGGTGCAAGAGACGAGGTCTCGGCATCACCATTCGTTACGACATACGATATCACGTCGTTAGGGCGAACCGATTTACCACGGGCAAGTTCGCGCAAGGCAACTTGTACCGGGGGCATGGATTCCTTGTTAGGATATTCCTCGGGTCGCTTGGAAAGTTTCTAGGCAGGTGAGTTAGCGCGAGCCAGACGAGTGAGCTTTAATCAAAACATACCGTGTAAATGACGTATTTTTGGACGGGGACGGAGAACTCGCGCATCTTCTCGGCCAACTCGCGTAGATAGTCATGGACGCGATTGAGGACAACCTCCTGATCCTCACCGGAGAGAACCTCATTCAGCAGTTTCTGGGAGACCTCCTTCGACAACGAGCAATATTCACGTCTCTTCATATCCAGACCTTTGACTTCGAGTTTGTCCACGTACTTGCCATCTACTTCAGTCATGTTGATGGCGGCATACTTCTTCTTTGCGTGAAGAAGCAGACGACGGAACACATTATCAATGTCGATCTCCAGTAATCGGTAACGCTCGTTTACTGATTTCTTGAACTCATCGCCGACCTTTAGCGCATCGCTGATCGTGTCCATGTTCGTGTTGATCATGACCGAGTCAGTATCACCATAGATGACTCTAAGCTGCTTGGACTCTGCCAGTTCCTTGGTGCTTCTGAGAATCTCACGACCCTTGAACGTGGTGAGCATGGCTAAAGGACGTGCGTAGAAGCGACTCTGTGTGTATCCCAAGCATCCGTACATGGAGTTAGCGGTCAGCTTGAAGGCCAGCTGTTTGGTGTCCCACAGAGCAAGCTGCTCAGGAGTGGCGCGCTTGTCCTTCATCAGCTTCTTGACTTCACGTCGACGACCGACCAAAGTAGCAATAAGCTTGGGCAGGATACCCTGCTCCTGATCCGAGGTAGGAACTTCGGGAACCTTTTCTTCCTTGTCATTATCCGCCTGGAGATGTCAGCCCATGTTCCATACACTTTCCTTGGCATATGAACTCACAGTCGCTGTTCGTTCCACTGTTGTAAAGCAGATATTGTACTCCTGGATGATACTGGGATACAGACTGTTGAAGTCCATCACAAGGATGAACTTGTCATAAAGACCCTTCTCAGGTTCAAAAACAAGACCACCCTTGTACTTGTCCTTCTTTTTCTTATCCGCCGACTCATCATCATCACCTTCTTGCATCTTCTCTTCAGCTTTCAGTAGCTTGGAGGAGTATTTGTCGGGACAGATGTACTTGTTACGGTGGAATTCATGGAGAAGAATATACTCATTCCGCTCAGCACGCGTACCACTGAGCGTTCTTGCCCAAGAGTTACCAGCAATATTCGTGAGAACCTTGGTCAAGGGCAACATCTGAAGCCGCAGGACCAACGCAGCAATGAAATAGGTATCCGCATCACAGTGATTGACGAAGTTCATGAGGCCATCCTTGGTAGTAGCCCATGTCTTCAGTGCTGCCTCGCAATCCAGTTCTTGTCTGGCATTTTCCTTTCCGAGGTAGAGGTCACACATCTCCGTCAAACTCCAAGATTGACATTTCATCATCAGAGACTTCCAACCATTAGTACAAAGTCACCTTGAATTGAAAGAGTAAACGGAAAACCTACCTTGCCCATATCATTGGCTACATCACACATCAGCCTTCCAGCAATCAGGTGCCTCTCGGCGAAGAAACCTCCACCTCTGTTGAAGTTCTTGGGCCAGTCGCCGCGCTTCAACCTTCCAAGGCGATGCCAGCCAGGGGTCTTCTTCTCCTTCAATCTGCTGAGCAGAATGCTGAGGTCAACCTCCTGAAGCTGATGTCCCATTAGAACATCGGGATCCATCTTCTCGAACAGCGCCAGGAACTTGCTGAGCAAAAACTGTTCGCTCTTCTCTAGCATGAAGGTGCCCCGCTGCTTTCGCGTTTCGGCTTCGAAGTGCATTGGGTATGAAGAGCCGGCAGGCCGCATGACTGTGAACGTCTTGCAGGGCAGCCTCTCGGGCGGAGTGGTGTCCGTAAGGGAGACATTCTCATATACTCTTGCACTCGCCACAAGGATCTCCTGCTTGTTCTCTGTCACGTTGAGCTGGGTTCGGAAGGAGAGACTCATAAGCGTCAGAGGAGGCGCTTCTAGATTCTCAGAATCAGGTACAGGAGAAATAAGTGCCGGCTTTGCCGCTTGGCATTCAAATTTGCACCAAGACGCGTTGTTGACAGCAGTGAAATCCGCCTCTTCGATTTTCAGCCAACAAGGACCCATGATATTCTTCCAGAGAACAAACTGCTCGAACAATGACGTGTTTGTGCCGAATACATGCGAAAAGGTCTCACCCTTCACATCCATTGGCAACGGAGATTTGTCATAAGGATAAAAGAGCTTCAGGTATTCGGTCTCTTTCGGGACACCAGGCAATTCGAAAGCGTATTTGCGCGTGCAGGGCTTCATCTTGTGCATACCTACCCTCAACCTGGACATCATCCCATCGACTTCATGATAAACATCTTCCATGTCCACCTCTTCATCCGTCTCTCGCCCATTCTTGTGCCGATACTCTCGTGGCAGGAAATAGAGCTTGCGTAGGATGTTGTCAACCTTGACGAATGCACTGGCGTAAGAACCATTTTGCTTGTTCTTCACCTTTCCAAACAGGCAAAGACTGCCATTGACTTCTGTGAAATCCAACCAGAACATGCGCAGACTTCCGTCTTCCTCGACGACATCTTGGGCGCGAAGCTTACCGAAGCTACGCATTTCCGACGACGCAGGGCTGCTGAGAACATTCAGCTTGCTCCTTACGTCATTCCAAGATGCGTCTACTTCTGGCATTGGCTTTGTAGGCGAGGAGCTAGCCAGAGCCGGAGTGCTCTCCTTCTTGAGTTTGGGCGGGGGCCGGCTTCCAGCCATGTTGATGCTGGTCGCCTTAGCGTCGTTCTGACCAGTGACTTGCGCGATTTCCATTATATCATTATCATCATCATCGAACTCCTCGACCTTGACAGGAGTTGTGGTTGACTTTCGTTCTACCGCTTTGCTGATGGGAGACGATGGCATTGGGTCACTCATGGGAACGTCGTCATCATCCATACCAGGAAGTGCCCCATCGTCGTCGTCGAAATTGAGCTCTGGTTGATCCTTAACCGGCGAAACCGGGTCACTGTTTTCATCTTTCTTTATAGGCCTTTCTTTGCGTGTTCTATCGGCGAGCGGGGGTGACAAGATGCGAACTTTGCGACGAGCCTCAGTCTTGACTATATTCCTCGTAGGGACTCGATGCGGGACCACGTTGGTATCGACTTCTCCGAGCAAATCGGCCATGAAAGCGTCGTCTTCTGCAGTAGCGACCGGCTAAACAGAACATTAGAGAGAGCCATTTGTGCTCAACAGAACTCTTCTTCAACTCACCTTGGGCTTGGGAGCAGAGGGCGCAGCCCCGCTGTTGAAATATTTCGAGATGCCATTATTGATCTTCTCCTGTCGTTGCTTTTCCTCCTCGCGCTTCCTCTTCGCAGCCTTACCCCGGGCAGGCAATTCGTCGTCTTCACTCTCGCTGTCGCCGTAGTCTGCAGTCCGCTCGTTCCACACCTCGCGACCGTCGTCTGCATAACCTTCTCCGTTATCGTCGACCACGAAGTCATCCTGATCAAGCCGGTTGCGGATAATCTTCTTGTAGCCCTCATCGTCAACCTCCTCGTAAATGTCGCCTTGTTCCTCAACTTCGTATGTCGACAGGCGTTTCTTTCCTGCGGCGCGAAGGGCGCGCAGCTCCGCCAATTTGGCGCGGGAAGCAGACATGGCGCACTGGTGGTTTTCTACCACAGGTACTATGTGTCCATGAAAGTCTTCCGGTGGGTTGATCGGTTAAGGACCCGTAATGGGGTATAGGGAGGTTGAATTAGGGAAGGGGCTGATTGAGTGTGCTGGTTGCTACTGTAACTCCGAAAGGCGGGCGTCGCGCGGAGGAGAAAGTAACGCGTGCGGGACGCGGTGAAGACGCGCCCTCCACCAATCCCCGTTAAGTGGTTTGTTTGCCGAATTCAGTAAGCAGCCTAACGCTACATATCCATGGAGAGCCCTTGGGTTTCTACACTTATTAGATATGGTTGAATTCTAATTACGGAGTAGTTTCAGCTCATTTGAGTATTTTGTCAAATAGTGTTGATTGCATTTTACAATCTCTCAGATTTCACACCGCCAGTGGAGTCATGATAATAGTAGTCCGGCGCCTACATAGTACTTTGCCAATCAGTCCGACATCTGATCCGAGTCTAAGTCGCTGTCCTCATCTACTTATCGTCAGCCCTTCCAATTGAGGCAGCATTAGCCAGTTAACTTACCTTGAGCAAGACCATAGTCAAACGTCCCATCCAAACTCACTTTCAGAGTATCGCGAATTACATTTTGCGCTTCTTCGGTAAGGGTGCTATCGACTGCGTTCAAAATAGCCAGGTTGAAGCCCCTGTTCTTAGGTCCCAATTGTGAAATAAAAGAGAGTATGCCATCAGCGGTAAAGTTACTGAAGGCGTGGATGGAGAGACTCTGGAGGCTTGGTAGATCCAGGAACGCAGTGAGCGTTGTATCATCGAAGAATTCGCCGCTTATCCATAGTCTCTCAAGATGAGGGAGCATGTGTGCGATGTAAGCCACATGGTCTGTAGTGAACCCGTCAGAAATGTCTTTGAGTTCCAGCTCTCGGAGGTTGCTGAGCCGGCTAATCACGTCTGCAAGTATTTCATTGCCTGGTGGAAACTCACTCCCTTCGCCGCGAAGGTAGAGATTTTCCAAGGTTTGCTGACAAGCGAGAGCCTCGTGGAAAAGACGGCTGTCCGCCATTGCATATCCAGCTAAGGACAGCGTTGTCAGACGGAGCCCTTCATGGGGTAGAACCTGCGATAACAGGTAAGAGTCGTCGACAAATCGTCTGAGTTCCAAGCGTTGCAAGGCCTTGCAACTGCATATCCATTCAGCAACTCGTGTGACAACTGCGTAGAAGTTTTCGTCTCGCGTAGCTGGTATGGAGTCAGTCAGTACCAGTACTTTCAACGCTGGCGCTGCTGTTAGTGAGGGCAGTTCTGCGATTGTCTCAATGGTGAGACTCGTTAGCTTTAGCTCTGCTAGAGAATCCAGATGTAACCCTAGTGATCTGATAGAGCGAGGCCCCAGCTGAGAGTAACTGAGTACTTCGAAGTACTCTAGCGTATTGGGGCGTAATTCGGTCAAGAATTGTTCAGAGTCAGCCTCTGCATTCCTCGGTGGATCATTTTTCCTGGTCTATATGTAAGCTTCAGAGGACAACATTCGCTGCAGAGCCATACCATCCGTATATTGTAAGCTGCTTGAAATCAGGAGAGTGGTTGCGGATCTTATCGCCAGCATGCTGGCTTAGTGCATCCCCAGACCATATTGTCAAGGACTTTAGCAGGGGTAACCCTTCGATCCATGCAGAAAGGGTTTCCGGTGGCACTAGAGAGCGATCAGACATCTCTGGACCGTCTAAGGAAGATCATGGAGCCTAGATGGAGACTACCGTTACAAGACATCCCTCGTATTGACCTAGTTTTCTGAATGATTGCTTTCAAGTGTCAGCACTGAGGACCAACAGCTGTATAGCAATGACCATCAGGTTAGCTAAAAAAGATGAGAGACCAACCTGTGCCAATCTTCACCATGACCCAATCATTGTCGGGATAGGCTTTTGACGAGCGAAGCCGTTTGGATCCCTTGACTTCGTAGTCGTGGGACACCAAGTCCAATAGCTCCGGGGTAAAGAAGTCACTAGATATTTTAGCATCATATAACTTACATTTAGTAGTGGAAGACATACTCCTTCATCGTCTTCGTAAACCGCGGTTCCTTAAGGAGGTCCCCGAAGTCGTCCAAATCAAGATAGCGGATATAGCTATAGTAAGGGAGGTAAGTTTGGTCCAAAGTAGACAGGATAACGGAACGCCATAATAGGGCCCATTTCCTTATGACAGGATCCTGTTCGCCTCTACTAGACCAGACGGTGGCCACTCTCCGAGACCTGAACTGCTCGTCTTCTGTACCTCCGCCCCTCACCGGCGAAGTATCACATAGCCTGTCATCATCAGCATCCACCACCAATGCGCCATTGCATCAAATTATAGATACTTACTTATATAGCACAGCCAAAGAATGCTCGGTAAAGCATTTCGAAGAAATTGCGCATTGAAAAAGGCTGTTATAATCCTTCTCGTCGCCCAGGACATCCAAGATCATATAGAGTACGTCACCGGCTAACGCGAAGGTCATCTTCACGAGAGGATACCGTCAACTCCGATGAAAATAGCACAACAACCGACGAAAAAGACCCAGTCAAACTCTGCCTCAGGTTCTCGAATACAGCATCACCAGGAACGATGCTTCGTCGTATTTCTGGGAGCTGACTGAGGAAGCAAGGCGCCTCCCGTACAGCGCCGCTTATGTAAGCTCGCGTCGTGTTTGCGATCTGCCGTGACGGAGTGACAGGATCCTAATATAATTTAGGAGGAGCTATATCGGGATTCTAGAAGGGATTCACTGCATCTAAAACCTTCTATTGTTATGAGGTACTAGGGAGTTGCTTACAGCTGGATATGCCGTTCTTATCCTAAACGAATATGACAACTCTATCGTTCTCGCTCGCCCCGAAGGCGATATACCAACTACATGATGCTCTGATGTGTCTAGCAAAGTTCGACGATAGCGTGGCAATAGAAGCTGAGATTGACCTGGCAAGTTGATGGCCTGATTGAAGGAGAAATACAGGCCGAACTGGGCTAATTGATCACCGAAGCTTCGCTTAAGCGTGCTCAACTCGACCAAGACGGCCTACTCGGCGTTTGTCTTCGAAGCGGATGGCTTTTTCGAGTCCTACTCTTTCGGTAGGGTGAGGAATGGCAGCTCGTCTAGGACTGCTCATCCAGACAAATTCAGCTGTCAGGTGCTAATTAAGGTCGGAACCTACGTACTAAGTAGTCTCGTATTTGGGCTGACATACCACAGGCCCTCCTATCGGCCTTTAAAGGAAAGACGAGTGGACGTGACAAGGACACTTCTGTCGAACGGTGCGAGGTTGAGCTCCAGGAAGACCTTGATGAAACCGAATGCAGACTCGTCATTAGATTAATATGTGGGCTTGGTAAGCATTCGATATGTTCTGAGTTCGGGCTTATCTGCGGCTCCAGCTCACAGTCCTTAGGCGTCATCAAGCTCTACAAGCTTACGTATGAACCTGTCCATGTGCAACATGCCATATTCGACAGATCCAAAGCGACAAACGAATGGAGTATTGAACCCAAGTACTTGAAGGAGATAACGGATCATTTCGGCCCCTCAGCAGAGCATCTGGATATCTACTCCGAGCAAGGCAAGGCTGTCTTTACCAGCTTTACCACGAAAAGCTCAGACGGAAAAGGTAATGCTACCGGACTGTTCCATGAGTTTACCAGCCTACTCACCGTCTGTCACAGAAATCCTTCGCCAGCCGGTGCACACGTCCGTAGCTATTGAGAAAAGGGACTTCGATTACTATTTAGCAGAAGACCATCTTCACGTTGCCATCCACATGAAGGACTTCAAGGCGGCAATAGCACATGCTGAGACAGCAAACGCAAAGATCACCGCCCGGTTCACCCGTCCATCTCGCCCTCTGCAATTCGCCTACGAATCTGAGGGCGTCAAAACCGAATTTACGCTGATGACTAGAGGAGAGTCGCCCGGGGAGGACGTTCCGGGCTCCTCTCGAGCAGCACCTCAGTTATCCGCACGTCAAACTCCAGCACCCGTGCAGATAAGCCAAAGGAACACGGCTCCAGAGACCGCACAAATGCCTCCTCCCCGCAGTCGGTCGATCCGGCCACTCACTGGGACTTCTACTCGGGCTTCACAATCCAACACCGAGACCCAACAACCTCCGCCATCGATGGAGTTCGACAGTCTGTTCGTTCCAGCGGATGACGACAGGCAATGGGACGTACCAAATGATGAGGATGAAGGTCCAGTCGAGGACGAGCTCGGCTGGGATGCCACTGGAGAGCAGGTATGGCTTAATCCGCCTTCTGCTTCAGGCCTATTACTGACAAACCCCCAACAGACAAGCACAGGCCCTGGGTTACGAGATATCGAACCCCGAATGGCACAGGCAAGTCACGAGGAAGAGGAGATGGGAATTCCGCCCACTCAGCGCATGTCACAGGTAAGTCGAGCGCGTTCGCATCTATTGATCGTGCTGACAACCCGTAGCTGCACGGCCTCGGTCTCTTCGACTGAACCAGCCACCCTACACCTGTACACAGCAGACCACCGAGAACATTCCCTCAGCATGACTATCTCCGACCTCAATCCCGAGTAATCACCCAACTCGTCGCACAACCCGCGCCCAGCCCAACAACCTCCCCAACCCCATCCGGCAAAGGAACAGCGCTGCACACCCCCTTCACATTCCCCTGCGCATCCGTAACAGGACCACAATTACCATGCTCCCCCCAACCACAAGCCACAACCGTCCTCATGTCAACAAGAGCAAGCACATGCTCACTCCCCACCGCCAACTCCTTCACCACCCCCATATCCCCCGGCGGCAATTGCCCGCGATCATTCCTCCCCCAACTCACAACCCTCCCATCAGAACAATGTACATAAACCCCATGCCAACTAGTCTGTATCCCCTGAAAACAGCCCACAGGCTCCTCCACCCCAGACATAACCCCCCACCTATCCCCCGGCGACCCCAGCACAACAAACTCCCCTTTCTCTTTATCCCCAACCACAACCGTAAACTCCCTTCCACACGCCGCCCCTGTAGCCCGGAACCCTATCTCCTCCTCATCATCGATCCTAACAGGTTCCCACACAATCTTAGATTCTTTCCCCTTTGCCCCTAACTGGCCTTTCCTCCCCCCTCCCCATCCATATACCTGCCCCCCTGCAAGCACAACAACCGTATGCCCCATCCCGCTCGCTATACTGACGACCTTCTCCTCGAACTCAATGCACCCAACCCCTTCAAGACAGGATTTCCCCTCCCCAAGGCCCAACTCCCCCCTCCCCCCAGTCCCCAAAACATACACTTTCCTCCCAGCCACCAGGAACGTCGCTTCCCATGTAGCTGACACATTCGTAAACCTCTCTTCTTCCCCGACACCATCACCACCCTCTCCATATGACCCATTAACAACCACCCTCCGAAACCTCACCACCTCCTTATCCCCCTCCCGATTTCCTGTGGGTAATCCGCACCGCCCATCCTCATTCCACCCTGCCGCATATACCCTCCCATCGGAGAATAGTATCAGAGTGTGGTTTCCGCCGGCTGCGATGCGGGATATCGTTGCTGTGTTTGACGAAGATGGAGAGGAGGGTGAGGATGAGGATGAGAAAGCGGTGAAGGGTTGGTCATCGTCGAAGAGACATTCTGTCGGGATGGAGACGTCTTCTGTGTGTGCGAGGCCGAGTTGGCCTGAGCCGTTGGAGCCAAAGGCGTAGAGGGGCATGGGGTTTCTTTTCTTCTTGGTGGTGGTGGTGGGGTGTGTCTGTCTCTGTCTGGGTTGGGTGGATGGATTGGTGTGTGGTTCGAGGATAGTTGATTCTAGGAAGTGAGAGGAGAACTGAAGTAAACACAAATAGATGTATAGTAATAGAATGATATAATATGAACAGTGTATGAAGAAGTAACTAAGGTGTGTTGATGTGAGGGGAGAAGGAGTCTAATTACGACACCGCTTTTCTTATCGCCTGCCTTTTTCGACCACATGCAGGAGGGTTGGTGGGATGTCCGGCCGGCAGAATGCTTGCATGCGGGGCGGGGCGCGTTGCGTTGCGTTGCGTTGCGCTGGTCCGGGGTCGGACGCATGGTAGTAAATCTTGGTAGGTGTCACGATGGTAGGTTACATGCCGGATGTCACTACACGTTGATCCGTGGACGGTGTTTGTTTGGGAGGGATGAATATATGGAGCAATGTTGTATGTGGGGAAAGATCAATGATGCGAACCATCACTTCATGGGTATATGATATTAATCAAGGTCTATATACTAACGAGTACCATGTATGTACCTGGGTATTGAGTGCAAGACGAAAGGAATGAAGACATCTCTCGCTCGACAGCTGACAAGGGAAAAACAATGTACTAAGAATGCAAAAATGGAATGCGTGTCATCATCATCCAAAATCTGACGTGCCACATCCAATCAATCACACATGCTCGCTTTCCAAAAATGAACACCCAAAATGAAAGAAAAGAAGAACGCCAGTTTATAGTTCGGACTTTTCGTTATATGATTCCGTAGACGAATCTTGCGCCGCAGGAGGCAGCGCGAAATTATCCGTCTTAGTGGCAGTCTGCTCCATCGGGCGGAACATGGGACTGGTGCGGTGGAAGTAGGCATGGACATGGCCCTCAAGGAGGGAGTCATCCGTGTCCTGCACGAAGTCCTCGCCCTTCTCGTTCTCGGAGATCTTGGCGGTCATAGCAGCCTCCCACTCGGCACGGTACTCCTCGACCTTCTGCTTGTAGTCGAGTTCGGCGTTGTAGTTCTTTCCGACGCCGGTCACACGCTCCCAGAGGGAAAGGTGCTTGGCGTGGATAGCAGGACCATGGTAATCTTGCTCGCGGCCGTCGCGGATGTACTGCCAGCGACGCTCCTGCTCCTTCAAATCAAGACCAGTGGTGTCGGGCAGGAACAACAGAGTCAAGACCATGCCACCAAGACCGAACCAAGGGACAACGTAGAACTTGGTTTGGGTGTCGATGTAGTTGTACAAGACGGATGCCAGCAGCGCACCGCTCTTACCGCAAGCAGCAGAGAGACCGTGGGCAGTCGCACGGATGGGAGTCGGGAACACCTCGGCAGCCACCAGGAAAGTGACAGAGTTGGGTCCAAACTGGTTGAAGAAGGAACTCAAGAAGTACATCGCCTGGAAAGCGTGGATGTTCTCAGGCCGAGTGTAGTACTCGTAGTGGAAAGCAGGGACGACGAAGAGGATGAAGCACATGAGGAAACCGATCATCTGCATCCACTTACGACCGTAAAGCTTGTTGTCGACAAAGAACGACGCACAGTAGTAACCAGCCAATGACACTCCGATGTTGCACAAACTCCAGAGCCATGTTGGCATGATAGACGTGCTTCCAGGGCTAAGCACCTTGATGAACTCGGAACTGAAAAGCTTGTTTCCGTAAAAGAAGACATCGTTGGCGAACCAGCCACCCGCGGTAGCGATAATGCGGAAACCGAAATAACGGAAGGTCAGCTTCAAGGAGTTGACATCGTATCCAGTAACAGAGGCCTTCTTCTTAGCCGCCGCAAGCTGCTTACTGGCGGCCTTCATGTGGTAAGCACGGTAGTACACAAGCCACAAGGTGCCGACGGCGGGAATGGCGAACGAAATGCGGTAGGTCCACTGGGTAGCCACCGAAGAGTAAGGCGGGTTACCACTACCGTGGTGGAAAATAAGCAGCAGAATAATCAGGATGGCCTGGTTGAAGAATTGACCCCAACCCTGCATCAAGAAAGCACTGGTGACCTTACGACCACGGTGGAGGCGGTCCTCCTTGGTCGAGACTTTTCCGGAGCCGACAGCATTTTCCATACCGCTAGTGGCTGTCATGGGATATTCACCACCTAGAATCATATTGTTAGTGAGAAGCACGAAAGTTTTCACGTCTCATTGAGTACTTACCAACACCAATACCGTAGACGAACAATGACCAAGCGTAGCAGATAACCCAGCCGTTCTCAGTGACACCCCAAGCAGCAGTAAGCATCACCAAACCCAGCAACATGATAGCAGCATCCTGGATAAGACCCCAGCGACGACCGAGCCTATTATCAAGTTAGCCATAATTGCCGCGATGTATTTGCCAGAAATCGAAAACTTACCAGTCACCGACAATTCCGACCAAAATCTGGCCGAAGATGATACCGACAATCTCGAGATAATCGACAGCGTTGATCCATTGTTTGTTGCAAATCGTATGGTCATCCCAGCAGGACTTGAAGGAGGCCTCGAACAATGGCTTGATGTTTCCGATGGAGAACAAAACGTAACTAAAGAGGGAAGAATGTGAGTATAACGCGCCTCCAGAAACCGTTGATTTGGAGGAATACGAACCCCTCGAGACCCAGACCAGCACCAGGAAGAACCATATTTCGAAAATAATACGAGATGGGCGATAGAGGATCTTCCTTTGTCATCTGCCAGATCGAACTGAGTTCCCGCTTGGCTTCTGCCGCGTCGTAGGAACCGACGAACTTGACCCGCTTCAAAAGCGGCAAGTCGGCCCAATACGTGCCATCGGGGGTATAGCTATCGTCGGGGCGAATGAGGGCGTCAAAGGCACCCTTCTCGTGAATATCCATATCCTCGAGAGGATTATGGGTTCCCGACATATCGGGCCCATGGGGAGCGCGTAGGCCGAAGTCCGTCATGGTGGCGTCGTCGAAGGACCAGTCGAGAAGTGGTCCGACAGTCCGGAGAATTGACGGCGGAGAGGGGGTGGACGCGAGAGAGCTTGCAACGTCCGTGAAGAGTGAGGTCTCCTAAGAGAGGAGAAGAGGAGGAAGTGAGAGCAAGCTCAGATTGACCGTGATGAAGGCGTCACACACGATGCGGGCCAAGTCGGACAACGGCCAGCCGTCGAAACTTATATTCGGAGGGTGACGGCAAAAGGAAAATCTCTGGGCAGGCGTGGACCAGAACCAGCCCACCAGCGTGCTCCAGGCACATGTCCGAATGGTGGAACGTGATAAGCCAAAAGCAGGACTGGGTAGCGGAGAAGATCCAACGTAGTGTGGCGGGTTCCACTGGGACTCCGAAGTCGAGGCTGCCGTGTCAGTGGTGAATGGCAGGGCAAGTCTGCCCCATCTTGCCCAGAACCACCTTCTGGTGCAGAGCCAAGCAACCCTAGAAGCGGGTGAGACTTCCCACGAGCCTCGAAAAGCATAATTTTTTTTTTCTTTTTTATCTTTTGACTCTGTGTGTGTGCCGGGGTTCAGTTCATATCACGACAGCACAACACAACAGCACACCGGGGAGATGGTTGCACTGCAGAACGCAAGAGGTGAGCTTCTTTTTTTTTCAGGGTCTGAACATACGACCACAAGCTGGGCAATCATTCTCCCCTTACTTGCAGGTAGTTGGAGATGGATCTCGTGGTTTCTTGCCTAATTGACCTTAGTTAACGACTCCAATGGATACAGCACTTTTTTAATGCAGCCCACATCGGGTCGAGTGGCGGCGGAACTAAAGTAGAATAGATTACTTTAGTTTTAGTGCGATGATTAAGTCGGCGGGGATCCTCCGGACGCGAACTTGTGCCGCCGGCCAATCAACGGCGCACGTGGTGGCAGAATCCCCTCGAATCCCGCCGGATCGTCTGATACCGCCTTCTAGAATCAAAGACCCTCTTCTCCACCCGCGCCAATCAGATCACAGCCGGGCTGCATTCGGCTGCTGGAGTGGCAGCGACCAGCATAAGCGGGCATAAGCAGGTCTTTTCTCTCCACGCTGGCTGGCTACCCAGAAGGGAAGGAGGCCAGGTGAGCATTGCATTTCAAAGCCAACAAGTCAATCAAGTCAATCATGTCTCTACGCTACACACGGGTAGTCCTGCGGAGTAACCGCTTTGCTAATTGCTACACGATCATGAGGTGTGGGGGGGAAGACACTTTTTTTGGCTGACATGGAGAAGGAGGGGTTCCTATCATTGACGGTTGAGAATCTCACACGACCACCAACTACCACGCACGTCCCATTTGGCCGCTTTCTCCCCATACTACGTACTCACTACTCACTACTGAGTTCGTTGACTTGTCAGCTTCTCCCTTGCATAACCTTGATACTGACAGATGTCTCGAGTCAAAATTCCATAGTGTCGCAAATCTTGTTCCACGCCTTTTCGAAATGGCACATCAAGGGGGAAATGAATGCTCCAGTCGACACACAGCCTCACTACGTAACTCTGACAGACGAATGGTCAGTCATCTGTCATGGCTGATCTAGATACGACCTACGTACCCATGCTGGATGTTGGTGCGGCAGAGACATGGAGGATGCATGTCGATACCTAGTCTACTAGTCGATCTCCTAAGTTTAGTTGCTTAAAACCGAGGGGGATCTTGGCGCTTAGACACAACCATCAGCCAGTGGGAGTGCGTCTAGCGATCACGTTGCGGGACACCGTCCTGCTGCTTGATGACAACCACATCTCTTTGAAACTCTAATCAACGCCTATTCTGGTACCCATTCTCGTCACCAATCTTTCTACTCCCACTGTATACCGAACAGTGGCTCCATATGGTCCAGGCGTATCAGTGACGGACGGAGGTGTCTGATGGTATCCCACATGGTCGCTGAATATGCCGTATCTATCCCTTGCGGGAATGATCTCTGGTACGTGGCTGGATGTCAACCACGAGTAACGTGGGTCAATTTTTCGCTTCTCGGACACTGACGGAATGCTATGGCTGACTGCTGGTCAGATCACCTCCTTTCATCTGCTGTGCTTCCAGGCGGACATATCCGATGCCAGCTCGTGTGTCGCTCCCAGGCAACGATACTAGTAGACACCGCCGAGTCAAGGTGTTTTGTCACTCGGCCCCGGACATTCCTACTCGGGACGCTTCTCTGTGTTCAGGGGAGCCAATGACATTCGAGCATCAAGCCCGTGCTTGCTTGAAGTCTTCTTGATGGCAGCAACGTTCTCCTATACCACAGTCCTCCTACTATTACCCTTGTCTCGGCACTACATCACTGCATCATATCCGGAGCCTTGCGAGATAGTTTTGCTGATCCAAATCAAAAGCTGCCCCTTTTGCTATTGATCCTGCAATCTCTGCTCGTTTGGATTACCTCTAGCTACTGCAGGGTCCGTTGGTGGCGCTCATGTTGATCGATTGCCGTGATCCTTCATCATTTAGCGTTGGTGAGGCAAGCTAGGAGCCACGGTTGGCCACCGTGGTGCGCCAAGGCACCCAGGTCAGCATTCAGGGCCGCGTCCGGTTCGTCGACCCGGTGTACCGTTGCGAGGCTTCCTTGACGAGAATGCGTAGAATGGTGGTCAGACGGTGCCCCTTCTGTCAAGCGGTCAACGGATTCCAGATGCAGGCCAAATGACGCAGCTGTTAGCCTACTTTAGCGGATCCAACTTAAAACACGAAGGCTCGAAGGAGTAGTTCATGGCGTATCATGAGTTGACCCCTGCGCTGGATTTCAGTACTGAGGCATCGAGTAGGTAGGTAGCATGAAGCAGTTGCTGAAGGCACCCTGGCCTATCCTGTCTGACGATACCGGGCATGACACTCATGGTGGTCAGCCTGCATATTGATTGAATCCCTTCTAGCCTTCTGGCTCGCTCGACGGATGTTCTTATGCCTTCCGAGAACCGCGGGTGCATAGTGGGACCATCGATGCAGGTAAATATGCCAATGCTGCGTCTACTACTGCGCACTTATCTTGCACTAAAACCGGTGTCGGGCACTGCAAAGCAACCTACATTGACCAGGGACCCCTCGCCTAATGCAAGGTAACCCTATTGGGCATTTCAGCGACGTACACGGTGCTTTCGGGTCTCATCTTACCGGCATCCCACGCCCCAGTCAACCACCTGACTCTAAATGTTTGTCTTGGCCCGATCAAGTGCCTTGTTAATTGCAAGGTAGCGAGGCAGCCGCTTCTGAATGGAGGTATAATTTCTCTTACGTTACGTTGACAAGCACCAACAAGAACAGAGTGGAAGTGTCCCTTGCATGGACGGCTCTTGCCGCTGTGTCCGATCATCCGACTCATGTCAAATTCACCTGTCTTTTATTGCGGCTTTTGCGGGATTTGTGAATGCCTGAGTCAGGGCAATGCGCTCACGCAGAGTACAATTTTTCCTGCCGGCTGCACATTTACTGTCCAAACAGCGATTACCAGCGATTACCAGCGATTCCTAGCGATTACTGGGGATTGTGGCTGTGCTTGAACTCCAGTGCGATATGGATCGTTCTGCTTCTGCTTATTTTCTAGGCTTCTTGTGTAACTTCACAAACAGCGGATAAACTGGCAGAGCATTCCAACGCAAATCCGAAACAACGCGCGTACCACCCCTGCGACCAATAGCTCAGTTCCATGCAATGAGGTGCGCCTTTGACCAGACTGCCATCAACCCGGACGCTGTTTGCGAATGCTGCCGTGCAGCTTCTGGTTTCCTCCTCGGATGCCTCGAAAAAGACATCGTCCTCCACGAGTGCGAACATAACGGGTGCTACGACATGCTTCGCCCAATCTTCTCGCCATGTAGGAAGCCAAATAGTTGGAAACTGTTGTAACTCCACAAGGGGCATTGCTGCATTCAGGCGGTCACTGTGAGCCAGAACTTCTGAACTACAGGTCCCTGGCTTGAACATTATTCTATCCTTGACATCCGCAGGCATCGAAACGTAATCCGAGCTGACCTTCTCATACACGGGTGGAGGAGAGCTATTTGCCGATGGCGCCAACTTGTCACCCATTCCGCTTGCGATTAGCCCTCCGAGTGGATATCGCGGCTTCTCATCCTGTGCATGCATCGCCGCAGCGACGGTGCCTCCCATGACACCAAGACTATGGCACAGGAGGACAATGCAGTTGCAACCGCCGCCGAACTTGGACCATAAGGCTGGGAGGATATAGCTATGCAACCAGCGCCCAGTTTCTTGATTGAAGTTCGATCCCTCCGGGACGGGTAGAAATGAGCTGGTTCCACCAACGCAAGGTCGGTCAATAGACACGAACGGGACGCCGAAAGCAATACTTGCTCTGGAGGCGGAACAGTCTGGCGTGCCATCAAAATAATGGCAGTCGTAAGTTCCACCGTGCAAGGCAACAATCAGTGGACGACGGCGAAGAGATGTGTTCGGGTCTGGAATCGAGTGTATGCCGGCCACCGTAGCATTGTTCGGGAGGGGGAGTGTGAATGACTGCATTGTAGGATATACCAGTGGCTTGGAGATGGCGTATGTTGAACGCAAGAATATCGACGAAATATACACAGGCTCAGGGATGAGTTGAATAAAACAGCACAATGATGAAACCCATCACAACCTCACTTCAGGTCCACGGAAAGCCTCACTCTAATATACTCAGTACCATGCACGCCACATGGTTAGGGTCCCGCGGGACCTTGATCAGGTGGGTCAGATCTTTTCTAATATAGGACAGGTATGCATACTACGAAAAGATGTCTATCTCCCAATTTTTCACCTACATCGGCAATCAAGGGTCTAACATGACTTGATCTCCCGAAACTACATACTACTTGAGCAGCCAAGTTGGTGGTGAAGACCCACCCATTTCGGGTATAGGCGTTAACTCCGGGCACGTCCGTCGGATTATGGCTTCAGAACACGGAGATAGAATTAAATGGATTACAGTGGGGAGAGTAGAAATTTCATGTTGTTCGGTGAGGCTAGGGGCCGTGGAGTCGATGTTGATGTCCAGCTGGCAGCAGGATATTGGAAGCCGAGCGAAGTGGTAGTTGCATATATATTTCTGTGCGGATAGGAAGGATCATGGTTATGGCGATAACCTAAAGTTGGACCATATAATAATGACAGATCAACTCGTGACAGTATGATAGAGTTCAATGCATTCAAATTAGAGGTTTTTTTTTTTTTTTTTTTTTTTTTTTTTTTTTTTTTTTTTTTTTTTTTTTTTTTTTTTTGTAGCTGATGGGATAAGATAATAGATTATCAGGTGTGATGCAATATCCGTATAATCTCCTGCAATGCCCTACTAGCAATCACTCCAAGTCTAATTAAACTACTATCTCTATCACTGCACCCATTGAATACTCACCTGCTCCTTCAATCTACACCATTTCCCAAGCAAGATACCACTTCACCTACTCCATCTTATTGAATCTCCTGATTCACCTAGGTAGTTCTGGACCTGACTATATAAACTCCATCTCGCCCCGTAGACCAGACCTCCTTCCTTCTCTATTATCCCTTCTTCAACAGCATCAGTCCTGGCTTTCATACTATATCTTCTATATTATCAGAATCATTATCCTATCTAAAGGGGTATTCCACCAATACTACCATAAACCATATTCGTAATATCAGAATAAAGAAGATATGAGCACCGACAAAAGAGATCCTAGCAACTAAAACCCACGATAGACGCACAAAAGCCCTTGGTGGTATTCGGACACCGGACACTGAGTACCGAAAGAAAAAAAAGCCCCAAGGAAGTGGAGTGCTCCTGAAACCCTACCTATCATCGAAGTACAATCTTAGAGATATTTCTACTCAGAACATACTGAGAGCCTCTTCCCCCTTCAATCTGGCTCTGAATCCAAACAGACAGATCGAACAAGCCATAGCTCTCACCATCTTACATATAACCATCTTACTTGGAGTGAGAGCGATAATGGTGTGGAACCGGGTCCTTTCTATAAAAGATGCAAGGGAATAAATCATGGGCATTACAAAAGGTCCGACCATGGAAAAAGGGCCGAGAAGTGGTCAAACCACGCCAAAACGCATCTGCTGAAGAGATAACGCTATCCATCGGATTGATGTCTTGCTCAATAACAAGCATCGTTTGCTCTATCCGAGACTCAGCATGGGGTGTTCTTACAACTAGCCAAACTCCTTACAGCTATACTTTTGTTGGCAGAGGATGATCTCCCCGCTATAGGAGCCAGTAAAACTACTATCTTACTGGGGCGAATACGTATTTGGGAATCATCCAGATTACTGGACGATGATCCTATAGTCATCAGCTGGGGTACGTAGAGCTCTATTCTGCCGGTAACCACTAAATTGCATTTGTCTGATGATTGCCACTAATGCCCGCCGTACAGGCGAATAGGTACACTGCGCCCTCCAATCGAAAGCGAAAGTAACTATCCGCACAGATCCAGCATGGATAGACACATAGGTTATATAGCCGTCGACTATATTCTACGCTGAATAGCCGAAAGGCGTGATACTTGGACGATAACGAAACCCTAATGAGAACCCCTCTGGTACTCATCCCGGTAAGGCATGTTGGTCGACTCACATACTATATGTATGAAAATGGATGCTTCTACTTCCAGCAAGTTTCATTACTTTGGTTCTCCGGTGCTATCCCGTGTCTTTCGACCGGAGACGAAGTACAAATAGTACTAACAAGTCTGGAAGTACGCCCTGAAGACGTTTGATTCAGGGAAGAGATGGACCAGGAAGCCTTCCGGATGTGGTTGGTGACCTATGTCGATCCAAACGGTAGCAATAGCTAACAAAACAATGAACGACAAGGACAAATTCTGTCCGACTACAGTCTCGCCGTTGGCAGATCCGACGAAAACGAAGCCCTAATTCGAATCCGGCTGGATGCCATCTTTCTCACCACTTTAGCAGCTAGGAAGCGGCTGGAGTTAGACAGTCTAGCCACAAATCTTCGGCAACATCGTAGGGGTCGTATAAATGGGTACATATTCAGTTAGAGAAGAATTTAAAGTTTGAATGGATCTACGACAAGATAAAGTGCATGCTACAGGGCAGGACTGATTATTCATTCTGACACAAAGATGCCGTACGGGCCTATCTATGGCATCTTGACCGATAACTGCGACTAGGTTTTTATCCGGATTAACCAGCAGTCGAGGGTAGACAGGATCTCCCATCGAGACTCTGCTGGATGTGAGCCCTGAAAATGTCACTCGCCTACGAGTCCAACAAAATTGGTTAGACAACGAAGAACTCCAGGTGGACTGTACGGATGAGGAGCTTGCAGCAATTGGCATCATCCCGGGGATGGTCCGGATCCGCTCACTGAAATTTTGGCAAGGACATGCTATTTGGAAGCTCTGGCGGATCTGGACCGAGGAGAAGACGTGCCTTGGAACCTCCCCCGCAATCGAACTGTGTTGTTTGTAATAGAGAAGTCGAACAAACACGCCAAGGTGGGGTACTACAAAAGTCTGCGAACCTCATCTGCGTTTGCTAAAAGAGAATGGTTTAGTGGCAGGAAAGACGTGCCGAAGAGGAGCGCAAATACAAAAGAGATGGAGGAAGAGGAGCGTAGGAGTCGTGAGGAAACTCAGTGATATCACTGGAAAATAGTGGTGGATATAAGCAAAGATAACATGTTACTCTAGTACTTGATTAAGGGATTAGTCGAATCAGTTGATATGCAAGTGAATTTCAGTCACAGAGTTTCATAAGGGAACGATTGACAAATATAACGAGATCTAATGCAGCTGATCGACAAGACGGCGTAGAAATAGTGGACAGTCGGTCTTCTATCGGAAATGATCCCTACAGTAGGCTATGAAAGTAGAGTTGACTACATCCAAGTTTCACATTCACCATCGATAGAGAATTCGCTATATAATAGTCTAATGCCATTAAGGGCATATTTTCCCTAATTCAAGGTTATCATCGTATCACTGACAACCACCTACCACCCACCGCCCTATAGCATAGTCCCCTGTTCATCCTAGATCATAGCTTCCATCTCTTCTTCGTTCCCTCCGGGCTGGACTTCATAAACACCATACATCGAGAACTATGCGAAAAGCTCCGGGTTCGTGCCAAAAACAATCTCGTTCGAAGCTGGAGAATTCAAATTAAATTTGGATAAGCACCCCGACATTCGTGTCCCAACAAGTCCTTCCGTAGTGAAAACATCCTTGCCCTTCAAGCTGTCTTTATTATCTCAGTCCAACTGATTTTAAGAACTGAGCGAAACGTACGGGATCACAGGTCTTTTTGTCCTCATGATCAAAGCGACACAGTACCGAAAAACGCCCATCCATAGAACAACGGATGTCATAGTCGACGCCTTCCTCCGGCTTGTATATTTTGTTGATATGGCGGAGACAATGTATAGTACAGAACAGGCAGCGGATGTCAGCAGGGATTTCCTGCTTGACTCTCGTGTTTCGACGTGGCATCGTGAAGTTTTCGAGCACAAAGGAAACGAACAAAAGACAGACAATGGATCCCATGTCTAGGTATTTGTACGTCCACTCGCTGCCAAAATTCCGCCACACACCCCTATCTTTCATGTATCGCTAAATTGGCATCTTTATGCCAAAAAGAATAATTCGTGCGGCCCTGAAGGAGGCACTTGATCTTGTCGTAGATCTATTCAAAATTAAACTTTAAGTTCTTCTCAAACTGAACATACTGACTTGTACGACCCCTGTGATGAGGCCGAAGATCTGTGGCTATGCTGCCGGAAATCGAGCCGCTTCTTAACTGCTAAAGTGGTGAGAAAATTGGCATCCATCCGGGTTCGAATTAGAAATAGCTGTTTCCATGATGAACCACGCGTCCTTCATGGGGATGTACTCCTCAACAACAAATAAAGCAGCGCTGCGCATTGACTAGAGCGACTTACTATTCCGAATCCTGTCGTTACCATTAAGGCTTTCGGACGTGCATTTCGAGCGCACGACGAAAAGGCACTTGCCTCGGTCCCATAAGACATCTAGGTCTCAATAGAACTGTATGGTTGTATAAAATGACAACAGACTGCAGAACGGTAGGAACTTCGTCACTAAGGAGGAGGCAATACTGCATGTACTGCATTGCGAGACATCTTCCCAGAGAAAGAGCAGTTCTTCTCATCCCTAGTTACAGTAACTCCACAATACGAACATGCTTTGGCCACTTCTTCTGAGTATATCATCGTTATAATTCTGCAGACGCACACCGGGCAGACCGTATCCATCACTAGCTTTAAGAAAGCAGCCGAGCTAATGATGATTATTTATCCCTCCAGTATTTCGCATCACTCATGTTGGAAGACATGTTTATAGGTAACGACTGTCTTCGATGGCATTGAAGTATGGTGTAATGTGCACTCAGTCGCACATTTGAGAACTAGACACGCAGATCACCGGAACAACAGAGAGTCTACTGGTCAGACTCGGGAGCAAGTCCTCCTCCCTGATTGAATCCAGGCCTTCTGTACCTCGAGCCAGCTCGTCCAAGTCCCTGTAGTTCCGAATTGACTCCTTGAGAACGCTCCATGAAAATGGCACATGAGCAGCACATTTGAAGATTCAAGCCCACTCCACTCCACCGGTATTGTAACCAGTTACCAACAATCATACCCCGCTACCGGCTGACTTGAAGGCGATTATATTTTGTGCTGCTGGACAGCGGGAGTAGCGGTTTGTGCCGACCCATTACTCATCTCAAGGGTTCATTTCCTGCCCCGACTATATACTCCAGCTCTCCATTTGATTCCATGAAGATGGTATTCCCGCTTTCAGAACCATGTGCTCATGTAGAAGCTGGAATGGTAGGAGGACGTATGCTATCCCCTCTGATAGAGATAATTCGGTGTAGATATATAATTCCAGAGGAATTGATCTCATCTTCAAAGTTGATCCATTATCTAGGAAAAGATCCCGGACGAGACTTGTCAAAGATACAGTCGGTCCGTTCCAACCCACGCCCTTTTGCCTCCTTTTTAATATGGTATACGATTGTAAATTTACTCCATTAAAGAGACCATCCGTGTACTGTCCAATCCTTTAGACACGTACTCAGCCCACCCAGCTACGTCTGGGGGAGAGCAATGGTCCATATCTAGTCCCTGCGCATTTCGATTAAGGTATTTTTTTGTCGGAACACAATATTAAAGAGTATAGTCGGCTCTCTTTCTTGTCTCTTCCTGCCATCCTCGAGTAGATATGCGTATGCGTATATCCAAGCTTGTGGAAGTAGATATATGTGCGACGGATAATAAAGTGAAAGATGGAAGAGTCTATATCAATAGCCTGAAACGAATCGAACGCTAGCCAGCACCCCCTCCCCCTCTTTTTCCTCCATCTCGCATGATAACCTCCGTACGAACTTCAGACGTAAAGCTATCCGTCTAGAGGCCATTTCCAGAAAATGCTGCAGTTTCAGCACCATGGTCCTGAGAAATCAGAATTTATCTTCATCATGCTAGGCTGTTGTACGTTCGAACGGACGTGTGACAACGGCTCATTCTCGCTCTGTATGTGTGTTTATTAATGGTGAGCTAGCTCAATGTAACCCTCAGACTAGGATCCAGAAGATGCCTGATTGGTAGTATACTTGATATTTCTCTTGGGTTGGTAGTGTCATTTTAACATGTAGACTTGACTGTGTACTAATGTACTAAGTATTGAATGGTTCCGTTGTATATTCGATGGAAATGTTCTTCATCGTAGAAAGGAATAGATGTTGAGATAGAGAGATATCAATAGAAGAGAAATATTGAGAAGATGGAGGCCGGCAGGGAGGAAGATTTTATAGTAAAGGAGGATGTCATCTCAGGTAATGATGGTGAGTGAGTGAGTGGCTTTAACTAATGGAATGGGAATGGTGAAGGAAGAAGATTTGGTTGAATGTATTTGAGTGAAAAGGATGTTGGAAAATGATTATACGATATAGAAGTAGGTTGGGGCATTCAATAGAGCGAGGATGCGTAGGGCTCCTTATTCAATCTGTAGACGTGGTTGGAATAGTATGTAGGTCTTGGCTGGTATCTGCCACCACTATATTGAATCCAATGCACGCAGGTTCCAATTGTACTGACAATAATAATTCGTATCTACGTCATGTTCATCGAAGGCAGGACAAGTTGCAACGAGACATTCAACCCCATTCATGACTACGCGCTATAGATCTTGGATATCGTACGCATAGAGGTATATGATAAAGGCAAAAACAACCAAAACAAAACAGGGCAAAGGACTAAATGAGTTGGTTTGGGAAGAATCCATCCCAGGCAAAAGGCAAATATGCGATTGCAATGATCACTTCAAAACCGACATCTGTAGCAAGAAAAACACCTTCGTACACCATCGTTTCACTTGGTATCATATCTGGAATGTATGAACGCAAAATTTCCCATCTTCCACGGTTTGGTATCTCATATAAAACCTTCCCAAGGGCACACACATTTGGCACCTACACACCCCGGCTGAAAACGACCAAGCACAATAAAGAGATCAATGACGAACATCTCGCAAGAATAAAATCCAGGTGTAGAGGGGAGAATATGACAGGGAAGGAAAGGATTATGCAATGCTAATGCCTCTCTCGTATTCTTCTTCCCTCTAGTGCTTTTTTTGCATCTTTTCTTTCACTTCCTGACGTCTTATTTGGCTTGCACTCTGTGGTATCAAAATAAATCCGAAACACGAATCGCTGACAACAAATCAAAACGAAAAACAGAAACTAAAAGAAGAAAAGAAAAACCAGAAGTCTCTTGGGGTATACTGCTGCAAATTGACATTGATTTTAACGCGGTGGCCCGATTGGGGCCGGGTATCCAGAAGTAGAATTGGAAGTACTAGGACGACCACTGTCAAAAGAAGCGCGCGGGTCATGCTTGGGAGTCATGTCCCCTGGCGCGGTACCGAATGGAAATTTGGTGTCAAAGCGCGCGGGCCAGCCATTGCTGCTGCTGTGGCTGTGAGAACTTCCGAGGACAGGCACGTCGTCCTCGGCAAGGTTCACGCCAGAATCATTCCATGGGTTGCGGTAGCCACTGTCTCGAGACTCCATGGAGACCAGTGACGCCTTCGAGGCGTTACTGGAGGCATGCTTAAAGAACGATCCGGGGGAGGCCGAGTGATTCTTGCGGCCAATGAACGAAGAAAAGGAAGAGATGCTGCCAGGCTTCCGCAGTCTCTCAAAGATGGACCCGCGCTCGCTGGTCTCATCCGAGAAACTGGGTCGAGTGGGGGAGTCGGTGACGATGGGAGCAGGCGCATGCTGCAGCAACTTGGAGTCGAAGAAGGGGAGAGACTCTTCAAAAGAGTCCGACTTGGGACGGGGAATAGCTCCCTTGACCGTAGTTGCGTCAAGGCCGTGAGCGACCAATCGGGAGATCAGGAAGTCAATGGCATCCTTGAGTCCGCCGGCATTGTTGCGAGTATATCCGAGCACAACCCGGTCTTCCGGCCCGAAGACGGGCGAAGAAGAGCCACTCTCCGAAGCCGAGGCCGGAGGGTCCGAACTAGTATCAACGGTGGTATCGACCTCGTATTGGTCCTTGAGCTTGGCACACACGTCGTCGTGGAACTCGGTCGATTTGAAGTACTCGCGCAGCTCGGCGGAGCTCTGGAAGAGTAGCTCGTGGCTCTCCGGAACCATTCCCTGCTAAGGTTAGAACTGATGATATCCATACTCGGCGGTCTACTTACCAGTAAGGCGTCAACGGCCTGTGGGACCTGGTACTCGGGTCCGGAAATAGTCACGACGTCACTGGCAAGTTCGGTACTAGGGAACTCGATCTTGCAGTTCCACTTCTTCTCGAGCTCATCGATTTCGGACATGCGCGCAAGTAGTTCACGGTGATACAACCGGTTGATGACGACACGTTCGGAGACATACTCGGCATCCTGTCCAATTAGCAACGACACTCAAAACGGGAATGGCCGGACTTACGACTTTCTCGACCATGTCCATAATCTCCTGCTTGACCAGGTCCAGACTCTGGGCGTTACGGGCAGGGGTCCGGCAAATGACATTGTCAACCTTGATGTCATCCTCCTCCTTGCCCATGCCACCACGGTCCATGGCGTTGGAGAACTTGACAAACACCGAGTATTTCTTCATGATGCGCTGGATGTGCTGGCCGCCAATGCCGATGATGCGCTTGTGGTACTGGTCTGGCACGTGGAATGAGATCGACGCCGGCATTTCCTGTTCAACAAGATCCAAGCCATTCTTGGTGGACTCGTACTGGTTTCCACACACGTCAATGTAGAAGTTGTACTCGTTGAAACCATCGAAGATGATTTGCACGTTGCCTGTATACGTTAATATGGGATCATGTGGCGAATACGGCAAACTCACTCTGGCCCATGATCTTGTTGATCTTTCCGTTCTTCTTGCCGCTGACGAATTCCTTGTGCTCGTTGGCGAGTTCGATCTTCACGCGCATCTGGTACTGGCTGCGCTGCACAAAAGGGATCTGGTTGATCACCATCATTGCTGCCTTGACCGCGTCATCCGAGCCGTTGATGGTGAAGGTCAGGTTGTCAAAGCTGACTTCAGCGCCCGAGTTGCTGCAAATGTCGGATAGCATGGTGCGGACGTCTGCGGGAGACGGCGCCCGGAAACCCCCTTGCGACGGGTCGGGCATAATGATCCACCACGATGCGCTGTAAAATTGACCAGCCTGCAAACGTTAGTCCAGACACAAAGCAGTCTACGCGTAGAGTAACCCTACCAAAGCCATGATCTCCCGCACGGTGCGCTCGACGTGCAACACTTCGGTGCCCTGGATGCGAACCAGACCGCGCTGCGTACCCAGCTGAGGGAAGAGGACGTAGGAGCCGTTCATCTCCATCACCTTCCGGACCTTGTCCAGACGGTCGAGCAGAATGTTGTCGATCTTGTTCGAGTTGACAATGACATCCTTGACATAGATCTTCACGCCCATCACCAGTTCCTGAAGCTTTTGCTTCGCACGTGCAATCTGCTCCTGCGTATCACCGGTAATGTAGACCTCGTTCTCGCTGCGACGGTGAGCACCCGGCGGCGTGTAGCCGAAAATGCGGGGAAATGGCGGCGGGAAGTAAATGGCCGTGCCAGTGGCCGCCTCAATCAGCTTGATGTTCTTGCGAGTACGGCCGCAGACCAAGGTGTGCATGGTCAGCTCCAGCTTCACGGCATCCACGTGACGTTTAAGCTAGTAGCAGTTAGTTTCCAGGACGTTGATCGGTCGGAAGAAAGAACCCACAATCTGATCGATCATAATCAAGACCCTGGTCTTGGCATGCTCAGCGCTCTCCATATCGCCGTAGATGGACACCCGGAAGCGTTGATCCAGCCCATTATCTGAAGCGTAGCCATAAGAAGACACCACCGCACTATCCGTGTCACGGATTTTGGGGCTCAGGAGGAAGATATCCGTGCCCGTATACGCCGCCAGCGTATCCAGATGCTCCAAGACGCTCGCTCGGATATTCTTGGTGGTTCCGTCCAGGATCAGGTGCATATCCACATCCACGGTCGCACATCGCTATAACATGACCCGTTAGCGGATATAACGGGATCCAAGCACCATAACATGAAAATATTTCAACATACCAACAAAATCGGGGTCTCGTTCAACACCCTCGCTCGCATCTTCCGCACCGTCTCTCCATCACCCGTGATGCAGACATTGGTCGCCAAACCCTGGGGGCGCCGTTGTAGCGAAGGAACAGTCTTGGGCTCCGAGGAGGTCACAGCCGCCTCGACCCTCCCGTTACTGCTTTCGGTGATTTGTCGACACAATCTCCGCAGGGCGTCGACATTGCTCGCGTGAACCGGAAGCTGGTGGACGGGGGTGCCTTCGGGAGTGCCCTCGGGGAAGGTCCAACGTTGAAGGGCGCCAGGGCTCGCATGCAGGACATCGTCGACGTCGGGACCGGCAAGAGTCGAGGAGAAGGGCACGTTGAACGAGAGATTGACGGTCGGGTCGATGCCGGTCGGAGGAGTCATGGGCGGCGCGCCATGCGGTCGACGGAGAGAGTGAGAAGTCATGTCGGTATGCGGTCGAGACATGCCAAAGGTGGGCGTCATTCGCTCCCAGCCATGACGGGCCTGGCCCGTAAAATTGGAAATCTTGTGCATGACAAGGGGAGGTCAAGTCTCTAGCCCCTTGAACAAAGTCGAGGGGAGAGAAGGTTGTGGAGGGCCGGAGGGGAGGGAATGGCGAACGAATGGGCGAGGAGGGGGAGGGAGGAAGGAAGAAGCGGAGGATGAGAGAAGACGGACGGGATTGGAGAGACGAAAGGTGACAGTCGAAAGCTGCAGTCGCCGTTCCCGACAGGGAGTGGGCGCGCAGATGGTAGGAAGATGGTTGTTTGTGGAGGAGGGTGACTGGCCACGGACGGGGTGGAATCGGAATGGGAGGGAAAAAGGATGAATCACAATCAGGTCTACAACCAAAACGGGTATCAAGCAAGAAGGAGGGGGAGGTGCACAGATGAAGAAGAAAGAAGATTGGAAGAAATGAAGACGGAGGGAGGGGAAGGGCGCGGAAGTGGGAAAAAAAAAGCAGGACTAAGGAAGGAAAAAGGAAAAAGAAAAAAATAGGGAAGAAGGAAATAAATCCAAAGCAGAAAAGGGAAGAGGAAGAGAGGAAGGGAAAACGAGAATGGGATGATGGATCAACAAAACGGCGTTGGGGGTCTGTTGGCAGCACCAGCAGCAAAAGCTTTAGACTGGATTTTGAGGGGGGGGGAAGGAAAGAGGAGAAGAGAGCGAGAGAGAAAGGAAGGAAGAGCAAGAGATGATGGAAAGGGAATGGATGGAATTCCTCTGGCCGAATTCAGGCAAGCAGCAGAGCCAGTCAGCGCCTCTTTTCAGCTGCTTTGGCTGCGTTGCTGGAAAGTTGGTGTGGATGGCTTTTGGAGGGGCGGAGAGAGCAGAAGAGCAACATCAGTCAAGAGTCAGTCAGAGTGAGAGTGGGAATTTCCCTTTTCTTCACACCTTCTTTCTTTCTCTTTTTTCCCAGGCACCGATTGCAAAGGGACTCGACTCGACTTCGAGGAGCTACCCAGCTTATACTGACATACCATGGGGGCGAGTCAAGTTACACTTGAATTCTTTTCATATCTCCACATCTATAGAGATACAGTCGATTACTGTCCTAATATCTAATATAGATTCTAAATTCCTCTATCTTCTGGGTTTTATTTATTCTCAATTGCATCCATCATCCCCATGATGGTCAGTCAGTCAGTCAGTCAGTCAGTCTCTCCCTTCGAGTCCTCAGGCGGGAAGGGCGGGTACTCAGCCCAGTGTCTAGGCCCAATGTTTGCATCGCCTGGAGCCAAAGTACCACTCAGAAACCTGGTGTGGCCATTCCTGCTGCTGCTGCTGCTGCTGCTGTTGCTACTTGCTGCTGCCCTCTCCCCTCGCTCTGATCACTTGCTATTCTTATGATTTTCCCAGCTGACGCTAGTTTACTAGTTGACTAGTATC
>NT_166519.1:547518-557335 GCF_000002855.4 Aspergillus niger | reverse complement strand
GTAACATCGTTACATACTCAATTACCCATAATGTCATGGCTATTATCGTGGTAGTTAATTAACCAGCAAGAATTGTAATAACATCGAAATGAATCTGAATAAACAAGGGACAAAAGTACTACTTTGTACCACCAACTACTTTGTATCAATCTGCTGTGTATATCTCCGTGCTGCTACCTCGTAAGTCTCGGAGAGATATTCAGACACTAACCTACTTACCTTTCACAGTATAGACTAACTATGAACTACCGATCCCTTAACTCTTAACTAAAGGAAACTACTAAATTCTTAGTTAACACATCCTACTTTTAGTTTCCCTAGCTAGCCACTCAACTAATCTATTCTTGCTGCCTGCAGAATTTTCTCGAATAAGACACCGAACCCAGCATATAAACGCCGCTGAACCCACTAACATGAGTGATCCCCATTCCTCCTTTCAACTTAACTGTCCACACACCAGCAGTCATACCATACCTTCCTCACTTCAGCCATTGACTAACAATGCATTAATGAACCACACACATCTTGATGTTGGATGGATGGATGGAAGGATAGATGGACGATTTTGCGCTCCTACACTATCCCTGATAATCGACCGCACGCCTATCTGTCTCCCTATCTACCCACGGAGTAAGGAGGTACTAGTCAACCCCCCTGTCTGTTTGTTCTACTCTCAGGTAATTTGTCTGCCTGCCATTTTCTAATTTGAGTACCGAAATTATGCTAGCATAATAGTTACGGTAGGTTGATGATTATGTATCTTATATTGCGTTCATGCTACATGTCTTCCCACTTGGAAACAGCCGTCTTGCGATGATGAAGCCATTGTGTTGTGGAATCTATCATGTCACTCGACACCCGATTTCTAAACAATTTGTAGTGGTATTTCTGATGCAAGAGATTATGCGGCTATTCATTGCTCTTATTCTTCCCTTCTCTCTCCCCTCATAGTGATATGCTGCTCTACTATGGTACAGAATGCTCGATGCATTCAAACACAAATCGCTTTTTAGATACAACATAATTCAATCAAAGGCAATTGATATATCCGAGGCGAATGGGCCAAATACAATCAATCATTCATCGCGGGACATTATCTCCATGTCCACGTGGTCATTATAGTATGATACGTCCTTCCTCAGTAACGTTGAGGTACTCGGTGGACTACATCCCTTCCCCCATCAAGGATGACCCGCTCCGCTGGATTGCTGCCATCGTAGTAGCGCTCGTCCCGCACAGGTCGTGTAGCGACATATACAGGCCGCTCAATGTATTCTCTGGGCTGCCGGGCAGCATCATCCATGTAGACACTCACATCTCTACCGCTCGGGCGCACGCTCTCAACCCGCTGGATCATCGGCGGCTCCTCGTACCGACTAGTGGGCGGGCGCACACTCGGCATTCGGACGATCCGCTCCCGGGGAAGCTCGGCTTCGTCCAGGTAAGGGGGGCGGCGAGTCCCGTATTCGGTCACTTGCACGCTGGCACTACGTGGGAACGGCTCTCGTTCATCCAGAGCCCCAGTGTACGGTCGCCGTTCGCTTGGAGCCGGACGAGCATAGTCGGTGACTCGTCGATAGGCAGTCGGCGGAGGTGGCATGTCCTGCACGTATCGCCGACCGCCATACGGATCCTCGAGGACGGATGCCGCCCGCACGCTTGCCGGGCGCAATGGCGTACGGTCGTCGTAGACGTCGCTTCGGGGTAGCCGAGCAGAGGGCGGAGGCATGGCCTGCAGCCTTGGAGCAGGCACTGTCTCGTAGTACTGATTGCCATGCTCGTCAACCACAATCCGACGCGGTGGAGGTGCCATGACCCGGGCTGCAGGTTCCTCTTCATAGTAAGCATCATGGAATCGAGGTGAGTTGGGCGATTCGCCAGCCGGAATATAACGTCTCGTAGGAGGCGGCTGCGCCAGCTCATCATAGTACCGAATTCTTTCAGGAGGCGGACGCTCCACAATAGCATAAGACCCTGCCCGCACGGAGTGGGGACTGGCTTGGTCAACATATTCACGAGCATACTCGGGTTGCCGAGCCTGATGCAAACTGGCAACTCTGCGCAGGTCTTGATCGTCCCGGACTGGCCGGCGAGCGCTAAGTCTCGAAAGGGTGCGCTGAATTCCCGGCTCAGCATGAGGCTCATACACCTCGTACTCATATGCCGGCTCCCTAATTTGTGGTTCTCTCCGCTCTAATACTGGCGTATAGCGCGGGGAAGCAATGTCAATGTACACGGGTCTTTCTTGTGGCTGGCGGGTCCGGTAAGCGTGTTGTGTGTCTGTGAATGGTGGAGGTGAAACAGGCTCTTCCTTGATGAATGCTTCTTCGACATGGGCCGCCGCTGGCGCTCTAGTATACGATGGACGACCTCTGTCATCATGCAACCTCCTACGTTTTCTAGACGTCAATGGCTGAGCAGGAACCTCAGGGCTAGCATGGTGCTCTGGACCGTACTCCGGACGTGAGTCCTTTATTTGATGGACCGAGGGCACCTTGGCGATGGCTAGCGGGGAGACTCTGGACGGCTGCGGAGCAGCAGGTGAGGTTATGTGGTTCCGCACAATTCTTACATCGCCTCCCCGCGAGAGTGATCTCCGAGAACGACGATGCCGCTCAGGCACTCGATCTTCCGGCGCTCGTCGTTTTGTCCCGTTCGCATAACCCCGTTGAGACCCATAGTTATCTTCTCTCTCCATAGGCGCTACCCCGGGAGCCGGTGGTGAATACTCTGGTTCTTCATACGCATCGGTCGGCTGGTCGGGTTCGGGATATTTGCGGACGGCGGCGTCCACCTCAGCATGGTGCGGCTGCCTCTGATCGTAGGGTACTAGGTGGTCTGCCACGGGGTAAGTATCTTGCACATCCTGATCCGATCCAGTTCTGTTGAGGGCTTCAAGCCGTTGCAACTCATCTGAATAGTTCTCTGCTGGAGCTTCAGTAGCCAGCTCCTCAGGATTAGACTGCGGAGCTGGAGACTGCCGCTGCGGCTCGCCATTCTGGGGAGAGTCAGGGGCTCTACTGGAGTAGAACGAGTTCTCGTCAAAAGAGTCACCGGGCTCTCCAGCACCAGGTGCCTCCACGGACGGAGACGGTTTGACCATCTCAAAAGCCTTCACTAGCACATCAGAAACGTCAAAGTCTGGTTTTGTGTCTTGTAGAGAGGCTTTCTGCCTCGAATCCTGCCTTTTTTGTTCCAACTGTTCCCGCAGCACTCTCTCCACCCGCTGCCGCTGTAATTGTATCTCAGCTCTGACTAGATCATCTGACTTGGTCAGAAATATGGGATCAATCTCCGAGGCAGGCTTAGGGACTAAACGCGACGGCCCGGTCGCGCCGGAAGGAGCACTTCCGGCACTGGGAGCCTGCGATGTCGCCGGCCTCTGTGCCAACGGAGCGGACGGAGGAAGTTGCGTTTTCGGGGGAGACTTGAGTTGGTCACCCGTCTTTACCTGGGTGGGAGTCGAGACAGGGGGGCCTCGAGAGGTGGGCTTGCGCACAAACTGCTGGGGAACCTTCAATCTAGGGTGAGTTCCAGAAAAGATATCGTCACTTATTTTCAGAATCTTTTCATACTCCTGCATCTCCTCACTTGCAGGCAGCCTGGTAGGTATATTACTACCTGAAGCCGGCGAAATCTGGGCTGTTGCCATGGTCTATAATAAGAAATAATACCCGGAGGACCGACAGAAAAAAACTTAAGTTGCCCGAGAAGAGCTGTTTTGTCACACCAGACACCAGTAGACCGAATAAGTTTCCTGCATCAGCTTTTTTGTTTTCGGCTGTAGCACTTTTTAATCCAATTCACTGCCTCACTTGACTTGGCAATAGGAGACTAGGATGGGTGGCCAAGAGTGAGGAGTATAATATTGAAGGTGAAGGAGGGTGAGCGAGGGAGGGATGGGGGAAGGCAAGGGAAGGGAAATGGGAAGGGAAGGTCGGTGATGGAGGTGGATGGATGATGAGGTGCGGGAAGACGTGGACGGGGGCGGTTTGCAGAGGGAAAAGCCAGGCCAGCTTCGTTGAGGCGCCAGCTTGCAAAGGCACCGCGCACCGCTAGTTTATTCTTAGTCACGGTTCACAGTTCAGTTAGATGTCCCTTCACAGCGCATTCACACATGGCCTTATTGGGTGTATACTAAGTCTGTTGGATTCCGAATGAGAGGAAAGCGAATCTCCTTGGTAGAAATGGCCGCCGTCCACCAAGTCAGCCGACAGACAGCGGGTTTGGTGAAGCAAACACAGAAAGTGGTGACTCCGAGTCTAATGCAAAGGCACCTTTTGTCGGGGAAGCAAAAAGGAAAGAGACTGTATCACTAGAGTGGAAATGCCGCGCCGGCTGGTCCCGCCATCGCCGGGGGAGTCACTCTGATTCACGGTTCCTGTTGCGCCGTATTGCCCCCCCTCTCGCGCTTTTCTTCGGTGGTGGCATTATAAGTGTCTGCGATGAATCATTCAACCCTGCGCTCCCTCTTGCGAATTCCTTTCGCTCCCAGAACATACCACGTCCAACCCTCCTCGTCTTCGTTTCTCCGCCAGAATCTCTCCTGCCACCGCCCGAGTTTCTTGTCTCCGCATCGCAACAGTATACCTTCGTACCCTCGAAGAACAATGACCACCACCAGCAGTCCGGCCAGTGCGCCACTGGACCCTCGTCCGGTCTTCTTTTTTGACATTGACAATTGCGTATGTTGAAACATGCTTTCCCCCCGACTTCACTCTTCGTCACTGACTTGAAGCGTGTTCGCAGCTCTACTCCAAAGGTGGGAATTTGCGAACCGAGGTATTGATCCCAGGATATACTGACACAACTACTCCGTGAAGGGTGCAACATCCACGATGAAATGCAGAAATTGATCAGTAAGCCATCGCGATCGCTGTATATTTTATACATATGCGCTGACCCAATCATTGTCTGTTTCTAGACCAATTCTTCATCAAGCACCTGTCCCTAAATGCCGATGACGCACACATGCTCCACATGAAGTACTACAAGGAATACGGTCTCGCCATTGAAGGTCTTACGCGCCATCACAAGATCGACCCCTTGGAATTCAACCGCGAAGTGGACGATGCGCTGCCGCTCGATGATATCCTCAAACCGGACCCCAAGCTGCGCCGGCTGCTCGAAGACATTGACCGCAGCAAAGTGCGAATGTGGCTTCTCACAAACGCCTATGTAACCCATGCGAAACGAGTGGTGAAGCTGCTGCAGGTGGACGATCTGTTTGAGGGAATTACATACTGTGACTATGGCAATTCGCCGCTGGTGTGCAAACCCAGCCAGGCCATGTATGAGAGGGCGGAAAAGGAGGCGGGGGCTTCCAGCACGTCAGAGTGCTACTTTGTTGGTAAGTCGCCCTCCCAATTCCTTTCTCACAGTACATACCCAGATCAAGTGCTGACCGATAGATCAAGACGACTCCGGCCTGAACTGTACTCATGCTGCCGCCCGGGGTTGGGCTGTGGCTCATCTTGTCGAGCCTGGAATACCCCTCCCCCACGTGCCGGCCTCGCAATATATGATACGAAGCCTGGAGGAACTCAGGACCTGTTTCCCCACCTTATTCAAGACGAAGCAGGAAGTATAGATTCAATCACATTATGCGATAGATAGATCTTATAGATGTGCATGGCCTCTTGTGTTTCAAGATGTCACGAAGACTATGAGCGATATTGTCATTCTGATTTTTAGACGGGTTCTCATCTTGGGTATAGGCATATACTGTTAAACACTCAAATGCGCATACTGTATAATTGGTACCCCACGAGAATATGACCACTTTTCTAACGCATAAACACAAACACTTATAACGTAACTAAACAAGCAGACCAGTCAAGGTGAAGATATACTTGGTCTGAGTAGGGCTACCGTGGTCCATGTGTGCCTCAGGCATGCACAACCGTGCACGAGTCGCGTCCTGAGGCTCCGAACGGGGGAGCTTCCCCGAACAGACACCATCAACAAGACAACAACATCCCATTCCCCTCGCTCTTCCACGACAGGACATTCCTGCACAGGGGCTTTCTCTGGGCCTGAATGCTTCAATATGGCTGACCTATCTCCGGGCCATGTGGTCACTTTGACCGACGGTCGGCAGGCCACCGTTCGGTTTGTTGGCTCGACACAATTCGCTGCGGGAGACTGGATCGGCGTGGAATTGGACGAGCCCACGGGCAAGAATGATGGCTCGGTTCAAGGAGAAAGATACTTCGATTGCGAACCGGGATTTGGCATGTTCGTTCGGCCAACTGCCATCGCTGCAATTGTTGAACAGCCCGCTCGACCGACTAAGCCTGCCACTCCTAAGGGGAATGCCACCACTACGCCCGCCAACCGCAGTCGCGCTCAAAGTGGTGTCACCACAGGGAGCTCTGGACTCAAGAGACCAACTTCCCTGTCGTCTGCGACTGCAAAGAGACATAGCGCCGGGGCTTCGAGTCCGACTTCGGCCCTGAGAGGAGCCGCTCAACGCTTGTCAACAAAGGTATTGTGCCGTCCCCCGAGCACGCCAATGGTAATATCTAGAAGCTAATGCTAGTCACACAATAGTCTCCTACGAAGTCACCGACGAAGCCCGCCTCCACCCCTCTCTCGAACAGATCGTCTGCAAGCAGCACACCACGGCCGTCTGCGGTGGCACCCAAGACTCGGACATCCATCAGCTCAAAGACGTCTATGGGCCCGCCCGCTCCTCCCTCGGCAACAACTCGCGCATCACGACCTTCGATATCGGCTCCGGCAAATAGGGCAGGCAGACCGAGTGTTCAGGGTACAGCGTCAGCACCGTCTGGATTGTCAAAGCGTCCTGTGCTGCGGCCAACGGGCTCAAACAAAGTATCGGAAGAAGCAGAAAGTGTAGCAAGCCCCCAGTCTGAGGAACTGGAGACAAGTTCCCATGATGTCGAAGAGGAGGTTGCGGATGACGCGGATATGGCGCCCAAGGCCCCGAAGCCTACACCGAGTTCTTTGCGGACAGCCGCCAGCCAACGATCCCAGCCAACTTCGTCACATCGACCGTCGCTAAGTGGCAACGTTGTTACAAGAGAGCTGGATGAGTTGAAAACCAAGCTCCGGGTCATGGAAAAGAAACGGGCCGATGACCGTGAGAAGTTAAAGACACTGGAACAACTTCAGGCGGAACGAGACAAGTTCGAAGGGATCATCCAGAAGCTGCAAGCGAAGTATCAGCCGCAGCAGCTTGAGATTAACGAGTTGCGGAAGAAACTGAAGGATTCGGAAGCGAGGCTTGAGGAAGTCGAGCGACTCCAAGCGGAACATGACTCGCTCATGGAAATGGCCACTCTCGACCGCGAAATGGCAGAAGAGACCGCGGATGCTTTCAAGCACGAAGTGGAGACTCTCAGGTTGAGGGTTGAAGAGCTTGAACTGGAAGCGGAGGTTCTGCGTGAAGAGAATGAAGAACTTGGTCAGGTCATGAGCCCGGAGGAAAAGTCCAGCCATGGATGGTTGCAGATGGAAAAGACGAATGAGCGTCTTCGAGAGGCCCTCTTACGTCTCCGTGATATGACCCAACAGCAGGAAGCGGAGCTCAGGGACCAAGTCAAGGAGCTTCAGCAGGATTTGGAGGAATATACCGCCATCAAGTCTAAATATGAGAAGACGAAACAGAAGCTGCTAGTGGCAGAAAACAACGTGGAAGACCTCAAGCAGCAATTGGAGACGGCACTCGGAGCCGAAGAAATGATCGAGGAACTTGCCGACAAGAACATACGTTATCAGGAGGACATTAACGAGTTGAAAGCAGCCATTGAGGATCTGGAAGCTCTGAAAGAGATCAACGACGAACTCGAATACAACCACATCGAGACGGAGAAACAGCTGCAGGAGGAGATCGATTACAAGGATGGTCTCTTCACCGAACAGAGTCGCCGGCTCGCCCAGCAAGATGAAGTCATCGAGGATTTGGAATATACTCTTGTCCGCTTCCGAGAGCTGGTCTCTACTCTACAGGGAGACTTGGAAGATATGCGTGCATCCCAACAGATCTCCGAGGCCGAGGCTACTGATCTCTCCACGCGCTCCCGGGCCATGATGGATCTCAACCTTAAGCTTCAAGCCTCGGTTTCGAAGGCGCAGACGAAGACAATCGACATTGAACTCAACCGTATGGAAGCAGAGGAAGCGGCGCAACATTTGTCCATTACCACGCTGTATCTTCCTGAATACTACGAGAGTGAGCGAAATGCCGTGCTCGCGCTTCTGCGCTTCAAACGCGTGAGCTTCAAGGCGACCTTGATGACCAGCACTTTCCGTGAGAAGGTCTCCGAACAGGCGTCTGTATCTACTCCGCTCGAAGACCTTTTCATTGCTCATGAAGTCATGGAGAAGCTCTTATACATTGCTTCTCTCTGCGACCGATTTGTAAACTACATCACGAATTGCTCTGCAGAAGGGTTCGAGAGTATTAAAGGAGCATTGTTCGAGATGGAGCCGGTTGAGCGCACATTGAACTTCTGGTTAGAAGCTCTGAAAAAGAACGACGTGAACATGAAGAAGTGTGCCGTTGAGCTGCAGCGATCTATCGCACTCTTGTCCCATCTGGCCGAGACTCTCCTTCCCAGCTCCTTGGAAACGTTCGCCGACGAATTGTGCATGCGCTCCATGTTGGCCCAGGCCTACACCGACCACGCAGCCTCCGCAATCTCACGTCTCAAGTCATTGTTCCAGTCGAAGCTTGTGGTGCCGGAAGGAGGCGACGAAGAGCACACCTTCCTATACAACAAAATGGAAGGCCTTGTGTCCCAGGCTCGAGGTCTTAAGGTTGCTATGGGAAAGATCAACCGTTCTCTGGAGGATCTTCGTTCCAGATCTCTTGCTCTCTCGCAGGATGTCGTCGGCCCTTTCAAGCAGGCTGAAGAGGCTGCCAAAGACTTGTCTGATTTGACTCGCCAGATTGGAGAGAACATCGTCTTCCTCGTCATCGACGAAAGCCGCACGCAACCTCTATCCCTGGAAGAAGCCTTGAACACTATGTCTCAGATCTCCACCCTCTACGCTCAGCCATCTGAAACCGGCAGCGAAAGCAGTGACACGATGTTCCTCATCGGCAACAGACTGCGCAGCCTCGGCGGCCTCCTAGAGGAGCTCGACTCCATCACGTCCGATCTATCAATCACGACGGAATTCGAGAAGCGTCCCTCCCCATGGACGGTCCGATCCGCAGAGCTCAAGTCCAATAAAACCATCTCTCCTGACGCCGACGAAGAGATCCGTCGCCTGAAGAACGAGATCCACGAAGCATCCACCGCCCTCGGCGTCAAAGACCAAGCAATCGAAGAGCAAGCCATCAAGGTCGAGCTGGTCGAGTCCCGGATGCGCGAAGCCAGCAAAAAGGCATCAATGGTCAAAGACCTCGAAGCCGAGCTCGAAAAGATCCGCACCCGGGAAACCGAACTCTCCTCCACCGTCGAAAAGCAACGCAAAGACCTCGAAGCTCTCGAAGCCGAACGAGACGAGATCAAATCCCGCCTCGACAAAGTCAAACGCATCTCCGGCACAACCGGCGCCACCACAACAGAAGGCATCGCCGTCGACGCCGGGGTCTCCCTTGCCACCATGCGCGAGAACGAAGCCCTCCGCGCCGAAGTCGAAAGCCTCCAAGCCGCCGTCCGCTACCTCCGCGAAGAGAACAGACGTGCCAACATGCTCGACCCCTTCTCCGTCCAACGCTCAGCAGACCTCTACTCCTGGCTCGACGTCCCTCTCACCTCCACGCAAACCACTCTCACAAACCCCTCCACCGAAAAACTCCACCACACCGCCCACGAGAGCAGAGAAGTCTTCACCCACCTTC
>NT_166519.1:490105-547418 GCF_000002855.4 Aspergillus niger | reverse complement strand
AAGCGACAGTGACAGGCTGAATGATTGTACTGATGAGGTCCACAAACACAATGAAGCGCATACTGAAGCAACAGAAACCGCAAAGTTGGTTCAGTGGTATCAGCTCAATCAGATTGTGGACCGTAGAATTAATCCACCGACGACGTTGCGACAAGAACACAGCGAAGCTCTCAGGGGCGATTGTAAATGCTTTAGCAGCTGAGATATACTTCGTCTTGTACTTGGGATGGTGCTTGATGAGCAGTGTTGTCAGATAACGATCTTCACCCAGGTGCAGCAAGTTTTTCATGTGGAGAGTGTCGACGCGAATTTCCGAATAGGCTTCAACGATCTCTTTGCTCACGAACAGAGGCTTCCCGCTGTCGGCTGAGCGGATACGATACATGGTGAAGCAACCCGGCAAGCAAGTGATGGATCCGAAAAGACTCTCGAAGGCTTTGACAAGGTTGTGGGAGATGTAATATTCGTAGACTTGGATCATTGTCACCATTGACGTTTTGGCGTTGGAAAGAGCAGTTTCTCCACAGACACCCAAAATGCGGGTATCGGCCAGCAGTGTTGACACCATTCGTGTTGCGGCATCAGGAGCCACCACGGTATCAGCATCTACCTGTAGAATAAACTCATAGAAAGTGGGATTGACACCGATAATGTTGCGAATCTGGTGATAAATCTCCAGCTCCATAGGACTCATTGGAAGGTTGTAATGGACGCGGTTGAGGAATCGCATGAGCACCATCTGGGAATCACGCTTTCCTCTGTTACCCGGCCGAGCGACCTCGGAGGGTTTACCGACCTTGACAACGACCAGGAAGGGAACGATATGGCCCATGACCTCATAGAGACCTGAGTAGATCTTACCCATATTGTGCTGTTTCATACCTTCGCCCAAACTCTCGAAGCTAAGCGGCTCGGGATCGACAGATTCGGGCACGCCTAGGATGTCCAAGACAATTCGGGGAGTAGGACGATCGTTTCCTTGTCCGATAATCATACCATCACAAATAACCACAAGAAGTTTGCGTTTGTCATCATAGCGCATGCGAGCCATAGAGTCGATAGCACGGCGGAGGGATTCTTCATCTTCAGTGTAGGCAGGGACTTGACAGATAATGAATTTGTCGAGATTCTCTGGGAGGTTCTTGCGCGAGAATTGTAAGGCTGCCAGGAACTTGAAGACGACAATCAAGCAGATGAAGATCGATATCGCGAGGATGAAGTAACGGGCAAATTGACAACGGGGCGAATTACGGGTATCCACATGGCCGACAAAGAAAAGATTGTCCAAGCAAAGCTGCATACGTTCGCGCATCACGTCGGATATTTGCAGGTCCTCCCAGTATTTTGTTAAATCTTGACCCGGCAGTCGTTGGAAGAGTTCCACGACAAGATCATCCATGAAGTCCCGATCGACGTTAGCAGGGACCGATTTTCCTACAGGAGCTTGCACTCTTCGTCCTCCGGCCACGTAGGTTGTCAGGTCGTAAACCCTTCCGTTGATGCTTCCAATGTACTGTGACTTGTCTCCCAAAGTTTTCATGTATGTCGGGGTGTAGCCAATCCATCCCTTGAAGTAGTTCGCTTTGAGCATTATCATCTGCTCCTGGAACCAATCGGGACGAGAGTCATTAGTGAAGTAACGGAAGTCATGGTATACCCAGTTGGTATCACTGGTACTGACGGTAGTGGCAGAGCCGGAGACGTTCGTGGAAGAGTAGTCCAAGAGCACTGTAGGGTCAATCGAGCCGTCTTTGCCTGGGCATAGAGCCGAAACTTGAACTGGGAAAAGACCGGTGGCATCGGTACCAGCATACTTCTTGAGCGATTTCTCCGGGACGATATCTGGGTAGTGAGACGGCATGAACTTGTCCAAATTGAAAACTATACCGCGAATCGCAACGAAGGAATTATGCCCATCCTTGCCGTTGTGTGAGCTCAGCTCTGCTGTGGAATACACATGCTGTGTGGGACAAATCAGACCAGGGAAAGCAACGATGAAGAAGATTGCAAAGGCACAGCTGAACCAGATGATCAAGTTGATCGCAAGCTTCTCACGCCAGGCAACTCTGACATCTTTCCGGGGCATGCGTCCAAACGTTTTGATCAAAAAGTCCGGGATATAGAAGGTGAGAAGGTAGACAATCGCCATCCAGCGTTTGCGACTTCCGGAAACGGGCGCCTCATCCACCTCCTCCATCTTCTTTTCATTGCCCTTTTCGAGCATTTGTTCTCTCGTATCCAAATTCCGGAACATGTCGCCTGAATTGAACGCAGAGGCGCCAGCATCTGAGCGCCCGTCAAACTCGCGACTACTGGAGTACCCCTGTTTCCCATCCTCCCCGTAGATGAAACCACCAGGGGACTGATCCGTTGGACCGAGGAGTCGGACTTTGGAATCAGCGTAGCCTCCAGCCCGCGCGTGAAGGAGGTTATCCCCGCCTTCATCAGAGCCTTCTGCAGGAAATACAGGGACAACACGCTCGCCTAACTTGGCGAGATCGGCCCAGCAGCGCTCGCTGAGAAAGACGCCCGTACTGCCCACCCTAGCTTCGTTCCCTGGCCATCGCTTTTCATCCAAGACGACCTCGGATTTCTCTTTGTCGCTCCCAACAACGACATTGCCAATTTCAGCCAGGCCTAGGAACTCAGCAAAGGGGAGGAAGATGCTGAAGTCGGCGTTCCGGAGCCGCTGACTGATCTCCGCAATGCCAAAGGTTTGGACTTGGGCTCGCACGCATTTGCTATCAAACTGGTTCGCAATGCGGCGATCGTTGGGTTTCAGACAGAACACAAAGTAAGGGTTCAGATTGGCAGAATTCAAGCATTTGCTAACGATATCCAATGAAGAGAGGAACTGGCCTGCAGCGCCTTGCATACCGTTAGCCAGCATTGTACTCTTTCGCCGGGCAGAACTTTTTGACATGCTACCTGCTTGACTATCGTATTCATCTTGATCGTCCCCTTCAGGTGCATCGAAGGCTAAGCGAGATGGTCCAGCCTTCCGGCGAGCCATACTGGGCATTCTCATAGGCTTGGAGCTCACCTGTGCCTGCATAATTGCGGTCCGCTCCTGAGGATGGGTGACTGTCTGTAAAGCTTCTTGACCAAATAGGTCTCGCACGAAGTCGCTACTTGTCGACCTCATCAGGTTCATGAGGTCTCCCGAAACAACATCGCCATTCTCTTCAAGAAGACCCTGCACGGGGTAGTCGACTTCCCCGGCGAAATGCTTCACCGTGAATGCGGACCGAGCACCTTGGGAGATCAGGGTGGTTCCTTGTCCCGTGCTGCCGACTGTAATGGCAGGGTTCTTGTTCTCGAATCGCTTCTTGACAGACTCGAGGAACTGGGAATCGGTCCGGCCGCGCTTAGTCTGGTCGTCAAGGATGCTCAGCAGGCCATTTCCAGATTTTAGTAAGCCACGAGTAGCATCGCTGTTGTCAAAGTAGCTCGTAGCAGGCACAGTAACTTCTTCACGATCCAGCATCTCAGCCTTCCGCTCGAAGAATGACTGCAAGCAGAAATTGTACAAGGACTCTGTGGCCGCATTGCTCAGGAGCTGATCGAGCGTAGAGCCAGTTGCGCTGGCTTGAGAGAATCCAGGGAAGTCGAGAATGGAGACAGTGTTCGCCACACTGTCTTCAGCCGCGCATATCCGCTGATTGATCCCCTCAAAGATATAGGCCACCAGCAGGGAGTATAGGGTGCGCGCGAGCCCATCAGCGTTTTGCCGTGCGCCCTTTGGATCAAGCATGACCGTCACGCGTTCCCGACGAATTGTCTTTGTCCGATACCCGAAGCTGGTCTCCAGCTCTTCCACCCCCAATCCAAGGAAGGCAGCGATAACAGAAAGGACATCCTTATTCTTGACGACGGTGACTGTTTCGCCACCTTCATGAGAGTAACCGCCAGATTCCTCGGCCGTGGTGGTAGTGGCTTGGCCACTAACGAAGTCCAGTTGACCAAGGTGAAGAATGGTAGCAAGGATTTGACAAAATTCGGCTATCTCGCTGCGAGGGAACTCCAACTTTCGTAGTGCGGTCTTGAAGTGTTGGAAACCATCGGCATCGTTAATGCCGACTTTAAGCTGGGTGGGGTGGCCGAGGTATCTCCACCTCTTGTGACCAATTGAGGCCCCTGAGAGCTTACCACCACTTGTCGACACATGTATAGAACTGTCGAAACCCAAGTGTTCCTTCTCCGCAGCACTCGTACCGGCTAATAGGTAGTAAAGCACGTGGAAACTACGTTCTCCCGTGGGCACCGATGCGATGCGGCTACGCTCCAGCCTGTGGTCGATGATCTTACCACCGATCAGGGTGGGGTTGACCGAGGAAGACCCGTCGTATTGCAGTTCCAGGAACAGTCCAGCTTTGGAAGCAGTTGGTGTAGTCACGGATTTGGTGGTGGTCAGGGTATCGAAAACGAACGCAGCGTAAGACAGCTTCGAAGAGAGCGGGGTCGAGGAGAAGGAGAGAAACGATGATAACAGGTGTGAGCGAATGGTCGTCTTTCCAGAGCCACTTTCACCACTAGAATGACTGTCAGCTTTCCGTATAAGCCGTTATCAATGTGTATGCTCACAGGAAAACAATGGCCTGGTTTTCACCTCGGGCACCTAGCCGAGTAAATGCACGTTTAGCGAGGTCTTCCGCCTCTCCCATAGCACTTCCTTCCTTGTCGCCATCGGGACCGCGGGATGACGTTGTATATGTGTTCAAACTAATCAATGCCTGGGAGGAAAGACGGGCTGTTGGTAAGCCCACATGAAACCTTAGAAGCCGCTGTCAGTGAAATGAGCTTCACACTATATGAGAGAGAAACCCTACCGGCTGGCCAGGTGCGCGGTCAAGTGAGTATCCGACTGTAAATGTGCTGGTAGGGATGGTAACGACGACTGGGCATGGGACGGTGTACGCCCGGAGGGTGCAGGTCCAGCCATGTTGCTGGTGAGGTTACCACCTCAAGGTTGAGGTTGTGGAAGTTGTCAGGCTTTCGCCGCAATCACCACAAGGGCACCTGCAACAAAATCTGTAAAGACCGTGGCCGACAGAAAAGCGAGATCTCGTCTGGACCGTAATGGAACACTTCAGGTATGCTTGGCCAAAGTGGGCTATTTTCAGCCGAGGAATGTTCGATTATCTTGAATGAGGAATTCCTAGTAATCTAAGGAAGATAGGTGCATTGCTCGTATAAAAGGTAAATGCTAGCCGATCACAAGACAAAGGACGATCGGTGACTATCCAAATCTCCAGTGTGGTGGTGAATGTGAAATGGCAGCCCTGCTGACGGAGGTAGCGAGAGGCAGGAGTGGCGCGATCCGGCCAAACGATCGTATATAGGCGATATGAGATGGATAAACGAGGGATGCTCAACGGGGAGCAGTGATTAGATTAGAATAACAGGGCCAAAAGAACCGAATGAAGAAGGAAAAGAGAAAAAAAGAATAAAAAGGCAGTCAACAACAAGAAGAAAGCAGCACCCACAAGTGCGACAGAAAGAAGAGCACAAGTTGCTACTGGGAAGCTGTCCGGGGTTAAGCAGCGGAACAATAATATGGACTACTGTTGATAAAGGGAAAAACCTACAGACTCTGGGCTGTGGTTGGTCCAGCTGCGACTCGGCGCACCAGCACTAACAGTCACTATGTTGCCCGACTGGGTAAGTCCGTATGGGAGTGGTACCGGACGGCGGGGGGGAGGGAGAAGTTGCAAATTACTAGCGGGCCGGTATTGAGGGGGTTTTACACGGGCTGGGGAGGGACCAGGTCGGTGACGGAGAAATCAATTGATTCATGTGGAAGGAAGAAGAAAGAAAAGAACTTCACAGGCCAGAATGTTTAACCCGAGCGGCCAGAATCATGTAGGTCATCATCCACATCCCAGATAGTGTGGTGCTTGTTTCTTCCCACTTCCACCCTCCCGTGTCTCCTGAGATTGGGGATTATTTTTGGGACGATGCATCATCCTGCGCTGACAGCCGAGGACCCGCGGATCCTCAGCCGGTGGGGATTTTCAGTCCGGTCGGTCGAACCGTCCCTTGATGGTCTGGTTAGGTTAAGACCCGAGCCAGTCCAGTCAATGAGGGGACCATATTTAGATTAATCCCACTGGCTGTGGGATGGTTGAGTAAGGAAAAGGGAGAAATTAACAAGAAAAGGGCGAAAAAAAAAAAAAATAGAAGAGACATCGGTCTCAGTCCCGCCTCGAGATTTTGTCAATCCTCGAGCTGAAACCACATTGATTTCAAAAAATTACTCTTTCTCTCATTCTGGGGGTCTCAGATATACTACGCAATAAACTTCCAGATATTACTTCAATACTTACTCCGTACTGATGCGAAAAAGAACAGGACTGGCGAGAATGTGAGACGAGGCGTCCCGGCCGCCCCAATCTATTCTGGCAACCGGATTCAATTCTTATGTCAATCATTCAGCGCCACACGCAGGAAAAGGGGTCAAGTCCCCTACCCTCCCTTTGACAGCAACTCACGCTTTGGTAACCGACAGGAACCGGGGGGACATGAGGCCTCAATATATGCAACAAGGCCTGCAGCGTCTCGAGTTGATACATATTACGAGTCAGTCGGCTGGTTAGCGATCTGCGGTTAATATTTAATAGATAGATAGTAAAGGATGGAGCCATGGGTATTGAAAGCGGAGACTTGACTGTTTGGGATTTGAGTGCGAGCAGGTTGGAGCAAAAACTCACTCATATCCTCGGTCGGGAGATCGTAAGTGATCACCACTAACCACTCACAAAAGCAGGGGGGAAGAGAGAGAGGAGAGAGAGATAGTAGAGAGCCAAGAAGACCCTGAGGGGCCCGGGAAAACATAAAAGAAACAGGCTAAGCAGCTGGTCGGGGTGGACCGATTGGATCATTCGATCTGTTTGATGAAACTAGGGGGTGGGATTTCCCTTCTTGTTGCTGGTCGGCGGTAAAGCTCTTACTCCGTAGAACACGCTGGAAGATCCAGTTTTCTACCATCCATATCCACCCCACAGATAATGTCTCTCTTACTGCAAAAGCCGTGCTGGATGAAGGCAACCCAGGATCACAAATGACTGACCATGTTCAAATGACTCTCTGTCTTTTGTTGAGAGGGCCAAACGTCACCTGTACCAGTGCAGCATGAGGTTACCCAACTTAAAGTTTCCCTTCATACCAGACCAGTCATTTATCTATTACTAAGTCCTAAGCTACATAGTTAGTCACTACTAGATTCTTCTCCCTAATATTCAGCGTGACTAGTCGGTCTTCACTATCAGCATCAGACAACCACCTTACCTATCTAGTAGACTACGAGAATACTACTGTGTCACACGGGCGGGTATTACGATTATGGATGCTGCAGAATGAAAACAATGGCCAGGTTTTTCTCGGAGGGGCGCACTCCTTTGGAACAAAAATAACAACAACATCAAGGCGACCCGCCGGCACTGGGCGCGCCATCGTAAATCATGCATGATCTCTTAGTAGTTTTCCATCACAGCATATGACAGCTTGCCCCTCCGCTTCCAGTCGCTGGATATCCAGAAATAGCAGAGACAAAGAGAACGGACCCAACGATGTTGCTGGCAAGGTTGATAAGAGGTGGTGGCAAGATGGTCAGCAGCCATTGGCTTTGACTGAGACATTGAATGCTGTCCTGCCGGGTAGATCCAGTCGCACTGGCTGAATGCTGGATGAGAGAAATCTCACTAGTATCGTACGAAGAGATACGGCCTACCCATTTGGGTATCGGGCCCCAGTTCGGGTGAGACAAAGTGTGCCATTTATAGGGTCCTTAAGGGTCTAGGGCCATGGATCTGACCCTTTTAGCCCCCTCCATTGGTTGGCTGTAAAGTACTGATGCACGCCACATGACATTTTCAGGGAGCCTGATGCTGGCCCGGGAAATTTTCAATACTTCAGTGTAAGGGATATATGGCTACTTTACCTGCACCAGTAATGTATGTATGTTATCTATGTATGCGTGCTGCAGGAGACACCTTTTTATTTTTTCTTCTTCTTTTCTTTTTCTACTTTTTCAAATTGGCTTTCTCGAAGCCCTCATCGCATTTCTCCGAACTTAACTAACTCAGTAGTCGCAAAATGTGTGCGAGGGGGAGGCGAAACGGTGTACTTTTTCGGGAGGCTCCTAGTTCGGTTACTAAACGACCTATCGCCTTAGTTAGAGTTAGCTAGCGGATGGCTAGCAGCAACCATAGTGCTTTTCGCTCGGGTTTCTTTGCAATTGCAAGGCTTCTGGGGGGGCTTGGATTACCAATGAGAAACCCGGGCGACGGAACAGAACCTCAATTGAAACAAGCAGCCCACCCATTCACTGCAGAGGTAATTTTCATCCTGCCGTACCCGCCTATCCCCACTGCAGTTAAGCTGTTGGTGGTAAACTAAACCCAGAGATACCATACAAACAACAGATCGGGGTCAGCGGCCTCGCATCATGCTCTCGCTCTCTTTCTCTCTCTTCCCTTTCTGCTCTGTTGCTCGGTCTTCTGTCGGTTTAGTTCCCCTCTCACTACTGCTTCTTTGATGTTCGTTGTTTTCTGTTTCTGTCAGTATTGGCTGTGATTCTTTGCCTTTCCATTCTCCGTTGCTTCTGCTGGCCCGTTGCCTCTGTGTTTTGAACATAATCTTAATAATTTGCAGCCTTTCGTATGGCAACATTTGCTACGGCCCATCGCTTCTAACGTTCGCTTCAAACGATACCAATCGCCTGATCGCTGATCTGTACCTCTATATCCATCTCGATCGTTGACATTCAGCTCCAGTGAAGTCCGCTCTTATTTTAGAAACTCTGAAGCATTTCCGTCGTTTGAGTTTATTCACATGCGTCCATCGCCTGCCACTCGGTGAAGCTTGCGACACCCCATGCTTTGACCAGCGCTCGATATCCTTCCACTCGTTCAACCTGGTTATAAGAGCGACCCCCGGATTGGCACTGCGCCTTACCACTATCGTTATTCAAGTTCTGGGACAAGCAAGAAATAGTCATGTCAAATCGCTTCTCCGTCTACTCGAGCCATTCCACGGGCGTTTCCTCGGCCCGTCCGAGTGCCCCCTCAACTGTGACGACAACAACGCTGCTAAATGCGCTGCATGCATATTACAACTCGGGGCAACCCTATCAACTGGATGCAGGAACGAGCTTGGTGGTGAACACATGGGTCACCGCTACCCGGGCAAACGCCAATGGTCAAGAAGGAGGGACGATAGATCGGGATTTAGCACTCAGAGCTTGGGAGCATGCACGGAGGCGAGCGGAAGATGGATGCATTGTCCTATGGTAAGCACCAAGCTCTCAGCCTCATGGACCAAATGCTAACTTGTTCCAGCTCAACCCATCAATCCACCCCTTCCATATTTGAACCTTTCCTGACCGCGCTACCTCTCACCACTCCAAACATCGCATTTACCGCTCTTACAGCTCTCCGACCCTTCCTGTCCGCTGTAACCTCCTTCAACCCTTCATACTCCCTGTACTCTGCTCTTTCTGCTCGCTACTCTATTAACCTGAAAGGTGATGTTGTAGGCCTCTCACTGGCACTCTCCACGTCTGGCATCAATGTGCGCAAAGGTCTTCTTGATATCCCTACAGAGGCCGGTTATCGTGCATTTGACGTGTTCTACTACCTTCTAGCTTCGATCTCGACCCCGGCAGAGCGAGAGTTTCTGAACCTGAAAGATGCCTCCTCGTACGCTCTGCTGAGCAAGTCGGGCACATATACGCCGCCTGCGTATCTCCCCGCTGCCGACGACGCTGCTGCGGCGGAAGACTTCAGAGCTGCGCTCAAATCGATCGGCATCAAGGGGGCGGCTCAGCGTGGTCTCCTGTCCACCCTTGCCGGTCTGCTGAAGCTTGGTAATGCCACCGGCTTTCTGGTTGACCAGGAAGATCTTGAGGAAGCATGTGACGAGGTTGGCGGTCTGCTCGGGTTGGACCCGGAAGTTCTGCTTCACAGTTGCTCTACTGATGATCGCGAAGTGCTGATCTCGGGAATTTACGAGGCACTGGTCGACTGGGTGATCGAGAAAGCCAACGAGGCCATCTCAAGCGAGCTTCAGGCGATTCTCGACAATGACCCTAGCACCAGTGGTGGCTCTGGTCCGGGCGGCCAGTGGACTGACGATGACACGGTCAGCATTACTGTGGTGGATATTCCCAGACCTGCGCTAGGAAAAGCCGTGGCAGTTCGCAACGTATTCGATGACAATGCTGGTATTAATGCAGAGATGAAGGAGGATGGCGTCACTGTCCCTCCTGTGGGACATGCTATTGCAAACGATGTTTCCTCTGCGGTAGCCCAAGTCGAGGCGGACCTCGGGATCACCACGGGCTCTGCTTGGCACGAACGCGAGTATGAACTCGGCAAGCGGCAGGAAGTGCTGGAGAAGGTTGGGCTGGAAGTCGACATGGACTCCTTCCTCCGGAAACTTTTGCTCCCTGTTGAAGCCGAAGGTATCACGGTTGGGAAGCGGGGCCGGTTTGATCTTCCGACCACGTTGGGAAGCAGCAGAGTCTGGCATCATATCTCCGTCCATCCGACTGACGATCTGCCCGAGACGCTCAGCACTTTCACACCGACGGCCGCTTGGTCAGCTGGAGTCGTGTCCCGGCAATTGCGGGAATGGAGACTTGCCGAATGGGCCAACCGACGCCTCAGGCAGCTTGACTTTACGGCCGATTTCGACATGGACGAATTTGTCGGCCGTTATTACCGCCTCGGATGTGCTGAGGGTCGGGATGGTGTTGAGAGCTGGCTGATGGAGAGGGGCTGGACCAATGGCGATGCCTTCGTGGGCCACCAGCGAATCTGGATGAGAGAAAGTGCATGGTGGGAAGCTGAAACGATGCTTGACATGAAACCAGAAGAGCCCGCGACGGCCAACCCTTTCCTGTACGGGAACACCATGCTCGATGCTGGAATGCCCCATTATGCAGGCACCCCTATGGCAGAGTCCACCAGCCTTCTGGGCAGTCGGGATGACCTTCTCAACCACCGCCAGAGCACTTTGGCACCCAGCTTCCATGGAGGCGCCAAATCAATTGCTCCAAGTGTGCCCCAGACTCTAAACATGGGTGGCGATTATGGTCTCGGCTCCAAGGGTGATACTAGGAAGTGGGATAATCCGTATTCTGACGAATACGCCCACTATAATAACGGCGAGCTCGACCCTGAAGTCGGCGACCCCAAACACATTGAAAAGAAGCCCATCACTCAGGGCCGACGCATATGGGTCGGCTTTGTTTGGGCATTGACTTTCTGGATTCCCTCATTCGCTCTGCGCTGGATCGGCCGGATGAAGCGTCCCGATGTTCGGATGGCCTGGCGCGAGAAGCTCGTTCTTATGCTTATCATTCTGCTATTTAACGGTGTGGTTTGCTTTTACATCATTGCCTTCGGCGATCTGCTGTGTCCGAACAAGGACAAAGCTTGGAATGAGAAGCAACTTAGTTGGCATGCTCTCGACAACGATTTTTATGTCAGTATCCACGGCAACGTTTACGACATTACCAAGTTCTGGAGACTTCAGCACAGTGATTCTTCAATCGAAACGACAACGAGCAACATGAAGCCATTTGCGGGTGAGATCCTGGATCAGTATTTCACCCCTCCGTTGACTCGCTTCTGTTCGCCATACGTGACGGAGCAGTCAGTCACCTTGCAATTCAACAACACCAATGCCCTCGAGTATCCCAACGCAGAGCACTACTGTGGATCTTATCACACGCCCAGTACGACCACCAAACTGCATAACATCACTTGGTATGAGGACATCTTTTTGCCCAAGATTAAGACTTATTACAAGGGTCCCCTTGTTTGGTCGAAGAGCACCGTGCAAAAACAAGCAACAGATAGTTCACGGTATTGGGTCATTGTTCACGATAAGATTTATGACCTCACGGACTACTTCTATACCGCCGAATTGTTCGATAATGACGACACTTACGCCTTCCTACCGTCGTCTGTAACCGACTTGTTCAAGAATTATGCGGGTGAGGATGTTACCGACAAATGGCAGAACACAACAGACTTCCAGCAGTCACAGACCTGTCTTGACTATGTCTTCTATAAAGGCAAAGTGGATTTCCGCGACAGCCCCCGCTGTACGGTTAACAACTGGATTCTTCTCTCGTTCACGGTTCTTATCTGCGCTGTTATCCTCGTTAAGTTCGTTAGTGCCCTTCAACTTGGCTCCAAGCGTCGCCCTGCACCACAGGATAAATTCGTTATCTGCCATGTGCCGGCGTACACAGAAGGTGAGGATGCGCTGCGTAAAGGTCTCGACTCCCTCACGGCTCTTCAGTATGACAACAAGAGGAAGCTCATCTTCGTCATTTGCGACGGTATGATTGTTGGTGGCGGAAATGATCGTCCTACGCCTAAGATCGTTCTCGATATTCTGGGAGTCGATCCCAAGGTTGATCCCCCAGCGTTGCCGTGCATGGCGATTGGCCAGGGAAGCGAGCAGCTGAACTACGGCAAAGTGTATTCCGGTCTTTACGAGTATGAGGGCAATGTGGTCCCGTATATTGTCGTTGTCAAGGTCGGCAAGGAGTCGGAGCAAAGTCGGCCCAAACCTGGAAACAGGGGTAAGCGTGACTCGCAGATCATGATGATGCGATTCCTCAATCGGGTACACCATCGTGCCCCCATGTCGCCCCTAGAGCTGGAGATATTCCACCAGATCAACAATGTCATCGGTGTAGATCCCGAACTGTACGAATACTGTCTGATGGTGGACGCCGATACCAGTGTCCGAGAGGATTCACTCAACCGTCTGGTTGCCGCTTGTGCCAATGATGCACGCATTGCTGGTATTTGTGGTGAGACTAGCCTGCAAAATGAAGAGCGGAGTTGGTGGACGATGATCCAGGTGTATGAGTACTATATTTCTCATCACCTGGCCAAGGCGTTCGAATCGCTTTTCGGCAGTGTCACGTGTCTTCCTGGATGGTAAGTTGATTTAATCCTCCGACAAACTCATTGACTAACAGGAACAGTTTCTGCATGTACCGTTTGCGGACAGCCGACAAGGGCAAGCCTCTAATCATTTCGGACAAGGTCATCGAGGAGTATGCAGACAATGACGTTGATACCCTTCATAAAAAGAACCTCCTCTCGCTCGGTGAGGACCGTTTCCTGACTACGCTTATGACGAAGCACTTCCCGGAAATGTCCTACAAGTTCATCCCCGATGCGTACGCCAGTACGGCCGCGCCAGAAACCTGGTCGGTGTTGCTGTCGCAGCGTCGGCGTTGGATCAACTCAACCGTACACAACCTAGTGGAAGTGGCCGCGCTGAAAGATATGTGCGGATTCTGCTTGTTCAGTATGCGGTTTGTCGTGTTGGTCGATCTTCTTGGAACGGTTATCCTGCCTGCAACCTGTGTCTACCTGGGCTACCTGATCTACCGCGTTGCCAGTCATACGGGACCCTTCCCCATGATTTCGATCGTTATCTTGGCGGGTGTGTATGGTCTCCAGGCGATCATCTTCCTTCTGAAACGGCAGTGGCAGCACATTGGCTGGATGATCATCTACATCTGTGCCTATCCCATCTACAACTTCATTCTGCCGCTCTATTCGTTCTGGAAGCAGGATGACTTCAGTTGGGGTAGCACACGTATCGTTATTGGAGAACAGGGCAACAAGCGCGTTGTGGCAGTGGACGACGAGGGCTTCGACCCGCGCAGTGTACCGCTGCAGCGCTGGGATGACTACGCGCTGGCCAACAACCTGCCGGGACGGCGCGGTGACTTTGGTATGAGCCAAGAGAAGATGTACGGAGGACGGTATGATGATATGGCGCTGGAGATGGATGACATGCACTCGAACTATTCTTCAGTGAAGCCGGCGTCGACGATCCTGACGGGATTCCCGCATCACCAGGGCCGCCACGGCAGCCCGTACATGCCGCCACAGTCGCCAGCACCGTTTGCCAACACTCCAGGTAACCGCAACTCGCACATGTCGAGCCTCACACGATACACGGACCAGCCGTTTGCCAGTGGACATATGGCGTCACGCTCGTTGGGCAACCTTAGTCAAGTGCCGGACGGAATGACAAACCGCCACAGCGTGGGTCTGATGCAGAGCACGGAGAACCTGCTTGGGCGGCCTAACTCGCGCAGCCCGGTAGGTGGGATATCGCGACCTGTGAGTGCATTCGACTTCCGGGGAAGTGGCGGGCCCGACGAGGGGGCAATCACCGAGGCGATCCGCGCCTGTTTGGCGGAGGTAGATTTGGACACGGTGACGAAGAAGCAGGGTGAGTCAATCTTCCATTGAGTTGACAGGACGAGATGCTAACAGAAACAGTGCGAGCATTGGTCGAACAGCGACTACAAACGACGTTGATGGGCGACAAGCGGACGTTCCTCGACCGACAAATTGACCACGAGCTGGCCAATATGTAAAAAGTCGACGCGAGGAAGAGATGGGATGTAATGGATGTAATTGATCTTTATTTCGAGTGTATACGCGAGCATACATAAGTATCATTTGGCAGTATATGAATTTCGGGCGGGCGTTAGCGAAGGGAACATTCATTGATGTAAAAATTGACTTTGCATTATCAGCGTTATGTATACAATGTTATCTTTGGTTGTATTTGTTTCAAGTAGGACAACAGACAGACAGACAGATGCAGCATTAGCGCGGCGATATGTGCTCATAACAAACTTATGAAAGGAGGATCTAATCTTAACTATCTACTAACAGTGCCTGATATGGTGGCCGCAACTTTTGTCTCGACACCACGTGAGCCTAGTGAGCGCTGCGGGTGACTCTATGACTGCTCTTTGAACACGCACCTACTACAATAACTAGGGCCAAACAACTTAGCGTAAAGAATATACTTGACCCTACATGAATTTTTTGTATTTCTCAAGTGCATGCAATAGCGAGGCTCTTAAGCTTGCTCTATATACGGACATGCCATAATCTCTGACAATAACTCCACGATAGATTCATCCTGACAACGGCATCTTCAAAACACAAAGCGAAAAAAAAAAGAACTGTGATGGCTCAACGCATGCAACGATATCTAAAAGGTAAGTAAAGCTATGCCATACTCCGATACCAGCCCATCCCCACCTCCTGCTGCGCCCCCAGACCCCCCTCTGCCTTCAACGTCCCAGGATGCCAATACCCCCAGACAACCATCACAGCAGACATCGGCACCGCATCAAACACAAAAAGCGGCCACTCATGCGCCAAAAGATAGCCCTTCTGCCCCAACGCATACTCAAAAACCCGAAAGATAGAGCGGAGCATAATCAGCCAACTAACCGCATACAAAGGGTACAGATGATGCGTGTACGGCGCCTGACTCGTCGGCGCGCGCTTCATCCTCTTCTCAAAGACCGTAGCCACGACGATGAAGAATCCAAACATGATGATCTGGATCATCAATCCAATGATCACGATGGCTTTTGCTATGTTCTCTAGGCCGTCCGTGGCCATTAACCCTGAGCCTTGGCCCTGTACTAGGAATGAGAGGATGTCGCCGGTGACGAAGACTTTGGTTACTCGGGTGATGCGGATGAGGGAGTACTTTTCTGCGTTGACGCTGCGAATCAGACGGCCTAGGACCATGTAGACGCTTGCGGAGAAGAGAACGGGGCCGATTAGGATGAAGACGCTTTGCAGGATGTAGAGGATTAGGTTGGCGGTTGCGTTGGTGCACGCGGCGCGGACGGCGAAGCCGATTACTTCAACTGCGTGGATTGCATATGGTTAGGGGTCATGGTGAACGAGATGGCAGGGACAGGTAAAAAGAGGAAGGACGTACAGAATCCACCGATGATGAAGGGGATGCAGAAGCGTGCGCGGGTTATCCAGGCCTTCCAGACATGGAATAGAGTTAGAGCGAGGTAGATGAGGAAGAAGATGATCGAGGCGGCTATGGAAGGGACATAGTCCCATAGATAGTAGTCGCCGCTAAAAGGTTCGAGTTTTGCCATGACAGTGTTATAGTTAGTTTTCGAAAGTGATGCTTGGTAGCTGTATGCATAGTAAGATCTATTCGTCTTTATATCATCCAGTTCAGATCCGTGTCTATGAAAGTAGGGCTCGGGTTGGGTTAATAATAGAGAGTGGCCCGTGCACCCGCGGACTTTTTCCTCTCTCATTTGCTCCATCCTCCTCGACAGGACCCTGCGCCCCATCGCTATAGGGCGAGCCAAGGTTAATCTCACACGCGGCATATTAGCCTGGTAGGAAACCTTGAACGTTCGAAATGCCCCTGTTTCGGACAATAGGCGCCAGGATATCAACTGCTTAGTATTCGCCTACTTGTCGCCACCCACTCGGAATGCCACAGAGAGTCCACAAGAAATCTCGCAACGGATGTCTCGAGTGTAAGCGGCGCCATGTCAAGGTATTAGCTTACGCTCCGGTTATCCCTACGAACCGACTAACCTCTCCAGTGCGATGAGAGACATCCCATTTGCTCGAATTGCCATAGCGCCGAGCGAGTCTGTGAGTACGGAAGCCGCTCTTTGCTGAGAGCAGCAGCTCCACGGCCAGTAGTACATGCAGCCAGAGCAGCTTCACCGCCTATACCTCTCGGGAGTACACCGCGGGAGAGCCCTGAAAATGAACCCTCACAGGCGCCCTTCCGCAGCCAGGCCGTGAACATACTCCATATCGAGCTCTTCCACAATTTGTACACCAAGATCTGCACCAGCTTCGACCCCAACAGATCTATATCATGGCTAGCAGATGGTGTGGACCCTACTACAGCCCCATATCTAGTCAACGAGCTGCTCGCATTTAGTGCCCTACACCTAAGTACGGCACGACCAGATCGCCGCGAATACTACCGCTACCACGCAGCCCAGCTACAAACCGACGCGTTGTCCATTTTCCAAGCGTCCTCCCCGCAAGTAATACGAGAGAATTGCGTCCATCTCTTCGTCTTCGCAGCTACTCTGGGTATCCACATGCTCTGCGACACACTCGTCTACCGCGAAGGAGGCGGCGACTTTGATACCTTCCTCGACCGCTTCGTCCACTTCTTCCGTGTTTATCATGGTGTCCGTACCATTGTTAGCAAAGCCTCGCATATGATTCAGGATACGCCGCTCGGTTTAAGTTTCAACGTGGGCATAGATCTGTATAAATTTAATGGATGTCTTGGGCCCGGCTGTCAGCGCCTGTAAATCTGATCTATAGCGCCAAGCTCGGGAACGAACTCACGGGAATATATAGGGAGGCTGTAGAATCGTTACAGTCGTGTTTGAATGTTATAGAAGAGAATCGGGACGAGCTGCATGTGGGAATTAATGCGGTAACTACGTGGCCTATCCTGATGAAGATTGAGTTCGCGGAGTCTTTGGAGCAGAGACGGCCTGAGGCACTGATTATTTTGGCTCATTATGCGTGTTTGTTGCATCGATTTCGGGAATTTTGGATGTTTGGGGATTCGGGGCAGTTTGTTATCCTGGAGGTTATGGGATGCTTGGGGGAGGAGTGGGAGGAGTGGTTGGCGTGGCCGAAGGAGGTTCTAGATGATCCTAACTAGTACCACTAATAGTAGTATATACATGCTCGCACTAGGGGATGATCAGAGGATGACCAGGAAGAGTTCGATCATACTAGATTCAACTGGTACTACTATAGTACTACTACGCCAATCACGCCTAGTACCTCATGTATAAATCAATACTAGACGTGGACATAACATTCGTATAGTAATGGTCCAGTCCAGTAAATCGCAAACCTCTACATAAGTAGCCGTGCTACAAGTTGCTTACAGCCCATGAAAACCTAGATCTCAACAATGAATTCGAGTTCGAAAGAGTAGCAGACATTCTATTTACGGTCTCCACAATTAAAAAGGGTGCGCTATGAGTCCTATTCAGTTAACCAGCCATACGAAGCATGCTGTTCTGGGGGGTTGATAATGAAGTGCTCAGCACACGCACCCCCACCTTCACCACACGCCCCAGGCTCAAAATCACACCGAGCTAGTCCTATTTCACACAAGAACCATTCATAAGTAACCCGTGAAACCCCCCACCATTTCCCTCTTATCGATCTATCTACTACTATCAGATAAACAACCATCTCCACACCAACAACCAAGCACCACCAGTACTTACTATACACACACTGACTTGAATCCCCCCTCAACACCGCCCCAAAATGCCCACTCAACCCACCCCCGAAAAAAGCAAAGAAACCCTCGAAGCCAAATCCGCCTTCAGCGCAACGCTGCTCAACATCGGCGGCACACATGCTTCCCCGCTCGTGGAGCGCGCGCACACCATCACAGAGAACGCCTCCGCGCTGGAGAAGCAGCAAGCGGAGCTAGAATCACATACAGCTGCACTGGCGAAGCAGAATGAGAGCTGGGATAAGTTGGCGGGGGAGGCGAGGGACGGGTTGAAAGAAATTGGGGATGTGCAGAATTGGGCGGAGGTGGTGGAGAGGGAGTTGTTGGTTTTGGAGCAGACGTTGCAGTATGTTGAGGGGAGTGATGATAGGGATCATGGTGATGAAATTGATGATGATGATGAGGATGTTAATGGTGGGGATGGGCTGAATGGTAGTATTACTAGGAATGGGACTGGGAAGGGGAAGGGGAGTACTAATAGTACTGATAGTACTTCTGCTGTTGAGGATGGAGGAGGTACTACTACTACTACCACTGGAAATGGAAGTGGAGGATCATCGTGGTTTAAGTGGTGGTAGCTATCTACTACTAGTAGTAGTGAGAGGAACTTTTTGATGTGTTTACGACTCAGATGTTTTACTTATTAGGACAGCGTGTGAAATCCTCTTCGCTTACAGAGTACTTGATACAGTCTTTATCACCTTTGTGGAAGGATATCAGGATGTCTTATCCGCACTACTATTTCACATGCTATAGAAGACATGATAGAACCGCAGAAGAAAAAAAAAAGATTGATATACACATCCAACATTCATATCTATTCTATTTTCCTACAGAAGGACTTAGTCTCTCCCTCCAGGGCTTCAACCAAACACCATCCGTAATCCAAGACTCTATTCTAATATCAACACGCTAGAACGAAGTATTCGGCGCAATGGCTGGTTACACCTCCGATTCTGCCACTTTTCCAAGGCGGTCAAAAAACATACAGAATGCTGACTGACTTTTTCGGAGCTGTATGAAATGGATATCCGTCTATATCCGCTTATATCCGTACTTTTTCTTGCGAGGTCGATGAGATTCTGCCGCTTTTAGCGGTCAGGAGAGCGGTCGTGGTAGGCAATACTGTGTAGATGGCACAAGGTTAGTAGGACTACTTCTGTTTAAATGTTAATCGCCTATCAATGAATGTCTATCATGCAGTCTCAATAAGACGAAAAGTGATAGATATTGCTTAATAGTCGAAACTATTTACTGTACAAGCGTCAATTTTGATCAAGCAAAGGAAAATTATTACTACTATACAACAACTTCATCTTCCGATGAAATGCTCCCATTCCAACACTTCACTAACACCCCCCATCTACATGCTCTCATCTATCTACTGTACAATAATAAACTCTTGAAAGAGGAAACACCCCATTGTTAAGATCCGCAATATCGGAGCAGAACCTCTCCAACAATCCTCAATGTCTCCCAAATTTCCTAACCGACTGGAAATATCAAGGTACACGATCAGTTGATTTCGATCTTGCAAAGGGACCGTCACTACATGAAATTGGGGCAAGCTGCCTATTACCCGAGTCCTCAAAATAAATCCATGACCCTGGAAATTGTAGTTCGATTTGTGGGCGCCATTCCGATACGTTAGAAGGCTGCTGAAAGATGTATTCGCGGGCCATGACGTCGAGTGCTGGCGAATGGCCTAAAAGTCTATGCCGGTATATGGCAGAGCCCGCGTGTATTGGTGCTGTGCGTGATACAATAAATTGAGGACTCGGTTATTGGAAGGCGAGTGGATCGTTATGCGAATGAGGCAGACAGTAACGCAAGGCCCAGACATAGCATGGACGCCGGCGACGGGCGTGTCGCGCCCATTCAGGACATGGCCGAACACAAGATCCCGTTGGCCGGTCACTTGAGCTAGAACCACAGCCCAGACGGCTTTTACGAAGGACGAGATGGTGACCGCACGGGGTGGTGTGGGCAGAGGAATGATTCGACGGACATTGAGGGGAAGATCGCTGTCTGATCCTGAAAGGTTGAGACTGGTTATCGCAACGTCCTGCAAATACTGCTCCCAGAACCTGAATGTGCGCAGGTTTGCCTACACCTGGCGGTGCTGCACCTCTCTCCATACCGAGATATCATTCTGGATTATTAGAGGCATTGATTCCCCATCGAATTGAGCATGGCTACCGCGCACGACTAGAATTGAATTCGACGGTGATTTCGAGACAAGAAGAGCCTGGAAGTAAGGGGCTCCCTAGAGTTATCCGGTCACGATGAAAGTACACACAAGGAACCAATTTAAGCAGCAGCAGCAGCAGCAGCAGCAGCAGCAGCAGTAGTAGTAGTAGTAGTAGTAGTCGAGATGGTATGTGCATTCCGCCCGTGAAGAAAAGACTCCACATGGCCCTACGGATTCTTTTCCCCTTGCCTTGCCTGCAGATATGCATGAAATGAGCCAAGCTTGAGCTTTTTTTTGCAAAGGTCTTTCCGTCGGGGCTGCAAGAATGTGGGCCATTTCCTCCGTATATTAATTGAAATTGCCATGGCAGTGGCAGGAAATCTTAGGGCGAACTGGGCTCCCTTTGCAGTTCTGTATCTGCGTCATGCTTGTTTTCGAAGATTTGTAACTTCTCACATTTTTTGATTTAATTTGTCAGCTACATAGTATAGCATACTTGTCACGTTTAATTAGTATTTATCAAAATACATACTACTCATTGACATGCTCAGGAGCTTGATGAAAGTTCATTTTCCTGTGATATTATATCTCGGTATAACCAACCCGTGGTATACAAACTTGCCAGAGTTTCCCAAATAATGCAGTACTACTACTACTACTACTACTACTACTACTACTACTACTACTACTACTACTAATAAGAATCATATGATAGAATCGAAGAAGGACGATCGTAGTTTACGTTGATTTACTATCGACAAGCTACAGCATCACACAACATTAGAAGGATACTCCACCTCCTCCAAGCTCCCAAACTCCTCTTTAATCGTCCTGACACTCACGAACCGCTGCAAATGCGCCATTGTGCCCGTCTTGTCATTCGTTCCGGAATCTCGACTTCCTCCAAACGGCTGCTGCGCGACCGTCGAACCCGTACACTTCGTATTCAGATACAGCATGCCCGCCGCATGACGCAGCGCTGTCTGCGCCTGTCGCGACGCGTATGGGTCCTTCGCATAGATACTCCCCGTCAAGGCGTAGCGCGATGTCCCGTCCACTAGCTTCAGCGTTTCCTCCCACTCATTGTCTGGGTACACGTATACGCCTAGAATGGGGCCGAATAGTTCCCGGGACATGATCTCATGCTTCGGGTTCGTTGTGCGGTAAACAGTCGGGTGTACGTAGTATCCCTGACTCTTGTCGGCGATGCCGCCAGCAACGAGTTCGAGTTCGGGATCGGTGCGCGCGGCGTGAATGACCTCCGCAAGACGGTCGAAGGCGCGTTCGTGGATGACGGGGTTAATGAAGTGGGCGTATTCGTCGACCGGGCCGACAGACAGGCGGGAGAGGTGGTCCTTTAACGTTTGCTGGAAAGCAGGCCAGACGGATTCTGCGACGTAGATGCGGGAATTGGCGGAGCATTTCTGGCCCTGGTATTCGAACGCGCCACGAATGGTGTTCAGGGCTGCGTTGGTGATGTCCGCTGAGGGGTGCACGAGACCCCAGTTCTTGCCACCAGTTTCACCGATCACACGTGGGTAGGAGTTGTAAATTCCCTCGCCGATGGCATTGCCGATCTTCTTCTGCAGGCCTTTGAAGACTTGCGTGGAGCCGATGAAGGTGAGGGCGCCGAATTCGGGGCGGTGGAGGATCGTGTTGGTTACTTGTTCGGCGTCGCCGGGGAGGAACTGGATTACGTCCTTGGGGAGACCGGCTTCGAGGAGAATCTGGTGCAGGAGCCAGCTGGCGTGGAGGGCAGAGTCGGACGGTTTCCAGATAACGACGTTGCCTAGGAGGGCGGCTGGGCCGATGAGGGTCGCGCCTAGTGCGGTGAAGTTGAATGGGGCGATGGCGTAGACAAATCCTTCCAAAGGTCGGTATTCGAGCTTGTTCCAGGTGCCGGGCAGGTGGACTTTGGGCTGCTGCGCGAAGAGTGACCAGCACTCTTGGATGTAGTGGCGGAAGAAGTCCACTGTCTCGGCGGCGGCATCGATCTCGGCTTGCCAAATGTTCTTTCCCTGGCCTAACATGGTAGCAGCGACGATTTCAGAGCGATATCTGCCTGCAATGAGCTCAGAGGCGCGCAGGAAGATGGCGGCGCGGTCCTCGAAGGGCATGGCCTCCCAGGCTGGTTTGGCCTTGAGGGCTGCGTCCACGGCGGTGTTGACCTGCTCGGGCGTTGCGGATGCATATTCGGCAACGACCTCGTTGTGGCGTGAGGGGTTCTGTTGGACTTGGGATTTGATGGTTTGTGTCTGGATTGTTAGCTGCGTGGGCTTATTTAGAAGTGAGGTGACTCACTGTGGAGCCATTGATGGTGAGTGGGATATTGAAGGGCATCTCGCTCTTCAATTTCTGTAGGGCTTGCGTCAACTCGGCCCTCTCAGGTGAGCCTTTTGCGTAGTCAAGCTGCAGTTGTTAGTGGTCATTTTAGCATCGAAGCATGACAGGAGCTGTGATGCGTTTAAACTTAACACTTACTGGCTTCTCATTCTCGAACTTGGGAGGATGCCATAGACTCAGGGCTCGCAGCGGCTGACCTGCCCTCCGGCTGGTGTGCAGAATTGAGGCGCGCACGCGAAGTGGAAAGGAGAGTGTCCGCATGACGGTCTATCGCTTTTGTATGTACTGATGGTATAGGCGAGATCAGTTCCAGGCAGGGTATTTGTAGAGCAGCTGTCGGGAGGAGTCCCGAGCGGGGATTGTAGCATCCCCGCAATCCCAATTGCAACTGCAAGGAGAGCTGCAGCTGCATCCAATCGTGACGTGTCGTGCTACTTGATAAGTGGCCAAGAGATGGCCATGATGCATCAGCCACTGAGATAGTTTCGGCGTAGGGACCGACTGTTATCGTGCGTCTATCCTTTCGGATGGCGATCCCGAGGGTCCCTCATTTATGCATCCAGGCGCTCGGATGGAGCAGCGATCTGGGTCGCGTGTTGCAATTTTATCGCATTTAATATGAGCTGGTAGCTAATTATCCAGTTATGATCAGTAAAGTAATTGTCTTTGACCAAACTTTAGTCGGAAGGTGAAGCGTTACTCAAAGAGTGATAAAGGCAATCGTAGATGAGATGAGATGATGTGGGCCAATTCGTAAATATCTCCAATGACTCCGTTGGTCTATCGTGTTATCCAAAAGTACCTGAACCTGAGCAACCAGGCTTAGATCTACTCCTCCGCTTCCTCAGCCTCCTCCTCACTATGTGCAGCCATTTCCTGGTAAAACCCTCGCCATATATCCAAGGAATCTACCGGTTGGTCTTCCTCGTCATCCAGCTCATCCCATTCATTCCATTGCCCCAAACTCATCAAGTGTCTCATAGTCGGCCGGCCATGGGGACAGTTCCACGGCTTATCTATGGTGCCCATGTTCTGCACCACCTTCTGCATCTGCTTGACCGTCAAAGTCTTGCCAATCATGATGCTCGACCGACAGGCCCGCATGGCGAACATCTTCCGCACTTTGCTCGGACGCGGTATATACATCCCTGTCGCTGACCGTGCAGCGTTGGTAGGTGTCTCCGACAAAAGGACAATGAGCTCCTCCAGATCCCGAACCCCAAAGACCACTTCTTTGCTCAAAGGCAGCGAGACTAACTTGCAGCGGCGCCCGATAGGCTCGTCTCCGCTTTCGTCCACTTCTACAATAAAGCCGTTCTTTTCCAGCGCGGCTTGGTTCTCAATGACAATTTCCTCCTCTACTGCGGTGAGATCGAGGCGCTTCGGTTGGACGAGGCGCTGATTCTGCACCACGGTTTCTGCCTGCAGTCGTTCGAAGTTGAACTTTTCATCAGATGCATGCTGGTCAATGATGAAGAGTTCGTCTTTTGCTGATGATCCAGGCCCCGAGTCATCGGTGGATGACCGCGTAGCCAGGATGAACCCTAGATTGAACTGCCCGACAATCCGCATGTTGGCAAAGTCGTCTTTGCTAACCGTTAGAGACAGTCTTTCCTCTGCCGTTTCTTGTGGCGCTGCTGTCTCATCTTCACTCTGGGAGGGACCGTGGTGCTCTTCCCAACGACGAAGGCTTTCCTGTAGCTGCCCTAGTTGTGAGCGTATCTTAGAAAGAGAGCCATCGATAGTACTCATTAGCTGCACAGTAGAGTCGCGGTGAGCAGCTCCCTTATTCATCTTGTTCGCACGATGGATATTGTTGCCCTGTGGCAATGCTGCTCTGTCCTCCGCTTCCTGGATGAGCCGTTGGACTTCGGCTTCTTCGTGGCGCTTTTTTTCTTCTTCGCTTATGTTGTGCTCCGAGGAGCCAAGTTGTTGTGAACTTTGAGGTTCATTACCATTGCTGGCTTCGTGGTGATGGTGTTCACTGCTAACATCTTCGGGAGGTTGATCATCTTCATGGTTTGACGGCGTATAAGATTGAGATTCATCATCTTCCTCTTCATCCTCGATTTCACTTTCTTGCTCTTCAGGCTCTTCTTCCTCTTCGCTTTCCTCAATTGCATCTTCTGCTTCCTCATCCAGGATTTCCTCGTCCTCACTCTCCGGGTCCAATTGCGAGCCTGGAGCAGCAAAATCTCTCATGTGCTTGCCGAATATGCTAGGGTGAGAAGGGGTGTGTATCCGTCTTCTACGTGTCGTAGGGCCAGTGGCATCACCGGCACCTACAGATCGCTTTCTGGGCAACCCACTTCCCACCATAGATGTAACGGTCCTGTTGCCGATAGTAATGGTAGCCATCTCAGGAGGCATTCGCCTTGGTCGCATGCGATCAAACGCATTTTGGATAGTATTTGGTGTCTCCTCCAAAGGGTCGACTACCTGCATCGACACCGAGGGTTCTTTAGGAGCTGTGTCCTGTGACGAGTTATTATCTTCACGCTGTCGAGGAGCTTCTTCCGCGATTTCCCCTTGTGTGGGAGGCTGTGGCTCGGCAGGAGAGTCCTGTCTTACGAAGAGGTCATTGTCCTCTTCCATCGGTTCAGGATGATCCTGAGGTGACGAAGGCATAGGCTGGTCTCGTACGCTTGATGCACCCCGGCCTGCAGGGGAGGAGACAACTGGGCTGCTGCCACGGGCACCAAGACCGCTCAAGAAGCTCTTCATCCGATCCTGTGAGCTCGACTGTACTTCACCGGTCCCCTGGCTTCCCACAGGTTCCCGATCATCAGCCGCCGAGGAGTCCGCATCCTCCACTGCAGGCCGGTTCGGACTCTGAGTCTGAGTCTGCAAGCTTCCCAAGCGTTGTTTGAGGGTAGGGGCAGGCTTCGACCCCACAACCAACGACTGAGGCACCGTCTGATCCGACGACTCAAACAATTGCACAAGCGACTCCTTCAGCGAATCAATCAGCGCTCCCGCATCATGCAACAGAATGGTCCGCTTATCCGGCGACACATTAACGTCATAAGCGTTTGTATCCATATGGAAATCTGCAAACACAAACGGCGACTGAGACACGTTGAACGACTTATACACCTCATTAAACGCCTTTGCAATCTGCGGCAACCCGCACGGCCGAGAATTCACAAAGAACATCTGCCGATCCGGTGTCTGTCTCCCCTCCCCAAATACCGGTTTCGAGACATGTCCGCGAACTGTGAGCTTGTTCAACTCCCCAGACCCAGTGATTCTCCTCCCTGCCGCAGCAGACGGCTCAAACTCCAGTGCCAAATCCAGCGGAATCAGCGCCAGAAGTGTCTTCGCCCCATACACATTGGCAATATTCTCCTTGGTCGTCTGATTTCCGTTCGTGCTAAACACGACCACATTCTTCGTTTTGCCCACCGAATTCCGGACGCTGAAGCGCACCCCTGTGCTGACGCACGCATACGCATGTAACAGGTTCAAGACCTTGCCATATTCGCGCTTGATATTCTTCTCCAGCTCCCGCCGTCGCACCGGCAATCCCTTGAAGATACTCTCCACCGAGGCCGTCGTGCCTTTCTGCCCCGCGACGATCTGCGTCTTTTTCAATTTCCCGGAGGGTTCGAAATCAAGTCGGGTGGCTTTGGGAGCTTGGTTTGCTTGCGCCGTGGTAATGCGGAAGTCGGATAATGCGCATAGGGAAGATAGCGCTTCGCCACGGAAACCGAAGGTGTGAAGCGTGGTGAGGTCTTCGTAGGAGGAGAGTTTGGAGGTGTAGTGCTTTAATGCGACGTTGGCGTAGTTATCGGGGGAGATTCCGCTGCCGTTGTCTTGGACTTCGATTAAGTCTAAGCCATTGTTTTTGAAGCGGATTTCTGGAATAATTTAGATCATAATCAGCGATGTCAATCTATGGCTTGCAACGTGTGCTAGAATTTGGCTGTTGTAGTACCTATCGAGGTTGCTCCGGCATCGAGACTGTTTTCGACCAGTTCCTTTGCAACGGAGCACAAGTCAACAATGACTTGACCGGATTGGATTTGATGGATCTGTAGTGTATGTATTAGAAGAGATCTCAGAATAAACATCAAGTAGACATACTGAGCGGGCCTCGATGGCCTTGATGGTCGCCATGTTCATGCCATGGTGAAATTGAAACTTGAGGGGGCAGAAAACGCGGTGACACGCGCTCGCCGGCCACTTTACGCGGAGGCTGCGATAAGCGGATCTCCGGGCGGCAGGAGTTTCTACATCTACAAGCACATACAACAACCAGTTCCAATAACATCAATATCATTCTTGTGCACTTGACAGACTGTACTATGATACATGAAGGTTCTTCAAAGACAATAACAGCTGAGTATGGTATGTTGCAGAATAATAATAGACCATTTCAGTTGCGGCATCGCAGCACCAACTATGACGCAGAACGGCAGGAAACTGTACAACTACGAGAAAAAAAAGAAATATCGCTGTTCAACGCCCAACTCCCGGTTATACGTGATCTTTCTATTCACCCCCACGATCAGTAGGTGTCAAAGCGGTCCGGCAGAACCACCGGTGCGATCAGGGTCCACAGGTAAATTCCATAGCACACCCAGGCACTGATGATCTTCACCCAGCTAGCCCAGTAGGTGCGGCCAACGGGCGCAAAGTCGTCGACGGCCTCCGGGTCCAAGTTCTGGGTCAGCAAGGTAGCGACCCAGGTGGTCGCCAGGAAGAAGATGATATGGAACAAAGAGTAATTATACTGCGTCGATCCCTTTTCGTCGTCCTTGGTGTCATACTCGTCGGATTCGTCGTCGCTGTCATCCAGCGCACTGGCGGGCAAAGCGCCACTCTCAACAGCCGCCCGAAGAGCCTCGGCCCGCATCTCGCGGCGAGTGGTTGGCTGCTGGGTCACAAGACCATGCTCGTTGTCATCCGATCCCAGCTGCGAGTAGTTGTGCCCCCCTTGGGAGCCTAGCGCAATGCCCTGGGTGGCCGCGCGGGTGGTCGTATACGCGATGGTAGCCATGGTGACAATCGCGCCCAAAACGATACTAGCCGTTCTGGTGCCTCGCGCACGAATCAGAGGGTTACAGTGACGGTCATCTGGCTCCATGGACACCGCGGACATGGTGAGATAGGTGCAATAAACTGTAACCATGGCGGCCTGGGCCAATCCTGCTCTGGGGTTGGATTCCTGCACCATGGGCTGCACCGAGATGATCGAAATAATAAGGAAGACAACAAGATTAATCTATTGCGAAAAGTAAGCACGGGGCCAAAGATGGCAGATGACAGACTGTAGAGGACGCAGCAAACTTACAGTAATCGCAGCCTGGTTCATGGCGCATCCGCTGTGGGCAAAAAAGACATACATCAAGACCGTCATGACGAGAGATGCAACGTACATGCCCACAGTAGAGCCGATCAGAAGGCCACGCCACGTGCGTGAATCACTATCTTCAATCTTCTGCAGGCACAATTCCGCCCATGAATGCGCCAGATCTACCAGGAGAATTAGACCCAGCAGGAGGAACAGCATGGCGCAGATAAAGGCGATATAGTGACCGTAGACGAAGAAAAACGACTCGGGGATGAAGAATGATGCCACAACGAGCGCAAGCCACAAGATGATCTTGGGACCCCAGAACCCATTCTGAAGGACCGCACGGCCATCTTTGGAGGACCTGACTCCAAGCAGCATGAAGGCGAGGATCAAATGGAAGAGCCCAAGACCAAAATTGATTCGATGAACGGCCACCCAACCATAGCATTCTTTCCCATCGCATCTGATTTCCATATAATCTAACGTCATGTGTTGTAACTTTTTGAGCGCCCATGGCGTGAGCATTATCCAGGAGATGATCGAATTGAACAAGAGGATGAAGGCATAGGCGATTCTCGTAGCCATACTGTTAGTTGGTGCCTAATGTCAGCCAGGTCCATCATTATGGGGCGCGAGGCTTGTTCTGTGTTTGGATGTCGCTGACCTGTTCTGAAACTTCCCGCATGCACTACATACTGCCGAGCAGGTCGCTGCGCCGCAGCACGATGTCGCGAGGGTGATGAGCTACCTTGATGTCAGTGGGGGGATTAGATGGCGGTGATGGAGGCGCACGTACCGTGCTGGCGCTGGGAAGAGCCAGCAGAGGCAGAGATAAGAGGGCACCCATGATGGATGAAGAAGAGTGTCACTCCCTCTCACTAAAGACTATATTTGATCCTGATGCAGGAGACGGGATGATAATAACCAGCCTGGAGATACTGGAAGATGAAGACGGAATGGCAGGAGGAGAAGCCGCGGAGGTTCGCCGCCTTCGTCATGTGCCGGGAATCTAGCGGATGGTTGATTCTTACGCGCGTCCAGCAGAGTCGGCTACATTAACAGCACCATGAGGTGATTTTAAGGCTATGACTATATTGCTTTACAGACTAGTAGTTGTTCAGAGAGAGGTCGTACCTGCCAAATGTAGTTTCAGTATTATGCTTTCCCTCCACACAATGTCTGGGGATGTACTCCACGTGATGGGGATGCATAAAAGTCACGTGCCTGTGTATCCGGGGCAAGTGTGCCGGTAATGATGACCTTATCGGCGATAAGCGACTGGCTGTCACACTCATCGGAGTGGTAATGCAGTTACCATACAGGAGGAGACAAGCCTCCGATCTCGTCCGGGGAGAGAGACTAGACTGCGTTGAGCTGACGAGTCCGACGGGACGCTTTTGGGGACACTTTGCTCTTTGATTGCGTGGGAGGTGGAGAGACTAAAATTCACTGCTGGAGGACATCCAAACACTACTCACGTCGCTCTTTTCTTTTTTCTGTTTCGTTTCTGCTGTCGACTCTCCTTTTCTTCTTCCTGCACTCTTTTCTGCCCTTCTTTTTCTTGTGTTGTTGTTGTTGTCCTCCTCTCTTTACTACTCCTACTACTACACACTACATATCCGTGGTGCGGTTATCTATGGTCGAGGTCTAGCCGGCTGTCCTTACTTCGCACCTCCTCCGGTTATCGTGACGTGATAACGATTATCCACTGCACCACCATCCCGGCCAACGAACTACAAATACTAGTCGTCCGGCCACTGCGACCCTCCCCCGCATATTTCGATGCGAAGAGTTTCCAACTGGCCTTCCCCCGGTGTCTTCGCCCTCCCGATCCCGCATCGCCATGGCCGCCTCGCCCCATAAATCGAAGCGGATCGTTTCCGTCGTAGCGGCCACCCTGGTTGCTCTCGCGTGTGGTACCAATGTGCGCTTCTTCCGTTCTCTAGGTCCAATATGAGGTTGGATGTTTGGCAAGAGTCTGATCTGTGTGACAGTATGCATACTCGGCATGGGCGCCCCAATTTGCGCAACAAATGAAGATTTCCTCTACCGAAAGCAACTTCATTGTAAGCCGCCCATTGCGCCCTTCTCCCATGATTCAACAAGTTGTTAATAATACTTCCAGGGCGCGGCTGGGAATTTGGGCATGTATGCATCGGGAATCCCATTGGGTCTGTTGACAGATGCTCGAGGTCCGCGTCTGACGACTTTCTTGGGTGCAATCACGCTGGGAATCGGCTACTATCCCATCTATCTGGGTATGTCCTATATTGAACCCTGAGAGGTTGCAGCTAGCTAATATCTGCATGTTCAGCCTACGTCAAGGGCCCAGGGTCGATGGCCATTATCTTCCTGTCGTTTTTTGCTTTCTTGACAGGCTTCGGAAGTTGCTCGGCGTTCTCAGCGTCAATCAAGACATGTGCGCCAAGCCTCTCTAATGAATACATTATCTGTCATGGCTAATAACATCGTTTAGCGGCTTCCAACTTCCCCGATCATCGTGGAACAGCGACTGCTTTCCCCTTGGCCGCTTTTGGGCTGAGTGCGTTCTTCTGGTCGACCGTCTCCTCGATTCTCTTCAAGGACGATACAGGCCGCTTCCTCCTTTTGCTGGCTCTGGGCACCTGTGCCCTAAACCTCGTTTCGATCCCGTTTCTTCGTATCATGCCTCCTAGTGAGCCATATATGCCACTCGGACGGGGCAGGTCCCCTGGCGTAGAATCTCAACGACTACGCACTACTAGATCTACAGAATTCCGGCATAGTCTGGAAGAATCTGATGAAGCAGGTACGCAGACCTCTATAACCTATGAATCCTGTCCCGCAGCGCGTGACAGGTCGCACTCGGTCGTGTCGAGTCCCCATCACCCCGGCCACAGCCCCGATATTGACGAAACATCCTCCTTGGTGTCCAAAGTTCCTTCACGCTCTTCCCGAGAATACCTCACCCAACACGAGGAGGATGACGATGCTCTCTCCGATGTTGCTCTTGAATCCCCGCACCCGGATGTTCGCGGCTTGGCGATGCTTCCGAAGATTGAGTTCTGGCAACTCTTTTTGACGATGGCCCTTCTTTCTGGAATTGGTTTGATGACCATTAAGTCAGTACCCTTACCTTTAATTTTGCTTTTGTTCGATGCTAACAATTTAATAGTAATATTGGCAACAGCGTAAGGCGACTCCGTATGACCCCTTCCATATCAGCTGATCTAATTGTTTCGCAGGCCAAGGCACTTTGGCAGTACTACGACGACAGTGCAAGCCCGAAGTTTATTCAACAGCGCCAGGTTATGCATGTCTCGATTCTGTCTTTTGGCAACTTCATTGGTCGGCTTTCTAGCGGTATGTCGGCACATTCACTGTTCACAATTGGCTACTAATCTCCTATAGGTATTGGCTCCGACCTTTTGGTGAAGAAGCTGAACATGTCGCGATTCTGGTGTCTGTTCATCTCCGCCTTTGTCTTCACCATCACCCAGCTTGCAGGCTCCGCCATCTCCAACCCTCATCAACTAGCCATTGTATCCGGATTCACCGGTATCGCCTACGGCTTCCTTTTTGGCGTCTTCCCATCGCTGGTCGCCCACACCTTCGGCATCGGCGGCCTCTCGCAGAACTGGGGTGTGATGACGCTTGCGCCCGTGCTGAGCGGCAACGTCTTCAACCTGCTCTACGGCAGCATCTACGACCGCCACTCGATTGTCGAACCCAACGGAGACCGCGACTGTCCGGATGGTCTGGCTTGCTACCAGGCTGCGTACTACACGACGTTCTTGTCCGGCGTAGCCGGTGTGGTCGTCTGTCTGTGGAGCATCCTTCACGAGAGACGCATCCACGGCGCGATGCACAAGAAGGTCGAGCATGACCGACTTGCTTAGGATGCCAGTTATTTCGAAGCCTCTATAGTGTAAGAGGCTGAAAGCGGTGACTTTTATTTTGCCTTCCTCGTATATATACCCAGGGAATATGTGCCATTGAAGAGGCAATTTGGTTGGTATTTTCAATATAGAGGGTTCGCGTTTCAAATAGACATGCATTGGTTTTGACTGGGAAGTGTCCATAGTCATCTAACGTATGAGAAATAACGACCAGTTTAGTAGTGTTGCTGGTATCCCCCCTATCCAAACTCCCAACTAGTAGTAAATTCATATAGTAGTAAGCCATACCTGCTACTTAAGTACTGGTTTCCCAGCTTCTTCGACTATCCCTAACAAAGGTACTAGTAGACCATGTAAATTATTGAGTGTGCATAATCTTCTAGAATTGTGCCAGCCAAAGTACTTGATGAACAGTCATTGTATCTTTCGAGCAACTAGCGTCTAGCGATTTCTTCTAACCATCAATTGTAACTTAAGATTCATCCTGAGAAGAGTGAGGGGGGCAAGGTTATTCTCCAACTGACCCCTCGGCGATTAAAGCTGCTATAGTAAATGAGTGGGTGAACCTATGCACATATTCTAGAATAAACGGGCACTCGATTGAGACTGTTGTGAATGGATAGGTAAACCACACCACCCTTGTAGACACAATTTCAGTAGTCGTCTCCTCTCAGCCACTCATCCATGATGAGCTCCCTTGCAGAAGGCCTCTCTTCGGGCAGCCAACACAAAGCCTTCCGCAGGAATTGAAGGAAGAGCTTCTTGTTATCACCATCGAGCTGAGTCTCGCGACTCGTGATAGATTGCTCTGGGATATCTGCGAGGCACTTCCAGTTACCTGCAAGATGTTAGGAGGGAGACCATATAGATCGTATCATATGAATAACGCATACCGTTCTCATCCCAGAACTTGAGGCTTTCTTCGCTTCGACGAAGAAACTCAACCGGAGGAGGTCCCAGTAGAGATATCATTTCTGCGAAGCGACGAGCATTGTCGGCATCCGACTCTAAGTCTGGCTTTGTGAAAAGGTGCCTAGACTCAAGCAAGGTCCATGCCTAAAGAGGGTTTAGGGTATGTCATATAACCGCTTAAGTTTGTTCTTACCGTTTGTCCTATCGCCCATATATCTACCTTGTTATCCCACTTCATACCCAGCAACACTTCGGGAGCTCTGTATAGATTTGGCATGATAAGCCCGGTTTGGTTTCCTTGGGCCAGTCGCGCCTCTCCTAAATCAGCGAGGACGGGTTCTCCGCTACTCAAGGGCATTGCACGAGTGGCAAAAATCGTACGGTCGTCAAGTTGCTTCCGAGGAGCGGGTTCATTGAGCTCTTCTTCTTCCATCTCGGCGAGAATTGAATCATCCTCAATCCCCAGGAGGATATTGCCTGGTTGGATATCTGAACTGAGGTTAACAATGATCAGTGATCACACGGAAGTCAGGCTGTTTTAGAGTACCCACCAGTATGAATGACGTTGGCCCCATGGAGATAATCCAGAGCAATGAGCATGAATCGGATGGTCACTCGAAGGAGATTCTCGGGTAATGAACCCCCCTCAAGGCATTGCATGTAGTCAAGGATATCAACCCCAGCAGGTGGATAGAGGATACAAGGATGTACACCATGAGGGCCCTCAATTTCAAATGAGTCCAGGACCAGCCGGATATACTTCTCGCCCACGTGATTCTCATGGAGGGCTTTGAGATGTCTGGATATCTGGACCTCTGGAAGCTGCCGTCTGCTTCGGACATGGACTTTCAGGATCAGATGGCGATCCTGGCTTTAATATGGTCAGCCCAGGCTTATATCATCGATGAGATTCCCTTTCCGAGTGAACTGACTGTAAGTCGCGACATAACCAGACCGTTGACGATGCGCCGAAGCCAAGTTTGGTGATGACTTGATACCGCGAATTGAGGACTTCACCAAGGCTAATGGGGTAATAGCGTTCCTTCAGATAGTTGGCAAGGATTCCTCTTCGAAGGGTTCGATGGAATTGAGAAGTTCGAACCCTGACGTTGGAAATTCGCGCGGTTGCACCATTGGAGTGGAGGCCATTCCGCGGCGTTGGAACGGTGAGTACAGAAGCTTGAAGCTGCTGCGAGTAGCTCAGGTGTCGCGAGATCAACCTTGGACGGGCAAATACGCAAAGCGATGAGCTATGAAAGAGGGGTCTCATGATGGTGCTGGGAGGAACGGCAGAGGCATCTACTCTGGAGCACCCCTTGGTTCTCTCACATATGTACGTACTATTTCTGGAATTGGCGGCAAAGCTCAAGCTGAGGTCGAGCCTTCCGGGGGCTGCACCAGTTTCCGTCCAGACCAAAAGTTGATACTAACTAGCAGTCAGTCCAAGGCCTTGTGGTGGACGAGAGCCATTTCTATCCGTGGTAAGGATGAGATCTACGCTCGGCATAAGTGCTGGGAGAAACACCACGGCCGCCAGAAGGGGTGACGTGACAGAAGCACATCAACAGCAGCTGAAGTTCCTTATTAGTTAGTATTCATACTAAGAAGGCACCCACACCCGAGGTGGCCCTGAGACCATCTTCTCGATACATTGCTTAAACAGATGAATATGACGATAGAATAGCTCCTAGATGGAGGTCAAAAGCAGGCGACAACCATCTCAGTAAGCCTTGAACAACCCCTCTCTGCTGCAACAAATTCACAGCCGTTGAAGTAAGTAGTAAGTAGTAGATAGTATGTTGTTAGCAAAAGACCAACCAGCAGCAGCAAGGAAGTAAGGCAGTAAGGCAATTACAGCTTATTGATTCTCCGCCTCGCCGCTCCCCACTCTCTTCCTACGATTCATAACTCCACCCTTACAGCCAAGTTCACAGATAACAACTATCTAAGTAAAGATCACGCAAAAGCGGGGAAGTTGCCAAAGCAGAGACTAAGTACTGGATAGCATAGATCATCACTCCCGGCGCGCCGACCGTCGGGAATCCGGACAGTTAGCAGCGCCCCCCAGGGCCAAAATTACCATTTATAGCGAGTAGATAGATCAGAGATAGGATAAATCTACCAACAATCTAAACAAGCAATTTGAATAGACACTGTGTGTATGTCGATCAACGTCGTATCCCCGACGGACCAACGAATCAGGTTGGGCCAATAATCAAGGGAGGATTTGCGTGACGGGCATTGATAAGGGCAGATTGAGAGTACGTAGTAAGTGAGGAGGTCGGGTCGATTCCGGGTACTCCGGACTCGTGACCACTGCCCACATCGCGCTGATAAGGAAGGAATCGGATCGACCCGGGGTGGAGTAATACCTATCTAGATCATGGTGAGATGAGATGGGATGCCCAGGTTGGGGGGGTGTTATCCTTAGAGTGGGATGATATAGGGTCGTTGATCCTAAGATTAGGAGTGGGTTACAATGGTATGTGAAGTGTTTCCGCTCTCGGAAGTATAGTACTGGGTCACTCGGTACGTTGCATCGGATAATGTACGACGAACGCTTACAAACAGAAGGCGGGAAGAAGACAGTAGTTAGATTCAGGGAGTTAATAATAACACGAATTACTTGGAACACATGTAAAAACCCTTTACAGGTCCTTTTCTTTTCTTTTTGAGGGGGATTCTTTTTCGTGCGGTCGGGCTGGGATGAGGGGAGCAGGTGCAGGCGCAGAATAATCTCTCCCCGACTCATATCGGAACAAATAGGATGAGTAGAAGAAGAGAATGGGGAAGAATGGCTCGAAGGAAGGTGTGATATAATTAGGTAGTTAATCCGATATACAGCCAGCCAATGACAAGACTCGTAAAGGGTATCAAAGAGACCGGGGAAGATCAGAGAACGCAGCACCGCAAACTATGTGCGCATTTGTTTACGTCGGTGCTGCCCGACGCACTCATGCGCGTCCATCGTCCGAACAAAGCCCCCCCGCCCGTGAGAGTTAGACACTCTTGGGGGATTTTGTTGGCGACTCCGCAGGTTGCTCCACGACGTCGGACAGCCGCATCCGCTTGGCCAGCGGCTCACCGGGACTGTCATTGCCCGCCGGGTTGGCAGAGGAGGTTTGGTCGGTAAGCTGTCGCTCCAGCTCAGATATCCTCCGTTTCAGATCGTCTTCGCGCCGTTGGGCCTCCTCCAGAGACCGCCGGAGCCGTACCTCCGAGTCCCGGACGATCATCTCCGATCGGCGCGCAGTCGCGCCGCTCTGCTCCAGTTCCGTCACCCGGCCCCGGAACAGTTCATTGATAAACTCCAATTCGCTCACGCGAGTCTTCAACGAGGTATTGGCTGCGAGCAGTCCATCGTATGTCTGTGGTGACTCGAGATGGCGGTCGACAGCCGCCGAGGTCGCCGTGGGCGACGGCTGGCGTGGCTGCACCGAGGGCAGCGCATTCGGCTGATTGAGCCCATGGTCGCCGATTGTGACGCTATCGAACATGTGCTGAGGCGCAATGTTGGCATTGTGTTGCGACTGAGGGTGTGGTTGTTGCATGGAAGGGATACCAGGCGTTTCGGTACGGGAGACGGGTGAGTTGGATCGGTCGGAATGGCCCGGTGATGCCTTTCGCGACGCGCGACGGTATCCTTGGGACCCCATGGGCGGCGTCCCTGCTTCGGACCTCGAGGTAGACAAGCCATTCGTATCGATAGCACCGCCGGACTGATAAGACATTGATAGGAATGTTAGCGATCGTTATCTCAGGTGTACAAAGACATAGGACAGCCAGGGAAAAATTTTCTAGACGACAGACTCACCTTACGCTTGGGGCCCTGACCAGCAGTCTTGACCCGGTTGCGACTTTTGATGACATCGGTCTTTAAGCTTATCGGACGGGGCCTGCCATGTAGTTTGAGGAACAAGCCACAGGCGTTGCAAAGGACGGAGCCGAGTTCGTCCCTGCGCCAGAGAGGTGTCGTAGAAGTGCCGCAATTCTGGCACACGGGCTGTAATTGAGGACGTTTGTGATCAGCCAACGTGGTCGCCATGGTTTTTGGAACAATAGGATCACGCGAGGGAAAGGGGAGGAAGAGACAGAAGATGGGGAAGCGGACTGATAGTGGATGGAGGAGGAAGAGCGCTGGGTTGATAAGATCGGGAGAGATTTGATGGGCTGGCGCGATAAGGAGCAGGTGGTGCGGCGCCAAGCCCCCAGCGGCTGCTGATAACAGCAGATTGGCACAGAAAAAGAAACCCAGGAAATTAAGGGTCACCATGAACCCCAGAAATTTCACTCCAGGCAAGAAGAGAAAAAAAGCAACAAAACCAGCGTAGCTCGATAAGAACCATCGCCTTCCAATGATAAGATCGTCTTAGAAACTTACAGGATTATTGCCTTGCCCACCAGTAGTGGCAGCCGGAGAAGATGTCGCGTATGTCATATTGGCCATACTGGGCTGCGCATTGCTACTCGAGGCTCTGCACACGTAAGACTCGTCAGCATAACCAGAGATACGGGCGCCTTGGGCGTGCGAGTATTCAAAATCATCTTATCTCCCTTCCAGACATGGCAGGGGAATCACACATGATCTTCCCTGCGACTCCCCTCTCATTCCATCACCTGGTCTCGTCTATGGAACATCGCATAGGGGAAAGGTTCTTGCTAGATACACATACCGCAGATTGGAAGTGGGCGCAGATGCGACCGAGGCCAAAGCAGAGAGTCCAGGCAGAGATGGGCCCAGAGAGCTGGGGAAGGCACTACCGTTGCTGCTACTGCCCGGGCTATGGGTGTATTTATCTAGAGAACTCGCCTCGGGAAGCGTTCCAGAATACTGCGATGACGCTGACGATGCTCCCGCACCAGTATCCGTGGTCGATTGGCGCGATCCCGATTGACTGTCAGTCGAGGAGGAGGTATGTTTGTAGTTCGAGTCTTGAGACTGGGAATTCGACGGCGACGGCGGACGAAGGGCTGGGTCGATGGGCGACGCCCGGAAGAGGAGTGAAGCCACCGTGGAGGTTGTCGGAGGGAACTAGCTAGAAATCCGGCCACAAATGACCGAACTGTAGACGATTCGAGAGGAGGGATTCCGTCGTTCCGGGAATGGTATACGACGGTTTAGGAGGAAAGATTCGTGCCGTTGGAGAGGACCAGCCACGTCTGAAAGGGAGGAATGATATGGAATGTCGTTCAACTTTTTTTGGGTTGCCCAGTTGTAATCAAACGATCATTAGACTTTTTCCAAGCCCAAAGTACTTTTTCTTTTGTTTTTGATAATTGCTTTTGTCCGGCCCAAGGGACGTCAGAGATTATACTCCAGGAGTAAAAGATCTCAACACAAGGCTGTCTCGGGGACAAGTTGCTGCAATTTGACCCAAGGAGCGATTGCTGAAGGAGCGACAAGAAGGTGAAAAATAAAAAGATCCAAGCGGATTGACCGGAAAGGAAACATGCGAAAGTAGATGATGGGTCTGGGGAAGGGGATTTGAGGCAAATCTGGAGGGGAACAGGATGGTCGGGAGGGAGAAGGAAGATCGAGGGTTGATTATCGGGGCTGCTATCGCGCGTCGGAGGCTATCGATTATTTATCGAATTGGCTCTGCGGAACCGCCGCTTGGCTGGGCCCAGCCGAGTCTTGGATACTGAGATTAAATCTTGGATAGGGATCCGTCACCCGTGGGAATTCCTCCTTATCACCTCCCTCCCCAGTCTCGGGCTGTTGCTATGCTATGCTTCTGCTCTCCAAGGTTTATGCGCCTATCTAATAGTATGCGCGGGACGGGCCCGGAATGAATCTTCGCAATGTTGTTGTCGCGCCCCTGCATGCCCCTTTCCCACCAGCCTAGTATTTACTGTGGCCGCCCCTGTGTTCTTGTTCTTCCTTTCAAGTCTGTCCTTCAACGGCCAAAGACCATGTTTGCTCGTGATAATTCTTCTTTTTCCGTGATGGAGGTTGGGGTGGAGCTGAGCGTCAATAGGAGACTATAACCGGCAGAGTGGCTGACCAGCACTCATGCTTGCTGTGATCGGAATCAGTCATGGTTTGCTGATTGGTGCGCAACCATTCGACTGTTGATGTTCTCCATTATGGCAACTCTTCATACATCATGCTACTGCACCCCGTTTCACTCTATCGGTCCATGTCTTAGATCGTAGCACAATCTCGTTGGAGCGACAAAGCCATGGCGCGCATATCGCGTGGTGTGGAAGTGCTAGAAAACGGCTGCCAGTGTCTGCACGGGGTCAATGGCAGCAGCTGTTGTTGATGAACTGGACGACAAGTATCACTGACGAGACCCTGAATTATTTGGCATAATTGTGCAGAGCATGGCTGTTACTATTTGTAGAAACAGAGACTGCGGAGTGAAGTAGTTTGTGTGTTTTCACGCTCAACCCACTGATGCTCTTGATCAGAGGAGCATTGAGAGCTCCAACTGAGTAGCAACATTCGTAGTATCTTTCCCCTTCCCCAGAAAACGTCTTTACCTTCTCCGGGGAAAAGCATCGCGTCGAGAGCCAACATTAATTCAGGGGCTTCCGTGAAGCTCGAGTGGATCCCAGCGGCACGATACGACCAGCGGTGGCGGTGCGGTATGGTATGGTATCCGGGGTGTGGCTGTTCTGGACCCTGACTGCCATGTGCTTGACTAAGCCGCAGTAATTGGCGGTACGGTGACGGTACGAGTGGTAATTGCGGCGAGCAGCCACTTCTTCAAGATGACAGCGGCGCTGCCTCGAACTCTCTCTCTGGCTCCGGATTCTTGGAATCTGCTCTCTCTCTCTCCCTCTCTTCCTCCCTCTTTCGCTTTCCCTACCTCTCCGTGGTCGGGGACTATCGCTTGTACTTCGTCTTTACTCGTCTCTGATCCAGTAATGGCTTGAGTTTGTCATTCAATCATCCTTCCCTTCTCGCCGTTCATTATCCATCCTCCCTTAATTCTTTCCCTTGCCCGTCGCCTTCATATGATCCCAAAGTGGTTGCCTCCCGACTTCTCCCATTATCTCATAGACTATCCCACTTCCATTCACCATGCCTAAAAGTAATCGGCCAGCGACCTCGGGTTACGCCCGCTTGGCTCAAGAGGAGGAAGATAGAGCCAATGACTTGTACGATTATTCAGACGATGACGACCTACACGCCCCCAGCACGATTTCCCAATCCGCCCCCCGATATGCTCCCATCTCTTCCCGTGCCCAGATGCAGGCCGCCGGCCTGTCCACGCCTCCCGAACATCGACGACGACTGAGTGGCCACTATCGCCGAGGACGAAGGAATTCCGGTGTCGACATCAAGGCCATCAATGCTCGTCTGGAACGGTGGGCGGAGGAGATCGCCTCCAAGTTCAAGATCAACCGCGTCAAGGGCAAGACCTTCGAGGAAGAGAAGCTGGAGATTTATCACTCCGTCTTTCAGGCTCCCGATGGAGTTCGACCCATCTCTGCGGAAGCCCTTGAGTCGGATGAGATTGAGGGGGCTGCGCGCAGAGCCCGTGACGAATTCGAGGAAATCGTGGAGAGTGTCCGGATAGCCATTGAGATGGGTGTCCATCCGAGGATGATCTCTCAGGGAAGCTCAGGTAGTTACTTTGCGCGCAATGCCGAGGGTAAAGTCGTGGGAGTGTTCAAGCCCAAGGATGAGGAACCATATGCATCCCGCAACCCCAAGTGGACCAAATGGATCCACCGAAACTTGTTCCCCTGCTTCTTTGGTCGGGCATGCCTGATTCCCAACCTGTCGTATGTCTCGGAAGCCGCGGCGTATGTTCTCGACTCGCGTCTTCACACGAACCTTGTCCCCTACACCGATATTGTTTGGCTATCTTCGAAATCCTTCTTCTACGATTTCTGGGACCGCAGGAAAGCTTGGATGGGCAAGAGGCCGCTTCCTCCCAAAGCAGGCAGTTTCCAGGTCTTTTTGAAGGGCTACAAGGATGCGAATCTCTTTCTGCGAGACCACCCATGGCCAGATCAGACTAACACTGGTTTCCGAGCCGAGGATGCTCCGAAACGCAAGAAGCGGCCATGGAGTGAAGCTTGCCGCCCCTCGGGTGTCCATTCTGACGATGAAGACGAAGAAGAATACGAGGACGGCCAAGCGCGCACGCCATCCCCGCGCGAGGAGAGCCGGGAACGGCGGTTCTACTGGACGGAAGGCTTGAAGCAGTCGTTCCGGGAAGAACTGGAGAAGCTTGTGATCCTCGACTATATCATGCGGAACACGGATCGTGGATTGGATAACTGGATGATCAAGATCGATTGGAAGACGGAAGAGGTGTCCATTGTTGCTGACCCGCCAAAGCCCAATGGAGTGCAAACACAGGAGGACGATGAAGACATGCCGCCTGCTCGTCCCGTTTCTGTCAACTCCGACGGAACGGCTTCAGCCCAGCATCCGTATCGGCGACGTGAAGCGATGGTAGCCGTCAGCCGTACTGGAACCCCATTGAACGCAACCGATCCCCAGGTAACCGTTCAGATCGGAGCGATCGACAACAGTTTGTCCTGGCCGTGGAAGCATCCCGATGCCGTAAGTCCAATGCCTTATTCCAATGCGATGTCTCCCAGAACCCTTGCTAACCTGTCATAGTGGCGAAGCTTCCCGTTCGGCTGGCTGTTCCTTCCGGTTTCTTTGATCGGTCAGCCGTTCTCGCAGAAAACTCGCGACCATTTTCTCCCCCTTCTTACCTCGACGGCCTGGTGGAGCGGGACTCAAATGGCCCTCCGGCGGGTATTTTCGCAGGATTCCGATTTCAAGGAGAGCATGTTTGCTCGTCAGATTGCGGTTATGAAGGGACAGGCCTGGAACGTAGTGGAAACGCTGAAGCACCCCGACCATGGCCCGCTTGAGTTGACGCGACGGACGCGTGTGTGCGTCTGGGATGATCTGGTGGATGTTCCGGTCGCGATCCCCCTCCGCGGGCCGTCCACTGATGCGCAGAAACGAAAGGTGAAGAGCTACGAACATTACGATAAGCACGCCAGTTACGATCCCGACAACGAGGAGATGGACATTGGCGCCGCCATGTCCTTTGGTACTGGCCCTGATGTCGACCTGCTGGGCTTGAGTTCTCCTCCGAATGAGTTGCCCAACCCGAACCGATTCGAGCTCTCCCGCGGGCGCGGGTCCAGCTCGGGACATGTCCGGGCCCAATCCGGCAGCCCTGCTACGATGGGCGACTATCGGTTTGGGCGCGACAGTATCGACGAGCTGAGCCAGGGGCGGGGTTTGGACCGAAGCTGGGCGACACTCCCTCCCCGTCCGGGCAACCGGCACCAGAAGCACAGTTCGGTATCCAGTACGCGCGGGCAGGCGCATCTGATCTGGAGCAGCGACGACCTGGAAGGCGACCTGGGATATGCCGCCGCCGAGGGCATGGAAGGCAACCAGCGCAAGGTGATTGTCGAGCGACTTGAGGCAGTCAAGAGCAAGAACCCGGTCTTTACCTGGTGTTAATCCGGTTGTTGCTTGCTGATCAGTCAGGATCTGCTGTGTCGGCGCAGGTCCCCTCATCTTTCCATTCTTCTTCTCATTCTCCTTCTTTACTTCACATCTTCTTCTCTTCTTTTATTTAGCGTGTATCATGATAACCTGGCATGAGGAGTTCTTTTGCAGGGTCTGGTCCTTGTTGGAAAAAATCTTGATGGTTTTAGTCATAGAAATGGAAGTTGATCTTCGCGAGGGATTTTTGGGCGGTTGCCTCCTTGTCTACCTTATACATAATACACCAGTATATAGTTTTTTTTTTTTGAAGTGCATTTAGAATCTAATACAAAGTCAGCGATGAAGTGAGAGTGCCTTGAGCGGTAGAAGTCAAACCTCGTATATCCCAGATATCGATATCAGTCGGATATCAGCAGGTGAAAAGTGGGCACTGAAACTGCGCCGACCGAGGAAGACCCGCAATCTTATCACGTATCGGTGGTTCCTCGTCACGGTCAAGCAACTACTAGATACTTCCTACAGTACCTCCAGTAATTATCGACTATCTCTTTCTTCTCTCTGTCATCCCTCACTCTGCCATCATCACTGGCTTGCTTCTTTCGGCACTTCCTCCTGTCCGGCCGATCATCTCATCCTGACCGTAAGATGGAAGAGATCTGAGCTCCCCCTCACACACACTCTCTCTCTCTCTCTTGACGCTCATCCCTACGCCGCCACCACCACCAAGGCTACCACCACCAACTAACCGGATTGCCGCCCTCCGAGTAACTCCCTCTCTGTTGGATGCTCAGCCCAGCCTTTCTCTCCACCCGCAGCAGGCAATCCAGGCCTTCTTTCGAACCGATCTAGATGTCCCTCCCATCTTCCCCGCCACCGTCTCATCCGATCCGTGATCAGTCACTGGGCCTAACACTCTACGTCGCACGCGTGTCTCGGGCACCTGCATCGAGTACCGAATCATGGCTTCCCACGCCGCCATGCTCCTGGACCCGCGGGCCTACAAGAAGCAGCTTCAACAACAGCAGCAGAAAAACAATGGTAACTCCCCGGTTCCCACTCGAACCCCATCGGATCGCTGGAGCGATGGACCCGGTGATCCTTACCAAGAGGACCATCACCAACACCGTCCATATTCCTTGCCTGCTTCACTGCGTTGCCCCTCCCCTCCAGATGACCCCATCGACTCAGACCCCAACGAAAACTCACATATTTTCCCAGTAGGAACAAGCGCCCAACAGGATCCGTCGTCCTCGCCTCAGCGCACTGTCGTTGCGCCGCCCGCGGGAACCGCCTCCGCTGCCCAGCGGCTTTTGAGTCCCCGGCGCCGTCTGCCGTCGCAGCGGGCGAGTCCCAGGTCAAAGTCCAGATCGCAGTCACTATCTACGAGGTCGCCGAGTACTCGCGATACGGGGAGTTCGTCGCCGCAGCAGCAGGAAACGAGTGTGGAACCTGCGCTTGATGTGGAGTTTGCTAGTGCTCAGTTCGAGGACCGGACGGACGGCAAACGGCCTTCGGAACAGATGGACGAGACACGCCATGGGAGCTTAATTGAAAATATGTACGGGGTGGAGGGGCGTTCTAGCCAGCTATATAAGAGGGTCAAAGTAGAAGAGGATGGGCCAAGGTCTGTAAACCGCAAGTTCACAGGCGTGGGAAATACGGGCTTGGGTGATTGGATGAAGGATGGCCGTTCCAATTCGAATTCCCCGGCCGTGCTGCCTGATATTGTTGACTTGACTACTGGTAGGATGATGGATATGTGGGTTGCAATGATATGCTGACTCTCTATCAGATGTGTCAGGACCAGCGACTGATGATGACGATGTGCAGGTCACCGGCTCGAATGACCTCAGTCTTCAGCGGGTCTGTTACGGGAAAATTGAGAATGCCACGATCCAGGCGCAGTTGGTTCCTAAGCCTTCATCACAGACTATCTTTGGCGACTCCACGCATGACTGGCCTTCCATGAAGCTAGGCGTGCATCGGCAGCCGGGCCAGAACAACCGGATCGAGGTGTCCGATCCTAACGGTAAGATATTTGGAATGGTCGACGCGAAGACGGCGTCGGTGATCGTTCCGCTTCTAGACTCGCCGGCTCTGAAGGTGAATATTACCGCCCGGTTGGACGTCCGGAGGAGAAAGGACGACGAGTGGCCCTGGGCGCCTTGCTCATATGCATACCGAGCCTCTGTCAATTTGTATGGCCTGAGAAAGGATGCGGAGCTTGTGGGGAAGCATCTGGGTCAGCATAATGTCTGGCTGGGGACGCCATTTTCTGTGGAACAAGGCGTTCCTGTGCACAACCCCCATGCAGAGAGGCGACGGGCTCAAGCGGCGATGCTGCCTGCGGCAGCTGCGAGGGGCCGGGTGGGAGTCAACTATGAAGTGCGTACAGCCGAAGAAGTAAACGACGCGGTGATGAAAATGTTCGATCAGCTGCAGAGCGCCGAAAATCTGCCCGAGATGGACCCTCCGTCTTCTTTGATCACACCATTGCTTCGACATCAGAAGCAGGCACTTTGGTTCATGACAGAGAAGGAGAAGCCGCGCAAGTTTGGGCCCAAGGAGGCGGACAATAACTCTCTCTGGCGGATGGTTTATCGCTCTAATGGAAAGAGGCGGTACCGAGAGATCATCAGCGGGATGGTGCTAGATGAAGAGCCTCCACAGAGTCTGGGAGGACTGCTGGCGGATATGATGGGGCTGGGTAAGACCTTGAGTATTCTCTCCTTGGTTCTTTCTTCTTTGGAGGAGGCCAGCCAGTGGGCGGATTCAATCCCAGATCCCGAGCTAGTCCGCAGCTCGCCGGGCATCCGCAATACCAAGACGACGCTTCTGGTGGCGCCCCTCAGCGCGGTCAACAACTGGACCAACCAGATCAAGGAGCATCTGCGGGAAAATGCGCTTTCGTTCTATGTTTTCCATGGACCGGCACGGACGAATGACGTGGAAGAATTGTCCAGGTATGACCTAGTGATCACCACGTACAGCATCGTCCTCAGCGAGCTGTCTGGACGAGGCGCAAAGCGTGGCGTAAGCCCTTTGACCAAGATGAACATGTTCCGCATTGTTCTGGATGAAGCGCACACAATCCGCGAACAGAGTGCAGCACAGACCCAGGCCATTTTTAAGCTCAACTCCCAGCGACGATGGTCCGTGACCGGAACGCCCATCCAGAATCGCCTCGAAGACCTCCTCTCGGTCACCAAGTTCCTGGGGCTCTTTCCTTATGACGACCGAGGGCGGTTCGGAATGCACATCCTCAGTCGCTTCAAAACGGGCGATGCATCAGTACTAGCCAGCTTGCGGGTGCTGGTGGATTCTTTCACCCTTCGCCGGGTAAAGGACAAGATAGATCTTCCGGCACGGCACGATAAGATCATCATGCTCACCTTTACGGAGAAGGAACAGCAGTTGCATGAGTTCTTCCGCAAGGAGTCCAACGTGATGATGCGGGTAATTGCCGGTGAGGAACAGTCCAAGATGAAAGGTCGCATGTACCACCACATCCTCAAGGCCATGATGATCCTCCGACAGATCAGTGCGCATGGCAAGGAACTCCTCGAGCCAGACGACCGCAAGCGTATCAAAGGGATGAGCGTGCACGACGCAATCGATCTCGAAGAGGGCGCAGGCGACGCTGCCGGAGCCACGGACAAAAAGGCTTACGAAATGTTCACACTCATGCAGGAGACTTCCGCAGACACATGCGCTGTATGCGGGAAGCGCCTGGAGGAGCCAAGTTCCGACAATGGTCCGACCGACAAGCAAACAGCCATGGCGATCCTGCTGCCGTGCTTTGATGTCCTGTGTCCAGACTGTTTCTCGGGGTGGAAACACGCTTTCGACCGTCCAGTGGGCTCCGTACACGATATTAAATGCCAAGTTTGTGATGGCTGGATGCCCGCCTCGTATTCCACCATCACGGTAGGCGGACTGCAGGACTACCTGGTGGATCAGGCGCAAGCCAAACAGAGTCGACGACACGGCAAGACGCTAGGGGAGTACGAGGGGCCACACACGAAGACCAAGGCGCTGGTAACACAGCTCTTGGAAACAGCCGACGAGAGTAAGAACCAGGGGCCTGGGGAGCGGCCGATCAAAAGCGTGGTGTTCTCGGCGTGGACGTCGCACCTGGACTTGATCGAAATTGCGCTGCGCGACCACGACATCACCGGGTTTACGCGGCTCGACGGGACGATGAGTCTGGCAGCGCGAAGCAAGGCGCTGGAAGAGCTTCACAACAACCCAGATATCACGGTGCTCCTGGCGACAATTGGGGCCGGCGGCGTGGGTCTGAACCTGACAGCGGCGTCGAAGGTGTATATAATGGAGCCCCAGTACAATCCGGCGGCAGTGGCACAGGCCGTGGATCGGGTTCATCGCATTGGACAGACGCGCGAAGTGACGACAGTACAGTTCTTGATGAAGGGCAGTATCGAGGAGAAGATCTTCGAGCTTGCGAAGAAGAAGCAGCAATTGGCAGATCTGAGTCTGAATCGGGGGAAGCTGGATAAGAAGGAGGTGCAGGAGCATCGCATGCGCGAATACCGGAGTTTATTCAAGTGATGGCGATATACCGATGATTCCTTTATTTCCTAGTGAAGCGCCATATTCACTAGAAGGAGATGCGCATACTGATAATACTGGTTTGATACCCGAGAGGCGTTTGGTTGATTTATTGCATTCCTGGATTCTCTCTGCATTGACTCATATGGATTTTTTTTTACCCCATTCATTTGATCTCATTGACATGGTTGAACTATCTCCTTTTTGCTATGTGATTAATTCCGCAGTACACGATAGAGGAGAAAGGAGGAAAGGAAGAAAGACCAAGACAGACAGCTAATTAGAAGACGCAAGTCAAACTCCATACTCCATACATCATCCCACATACATGAAACACATCCATCATCCACCAACAATATAAACTAATCCCTAGAATAAATCCCCCTCTCCACCACCCCCAAAACACCCTCCAACCTCCTCCTCAACACCCCCAACTCGCGTCTCCTCTCCTCCCTCACCCCCTCCACAATCCTCAACTCCCCCTCCAGCTCCCGGATCCGCCTCTCCTGCTCCGCCTCACTACTATCTATCCCCGGCAACACACTAATCAAGTACTCGATCTGCTGCTCCTTGATGACGAGATCGCGCGCTAGTTCCCGTTGTCTGGCTGCAAATGTAGCGGGGCTGTCCGGCGCAGGTAGACCTTCACCATCTGGGCTTTGTTGCTGTTGATCTGCATGCTGCCCTCCGGTTTGGGGATTTGCGGTGTCGGGTGGTGGTGGCGAGGCTTGCGATTGGGATTGTGCTGCTTGGGGCGCGGACGCTGGGACCGGGGGGGTAGATGCGTTCTTGGGGATTTTTGCTAGTAGGGGCGCGGCGCTGGGGGTTGTGCTTGTGGGAGGCGGCGTCGCGGGGATGTTGTCGTGGTAGGTCGTTAGGTAGCATAGAGTCGCGTAGAATTGGGTTGCGAGCTGTGGTTTTGGAATTAGTTGGGTGTGGGTGGTGGTGGTGTTGGGGGTGAGGGTAATGGGATGGGGGATGTACCTGGTCGAGGCAGGTTTGAAGTTGGGTTAAGATGTCTGCCATGTTGGGTTCCTTTCTCCCTTTTTGTGTTCCAAATTGTGATTGAAAGGTGGTGGCGGGGTTGTAGTATAGGCGTGGGGTGTAGGCGTAGGTGTATAGGGTAGTTGTGAGAATAGTTGTAGAGGTGATGGTTGGTGATGGTGATGGTAATGGTGGAGAGTGAAGAAGTGGAAGAGCTAAGCTAATCTCCGCTCCGATAAGTGATTGGGTTTTGATTCCGCCGATAACCCCAAATAAAGTATTTCTCCAACTTCTTACTTTCTCTCCTCATGTATGTCTATTTCTGTCTCCGCCACATAACTTCTACGAAACACTAACACTCAATTAAACCATAGTATACACACAAACCCAATGCATCACACCAGCAGCCTCTCATAATAAGAACAATGACAACACTATCCCCCCTAATCCGCCGCCTCTACAAACTCCCCCACCCCCCAACCCCCCCATCTTCTTCTTCCCACACCACTCTCCCCTCCTTTCTCGCCCACGCCTCACGCACCTCCCTTCCCCCTACAAGCACAACCTACATCGGCACCCACTACGAATACACCATCCAATCCACCCTCCGCTCCTCTGCCCTCCTCCTCCACCGCACCGGCGGCCGCTCCGACGCCGGCACAGACCTCGTCGGAACCTGGCATCTCCCCGCACACGAGCACCCACCGCGCGTCCTTGTGCAATGCAAGGCGCTCAAGACGAAGCTTGGGCCCAATATCGTCCGTGAGCTCGAGGGGACGTTCTCGTCGGCGCCGGTGGGGTGGCGCGGGACAGGCGTCATCGGGATGCTGGTTAGTCCCAGGGAGGCGACGAGGGGCGTGCGGGAGGCGTTGACTAGGAGTCGGTTTCCGTTAGTTTGGTGTCTTGTTGGGTTGGAGGGGAGAGTTAGGCAGGTGCTTTGGAACGAGAGGGTCGAGGGGGTCGTCGGGGGTGGGTTGGGGATTGGGGTTGTTTATTGTGCGAATGAGCAGGGGGATAACAGGGATGCGGAGGCGAGGGTGACGTGGGATGGGGAAGAAGTGCCTGGCATAGATGATGTGGTGGAGAGGATGGAGGTTATGCAAAGGAGGTGGTTTGAGTTGTGGGATGTCGGGGAGGAGAGGTGGGAGGAGGTGCTGGGGGTCGTGGAACGGTTGTTTCCGTTTGAGAAGCCATTGCTGTATGCTAGGGACGGGAGGGTGAGTGGGTTGAGTGAGGAGGAGAGGGAGCTTGTGAGGAGAGAGTTGAAGAGTAGGTCTACTTGAATATAGAGCATATCGTATAGAATGTAATAATAGTATAGTATTGTCATATCAAGCCAGGGTATATCCGTAAACGCCATCCGAACCATCCATCTCATCAAACACATCTACCCCTGCATCGTCGACCAGAAGTAGTTCGAATAGAAGAACCGCGAGAACTTCGGGTCAATGTTCACCACATGCACATCGCCCTTGCGACTATTGCGGATCACCGCCTTGGTGAAGTTGCCTGCATCGTCCGCCTCGATATCCACGCCCAAGGACCGGTAGATTTTCAATCGCAGCCTACCAAATAGTCAGCCTCCGGGTACTACAAGTCAAACAAATGAGAAGTACTCACAGCGTCGCATCATCCATCTCGCGCTCGCGGCGCGTCGGTTCATCGCCCTCCAACCCCTGCGCCTCCAGATCGGCCAGTCGCTCCTTCAGCATCTCCAGCTCGCCTTCTAAGCGCTCGCTTTCAATCTCCAGCTCGGTAGCCGACTTGGCAATCCGGAATTTCTTCGTGTCCAGCTCGACCATCTCCGCCGCGTGCTTGCCAGAGTATGCGCCGTCACGGCCTCCTCATGCTGGGCCGTCAGCGCGGACAGGTGCCGCGAGAGCTTGCGCAGGGCCGATTCGGCTTCGCGTGTACGCAATTCGCGCGATTGTTGTAGTGCGGCGAGCGAGTCATTGATGCGAGTGACGGCTTGTTTATCGGGGTGGATGTTGAAGTTGCCGATGGTGTGGTTGATGAGCTGGAGAGTCAGCAGTGGGGCATGATGAAGGGGCAAAAGTAACATACACCAGCGGGATTCTCGTCGAGAAGCATTATGACGGTAGATTCAGGGCTATATACGTAGTGTGTTAGATATCTACCTTGTAGTTCTGATAGCAATGGCAGCAAATACACTCCGGAAGTGGAGAGATGTTTGTTGTTGGAGCAACCGCCACCGCCGCACGCACCGCCACAGCGCGTGACGCCAGGCAGACCGGCGATGATTCCGAATCTTCTCTTGTCGCTGCTGGCCAAAGTCTTCGTCTTCCCACCAGATTCATCGATATTTCTTCATAATGGGTTCTAACCTTCCTTGTGAGTACTTCTATTCTTGTTGGCGCTGGTTCCCCCCGCTAACTGCATGCCTGCAGATGCTGCCGATGCTGAGAGGTCAGCGCTTCCCCCATCGGATACTCTACCAATACTCCAGATCCCAGCGAAGCTAACCGGTGCACAGTCCGCTAAAGCCAGCGGAACTTCAGGTGCTCCGCGCCCAGTATGAGAAGGAAGGTGACTACGTGGGGATTCAGACCAAGTTCAACTACGCCTGGGTAGGTGCCGGCAGATATCCCGATGCAGGCCCGTTTGGCTGACAGCATGTATAGGGCCTGATTAAATCCAACGCCCGAGTCGAACAACAAGAGGGTGTCCGTCTGCTGTCGGAGATCTTCCGCGCGGCACCCGAACGACGTCGCGAATGCCTGTACTACCTCGCGTTGGGCAACTACAAGCTCGGTAACTACGGCGAAGCCCGTCGGTACAACGATCTACTGCGTGATAAGGAACCCGGGAACTTGCAAGCAGCTAGTCTGGGCCAGCTCATCGATGAAAAGGTGTCGAAGGAGGGTCTGATGGGTATTGCCATCGTGGGTGGGCTGGCGCTGGCGGCCGGCGTGGTGGGTGGATTGGTGATGCGGGGGGCAAAGAGACGCTGAAGGGACTTTGAAATGATTGTTCTGGGTGCATGAGTGTAAATAGGGCTGCTTGGTGTTTTTATTCTAGCATTGGGGCGTTCTGACAGCAAGATTGGATGCGTGATTAATGTTAATGGATGCTATCACTATCAATATGGGAATGTCTTCAGCTGCGCCACAGGTGGCTAACGTCATCCCGAGTCGTTTCTTCTTTCCTGCCTTTCTCTTTCTTTCCTCCATCTTCTCTTATTTCCTTCTTCTTGCTGTCATCTGATGCTGGTTTCTTTTTGATATCTAGCATATCTTCCCGTCGGATGAATCCCATGCTTTAAGTCTTTGTCCCCGTCACGCCCGTGGCCACATTGGATGAACGAATGCGTGCCCAACGAGCCATGAATGACGCTGCATTGCGCTGCTGCTCTCGAACTCTCAACCACCACCACCTCGACGTCCCTTCTGCCTGATTGATTCGTCAGATCTCGTCTCCTGCACAACCATCTGACTAGTGTCTACGGTGACAACCTTCCACCCCACCTTTTCATCGTCCCCCTCTCATCCACGCTTCGTTTCGCCGTTGGATTCCGGATCGCCATGGCCGACGTGGGGGATCGCATGTTCTGCCATGCTTGTGGCGGCGTCTGGCTGCGCGAAGCCCACGGCATGATCTGTCCGCACTGCGAGTCAGACTTTACGGAAATTGTATGATCTCTTCCTCTTTCGGTTCCTTCATCCCTATCTGACCATTCCAGATCGAAATCCCGCCAGATCCCGACGCCGAACCCCCGCCCTCATTCCACCGCCCCCCCTCGCCCCCCGCCGCGGACAACGCCCGCTCCCCGAACCCATGGGCAGACCATAATCCCTGGGCACACCAGGAGGAAGATGATGATATCGATCATGGTTGGGGACCGGGACATGGAAATGGATTCACCCATCGCACATATCGGTCCCCGGACGGCCGCTTCACCTTTTCCACCACAACCTATACCCACGGTCTCCGAGGGGGGTCACCCCCAACCCAACAGCGACAAGCGAACCCCGACCCACTGATGCCGATGGTGCAGGGTCTAGACAGCATCTTCCATGGTCTCGCAAGCACCTACAGACAGCAAAACCGCCCAGGCGGCCAAGCTCAGGCTCCAGGCTCGGATCGCGACCGCGGGAGGACACTGGGATCTTTTGCGTTCGACATCGAGGCGGAGGGCCGGACCGGCACGCAGGCCGGCGGTCTGCACCCGCGAGATGCGGATGGTCCGCAACCGGTGAATAATCCTCTGCGGACTCTGGGCGAGTAGGTGCTGCTGATGACGTTACTGCACGTTGCAGGGCTAACGAATATCAGTATTTTGGAGCTGTTCCGCTCGGATTTCGGTACAAATACACAGGCAGGCGGCACTGGCGGCGTGCGGGTGATGACGGGGCCAAATCCCCTCGCCATGCTGTCCACGCTGCTAAACTTTGATCGTCATGGAGACGCAGTATACTCGCAAGAGGAGCTGGACCGCGTGATCTCTCAGCTGATGGAACAGAACGCCAATCGGGGAGCGCCACCACCAGCCCCGCCCAGTGCGATCCAATCGCTGCCGAAGAAGAAGGTCGATGAGGAGATGCTGGGGAGCGAAGGGCGAGCGGAATGCTCGATTTGCATGGACGCGGTGGAACTAGGGACAGAGGTCACGGTGCTACCTTGCAGCCACTGGTTTCACTACAGCTGCATCGAGCTGTGGCTGAACCAGCACAACACGTGTCCGCACTGTCGGCGAAGCATTGATGCGCCCCAGTGAGTTCCCTTTTCTATGTTTGCTTCGTTACGCAGACCCTCTCTAACGACATGCAGATCCGAAAGCGCCAACAGTCCTCCCGGAAACCGGCCAGCAGCAGAGGGCACAAGCGGCAACCCAGTAGTTATTCCCGACAGTCCGGAGCGCGAACGGAGCCAGCCATCAGCAGCGCGAGACGCTGCATCACCATCGGGCTGGAGCTCACAGTCATTCTCCTCGTGGTCATCGCCATGGTCAGGCTCAGAGGCCCCAGAGCAACAACAACAACGCCGGAGTAGTCGAGGAGAAGGGTCCGGAGGGTTTACGGGATGGGTGCGCAGCCGACTCGGCGGAGGGAGCAGCTGATGACGACATGGAAGCATACAAGTATATTGGGAGATTGATGATTGACGAGGTGTATGTAGTAATGACTTGCTTGGGAGTTTGCTTTATAATGACATGACACGACACGATGAAGATAACTATGCACACGCCCGCATGCACACACAGACAGCATTGATACCTTATCTATACTATCTATCCATCTAAGGCTTTATTTACGATTACCACCGTACATTAAGAACTAAGTCATTACGTTCGTAACAATCTAAATGCATCACCCTGGACGCCAAAATTACTGTACTGTACTATACTATAACTTTACCATAACATTGGAAAAGTAAAGTAGCATACTTGAAGAAGAACCCCAATAGCATTCGATACTGGTATATGTACTATAAACTCTCTAGATCAAGCCAAAAGATAAAACTGAAACGATGAACCGAAATCACCTCAACCGAAAGTAGTAAAAGTGAGTGCTGAAAGATGACAATGAAATGAACTTGAAACCGAGCACAGAACCGAGAAGACTTTTTCCTTTTCCTTTTTTGCTTATCACTTTTGGGTGCAGGATTCCTTCATCGCTCTGAAAATCGTAAGAGGAAAATGCAAGGGGGTTGTAGAGAGTCTAGGCGGAATGAATCTACAGTATAATAGATGAAGAGGGATAGAAATAGAATAGGTAGTAGATGTCAAGAGGTATGAGGGAGGAAGAAAGATGAGGAGGGAGGAGGGGTGGTGATTTAGAAGCGCAAGTCCCAGCCGATCTTAGGACCCAGACGAGGCAGCTCATCAGCCACACTCTGGACATCCTTGTCACCTCTTCCACTGAGGTTGAGGACGATGTTGTCACCCTTCTTCATGGACTTGGCGAGCTTCATGGCACCGAAGACGGCGTGGGAGGACTCCAGAGCGGGGATGATACCCTCGGTCTGAGCGAGAGCACGGAAGCCGGTGAGGGCTTCGGCGTCGGTGGCGGCAATGAACTTGGCGCGGTCGCTGTCCTTCCAGTTGGAGAGCTCGGGGCCGACACCGGGGTAGTCGAGACCGGCGGAGATGGAGTGGGTTTCGGAGATCTGGCCGTGCTTGTCCTGGAGGACGTAGGTGCGGACACCGTGGAAGACACCCTTGCTGCCGCCGGAGAGGGTGGCGGAGTGGCGGTCGGTGTCGACACCGTCACCACCGGCTTCAACACCCAGGAGCTTGACGCTGGGGTCGTTCGAGAAGGGGTAGAACATACCCACGGCGTTACTGCCACCACCAACGCAGGCGACGACAGCATCGGGCAGCTTGCCGATAAGGGTCTTCATCTGTTCCTTGGTTTCATCACCAATGACAGACTGGAAGGTACGCACGATGGTCGGGAAGGGGTGAGGCCCGATGGCGGAACCGATGATGTAGTGGGTAGTGTCGAGGTGGACAACCCAGGCGCGGAGGGCCTCGTTGACAGCATCACGGAGGGTGCGGCTGCCGGCGTCGACGGCAACGACGGAAGCACCAAGAAGTCTCATACGGAAGACATTGAGAGCCTGACGACGGACATCCTCGGCACCCATGTACACGACACACTCCATGCCGAACTTGGCGCAAACGGTAGCCGTGGCGACACCGTGCTGGCCAGCACCAGTCTCGGCAATGATTCTCTTCTTGCCCAGACGGCGGGCAAGCAGGATCTGACCGAGAGCGTTGTTGATCTTGTGACTTCCAGTGTGGTTAAGATCCTCACGCTTCAACCAGATGTTGGCACCGCCGACATGCTCCGTCAAGCGGTCAGCAAGATGAAGGCTGCTGGGGCGGCCCATGTAGGGGTAGTAGGAGCGGTATTCCTCCCAGAACTTAGGGTCGTTGCGCGCCTCATCAAAGCCACGCTCGAGCTCGGCCAAGCAGTCCATCAGGGATTCGGGCACGTACTGGCCACCGAACTCGCCGAAACGGGAGGGAATGAGAGCAGGGTCACCAGAGCCGTTCAGAGCTTCAATCTGGTCGACCAGGCCCGGGCCAGCCGGGGTGTCGTCGTTGGTAATGACATCAGTGGGCTGAGAGAGGGCAGGAGGAGCCTCCTTCAGGACGGGGTCAAGCACGTTGACGGAGCCAGTCACCTTGCCCTGAGCGTCTCTCTCAAGGCGACGACCGGTCACGCTGGTAAGGTAGTCCTGGGCATGCTTAGCCGCCTGGCCGGCAGGGGCGTCACCCAAAACGGTGATGATCTGGCTACCAATAACAACACCCTCGGAGATGTTCTGGACGGACAGGAAGTGCTCGCGGGTGCTAACACCGAATCCTAGTGCCGTAGGCACGTTTCCGGACCAAGTGTGAACGCGAGACAGGAGTTCGGGCAGGTTCGAGCTGAGCTTTCCGGTGGCACCGGTGACACCCATTCTGGAGACGACGTAGATGAAGGAATCGGCAATCTTGCAAAGAAGCTTCATGCGGGACTCGGAGGTGGCGGGAGCAATGAGGGGAACGTAAGAGAGACTACAGAAAATGTTAGACCAGCTACCCATTTTGCGCACAGGATGCAGTCAAAACGTACCCAGCGCTGGCGCAAAGATCTCTGAAGCGAACGGCCTCCTCCGGGGGCAGATCGACCATGATGAATCCATTGACGCCGGCTTCCTTGCAGTGTTGGAGCATGAGCTCCTCACCATACTGCATCAGAGGGTTGTAGTAGCCCATCAAAAGAACGGGTGCCCTCAGACCGCGGCTTCTGGCGGCGCGGACCTGGTCCAGGACCATGGGGATCGTGACACCATTGGCCAAAGCCTGAGTGTTGGCCTTCTGAATAGTCGGTCCGTCTGCGATGGGGTCGGTGAAAGGGACACCCATTTCGATAATGTCTGTTGCAGGTCACCAGCATCGATTAGTTCCCCTCCATCTTGAAATGTTGCAGAAGGCGGGGGTCGACAACATACCAGCACCACCATTTTCCAGGCCCATCAGAACATCTACGGTCTCCTCGACAGTAGGATATCCTGCAGTGAAGTAGGCGACCAGAGCAGCACGCTTCTCCTGCTTAGCTCTGGCGAATGCATTCTTGATTCCGTCCATGGTGGCGGGAGGTGGGGTGACACCCGACGAGTGGTGGTTAAGGGAGTAAGAACGGGGGAAAGGGAAGCGGAGGAAAAGGAAGTAGAAGCAAAAGGTAAGAGACGAGGAGAAAGAGAAAGAGACCAAGAACGGTCAATTGGGGATATACGTGGAGGGAAAGCTGGGGGAGGGAAGAGTCGAGAAGGAGGAGAAGCGGAAGAAAGTGGGTTTGAGTCACCGAGGATTACTGAGTAATTACGGTGAGTGACGGCCTGCTGGTATTTTCCCCGCCCCAGTCAGGTGATGGTGGCGATAAGATAAAAAAGAGGAAGAAAAAATACGGACAGGTACCGCTGGGTATGAAATTATCGGATTTACGGATTTGCATGTTTTACACAACGACATCTGTCTGTCTGTCTGGGTTGGGGATCGATTATTAGATTACTTATGTAGTTGTCAACACTTCCTCCAAATGTCAAAAGAGAAGAAAACAAGTCAGAAGGTGTAAGAAATAAACAGCACTATTCACAGACGCCGCAAGCTATGCATATATAGATCTGCCCTGACCGAGCAAGACCCCAGTCGCCAAACTCGAGGCAACAGGGACTTAATGCCGGGGACCATCTCCTCGAAGAGACTCGCAATGACAGAGACTGGAGCAGAGGGGACCCAGCAGCGGACGACAACAGTGATAACAACAACACAAGAACACAAGGAGCACAAATCTGATCCCAAATCCCATTTCACACTTTTGATCCTTCGCCAACCCAGATGTCTGGTACATCAATCCCAAGTGTTATCCCAAACCTGCAACCTAGAAGGAACGACGGCAGCGCCATGCTATGCCAGATAGTTGTACAGCTTCGTAAAGGAGCGAAAGCCTCATGCCCACATGAAAATGCAACATTAACCACAAAAAATAAAAACATGGTGTAAATGGTGAAGAACAGCAACAGTTCGTCTATAATGCGTCAAAGAAAAAAAAGGATATCGGGCATTAAGGCATGAAGAAGGGCGATGGTATAAGGAGAGACATGAGATCATTCACAGTGATCATGAAAAATAAACGGTAAAGTCCGTGAGGCCCGTGACTGAGTTATCCTGTGCTAGAAAATCCACAGGGCTCAGTGCCAAAATCTCGCGGTTAAGGAGTGACGATAATCAAAGAGGTATCAAAAATTATGCAAGAAATCACAACGCAGTAAAGCGGGAAAGCCAAACGCCAGTCGATGCAGATTACCATGGAGGAACCAAAACGCGCAGGTATTTCAAGACCCGTGGGCCTGGCCATGCACAGAATACGGCATGGGAGCAAGGTAGTTGTAGCACGCGCTGCTGCTGGGATTGCCAGTGGCTGCAGCAGAGTTGAGAAGAGGATTCAAGTCCCAATTTCTGCTGTTCACGGTGGCTGTGAGCCCGAGTTGGCTCTGCTGCTGACAGACAGAAGGGTACGAGTAAGGCGCGGCCAAGGCGGAAGAATAGGGCTGGT
>NT_166519.1:425532-490005 GCF_000002855.4 Aspergillus niger | reverse complement strand
ACTGGTAACAAAGCATTCGTCTTTCCCATCCCAGTAGATGCAGCTGATGCAGATGCTATTGGGAGCACGATCTTCAGGCGCCACAGGCTTGAAATCTGCGTGGATAGTACTGCCGCTTTGCATCCGTGTGAATTGGACCAACCGACGCTTCGCCTCCCGCTCTTCTCTGGACCAGCTTTCCGTCATTGAATCAAGATCACCACTCAACTTCAACACTGCCTTGGTCGGGCACATGGCATAGGGGTTGAACGACTGCGTTTGGCCATATGCGCCCGACTGCTGCAACGTGGACGTTCGAATGAGCGTTGGATTCCCGAACCTGCTTGGGGATGCTTGGTTTTGCTGACGCAGAGGATGGCCGATGGTATAAGTAGTGCTTCGGGCATCGTTGCTGACAGCAAGGAAGGACGGGCTGTATGATGGAGTCATAGGCGACGGCGCCCGGATAGAGGCTTGAGATGCGGTAGATAGGCCGGGATACTGCGTCGAAGGAACTCTCGGCGATGCCGCCGTATGATGTGGGCTGACGAAACTATTCACTGCGGGCAAAGACTGCAGGTACGGCGGATAGGTCGCCGAGGATACGCTGGATGGTTCCTTTGCATGCATTGGTGGGCCGGTGATTCGTTTGGGTGCCCTCGACAGAGGTTCATCCGCGTATGAAGGCACCCTCCGCTTGCGGGACTCATCTGAAGGCGACTGCATCGAGGCATGTTCATAGGTATAAACACCCACTTGTAGCGTGACTGCATGGCAGTCGTTGTGATCCATGGACACTTGCAAGGGAACTGCGAACGATGGAGAGCCCGTGGAGCTGAAAGGGGGCGTGTCGACGGAAAGCGCATACTGGAATGAAGCACCCTGGAAGCCGAGGAAGTGGGGGACGCATTCACATTTCTTCGAGCCGAAGACAAGGTAAAGAGTCGCATAGGAGGATGTATGGAGATCATAGGGCGATTGAATCTGGACGAAGACTCTGGTACCTTCGGATCCTCTTTGGGGGGAATAAGAGACAACTTCCGGCATCTGGCGGTTCTCGGCGGCCAGCATTGGTGAACGAGCCTCTTCGTAGGAGCTCGCATACTCTCCGTTCGCCATGTAAGGCACACAGTCCGATATCTGGCTTGCGTGATCGGGCATGGGGGAAGGAACCAGCGGCGTGGCCGTCACATAGGGTGTCTGGCCATAGCCTTGGTAAGGAATACCATCATGCAAAGATCGAGCAGAGTCGTAGTCTATTCAGGTAAAGTTGAGCGTCAGCGTCTCACAGAGTTCAAACGGAGTGCGTTTTCCCTAGGGACCCCTGGCCCAGCCATGCCATGTGCACGAGGAAGGGGGAGGGGGGAGGGGGTGTATCAGTGCTTACCGATCAACGCCGCGTGCGGGGGCTTCTGGAAAGTAGACATAGACAAGATGGGCTCAGACTTGGCCAGAAGGCCGTCTGAAAAAGCACCGAGAAACTGTGACTCTTCAGGATCCGAAAAATCCAACGACTCGTCTAGAATTAACGGTGTTTGTAACTCGGAATTGAACTGTAAAACGCCCCCGGGTCAGTTCAGTGTTCGGCGGGTGAGAAGGTGGGTGTGACTGCAGGAAAAACAAGGCTGGGGCACTCGGCGAGACAGTGATGAATCAGATATTCTGATCCAGTCGAAAAACAAAATGGAATGGGAAGGGACCAAAAAGCAACAATTGGGCAGCGAGCAGGAAGACCCGGACTCACCAAAACACCGTGCGTCTTCGAGTAAGCCAGTTTGAAGGTGTTGCAGAAACTGCAACGAAGCACAACAGCTTAAAAAAAGCGAATGACAGCGAATTTATCCTGGAAAACGATAGGATGTCGGAAAGTTACTAGCGAGCTCTCCGAGACAAAACGAATGACGACACGAAGTGGCTGTCAGCCCGGACGAGGAAGATGCCACGAAAAGCTTCGAATCAGCGATCAGGATCCAACGCCTCAGGGTGAAACCACGAAAGGTTGGCTGCAGGATAGAGACCAGAGGTGAGCCACACTGTCGATGAATGCTTCTGACAACCTATAGGAAACCAGCTTCCATCTGAAGGCGCTGTTTTAACCTCACGCGGCGGATAGGTTGGATGGCAGATATCCGTAACAGGCACTGGATAAGAGCGAGCGAGAAGAGCCGGTCGAAGTGAGAAGAAGACCTTTTCGCTTTTCTGGCGTTCCTGGAAGCGAAATTGTCTCAAGTTTCCCTCAGGATGATGAGGACTAGGTCGGGGCACGAACTACTCAACTAGTGAGTAAGAACCCTCCCAAAAGGCGAGGAACCGGCTCGCTGCATAGACCAGCAAGACTTACCAGGTGAGATGAGAAGACAAGAGATGCGTCTCTGAGGTCTTTTGAAATCTAATATGCAAAAAAGGTCACGGTCCCTAAGCGACTAAACGAGGTAGTCTACACCTTGACGGGGGCGGGTTAACAACAAACATCCGGAAGTTTAGTGACGGAAACCATACAAGGGGAGGTGACAAGCGCACGGAACCCATCGTGGACCCTAATTTTCCTTGGGATCTTGTGCGGCAAAGGCACGACCTTGGAGAAGCAAGGAGTACAGAGGGAAGGGGACACGAAGGAGAGTGATGCAAGGCACCAACAGAGTCTGTGGCAAAGGGCGAGGGAGGGGGGGGTTGGCACCAACCTTAACAGACCAATGACTTCAGCACAGGGAGAGGCTTCGTCAGTAAACGCAGCCTATTTGAGATATTTCCCTGCTAGTTCGTAATAAGGTGGTGTCCTCAGCCGAGACAAAGATCCACGATGGTTTGAGTCCAGGTCCGACCTCGTGTGAAGGACTACAGAGAGACAAGGTTGGCAAGATGGCTAGCTGACGATCCACTCTCGTTTTCTGTTCGGGAGAGTGTAAAATTGAGACAGATGAGCGAATCCGGACACTGCAAATAAAGGTGATTTTGCTGAAACGAGGAGGGTTGTTGGACGTGACAAAAGACGGTGGTTCGATGATCGTCCTTGGGGGTACCTTCCGCTCAACAAACGGAGATCGCTCTATAGATCCGGCGTATAAGGGACCAGGCAAACGAACAGCTGGGTAGGAGACCACACGACACGGAAAGAAGATGGCGTCCAGTCAATCAGCGGCTTTCCCGTGGATTTTCGGTTGCTTCGGAAATATTAAAGACACTATTGTCGAAAATAAAATAAGAAAAAGATCCTCCCCCCTTCTGGTCGGATGGAGACGGAGCCAAGCTTCGAGGCAATTAAACAGAGAATATAGCGACGGGTGTCGAACAATCAGCGAGCGCGTAAAGTCCGTGAGGATTGAATAATAGGATATTCAATAAGTCCGATCAGTTCCCAATTTGGCTTGCCAATAAATGCTTCTCTCCTTCGTTAATATTTTTTTTTCTCAATTCGGTCCTTCTCTTAATTCTTTTCCTTCTTCGTTGATCAACACAAACGTAGCGAACGTAATGATACTTCCGATACCAAACAAAGCGAGTGTAAGGCGAACGTGGGACGAGCGAGTGGAAGTGTAAATAAGAAAAAAGAGAAATACAAGGGATACCTTCACTGTGCCATCACAGAAAAAGTGAAAGGGGAAAAGGTGGGGAGGGGAGGAGGAGGAGGAGGGGGGGAGAAGAAGAGAAGTAGTAGGAGGCGGAGGAGCAGTAGTAGTGGAGGGAATAAAAAAAGAACAAGAGTGACCGTCAAGTACGAGATGACGAGAGATATATTACTTTTCCCTTCCAAAGCAATCCGCTTTGAGCCGAGGATGCGGTGGTAAGAAACGAAAGAGCACTGGGCGACAATAGCCTTAGTGTGGCGGGGATGCGCTGGTGGGAGGATGGGAAGGGAAAATAGTTAGATAAGTAGTAAGTAGTAGGGATCAGGTTTGCAGGACCGGGGGTATTGTTTGGAAAACAATTCACTTTGATCCCTCGAGGTTAATGGATCCCGGAATGATATAAATAAATGACGATTGATAATAATAATAAGGATGGATAAGGATAATAATAATAATAATCTTTCTCTTGAAGGAACTCGGTCACCGAGGAAGATCAAACGGCGTCTTTTCCTCTTTCTCGCGTGAGTGTGTGTTGTTATAATTATACCTGAGGTTGTTTGGGGAATCATAACACCCTGAAATCTGAAGACAGACCAAAATGGCTGGTTGGCCTAAATGGATCTTTTTTTTTCTCCATCGTAAAAGTCCCTGGGCTGGTGGTGGTCCTCCACATCTCTACCGCTAGACTACCAGTCCCATGGAGACCTTAGTACCGTCCCATAACCCTCTGAGATGGTTTTCTTTTACGAACCTTCTCCGATCCTCCTTTGACCAGGAACCACTCAGCATCGGATCGGGTCACGGGGAAAGCTTCAAGGAAGGAAGGATGGGAAGGCCGTAAGAAGACAATCCCCGCTCTTCAAGGGTAGGAAAATTAAAAATGGAAAAATTCTAAAATTCTCTTCTTTTGAGGGAGACCCTTCACTAGTATTTTCCCTTTTTTTTATTTTTCTCGTCTTTATTTTGTAATTTTTTTTTTCAATATTATTTTTTTTTTACTCTCTCCTATCCTCTCTCTTTGCTAGGAAAAGCGGCCCTTCACTTAGAGGGGAAATCCTAAGTGGAGAGAGTAGGGAAGTGCTTAGTCCAGATAGGTTTAGTTAGCTTCAGGGCTAAAAGTCATGAAGCCCAAGAAACGTTATGATTATTTTTATTCTCGGCATAGGTGATTCTTATTTGGTGAGAGGAATCCCACCATTGGGTATTGGGTGAATAATCATCCAACTTTCCCCCCAAATAAATCCAGGGAAAAGGCGCTAATCTGGCTAGCAAGGGTGTTAGCAAAGAATAGCAGCAGGCACCGTTCAAGCGGTCCATGCCGCCTTGACCGGTGGATCCACCCCCAAGGGAAAAATGATCAGGGCTGCAGAAGCCAGTGGAAGGAGGAGGAGGAGAGAGAGAGAGAGAGGAGGAGGGGGGGTGGGAAAAGGCAAAAAAGAGAACTGGTTTCTGGTTACGGTTATTTTTACCTCCGTAGTAACTTCGGTTCTACTGGAGATACCTCCGGCCCTATGGGATTCAGATTGGTAACAGATGTTCTCCATCTTCTCTACAAAGTATGACCTGCGGCGACTGTACCATGCTTTTCCAGTCATTGTCCATTCTTTCTGAGATCCTCGTTGGTGGGGGAAGGGGGCGATGTTCACTTTTTTCCGGTCTTTCCTTGGCCTTTCGGGAGAGGCCCTGATACACTGGTTGATACGGGACCTAAGAATAATACTGGATCCCCCCGAGCAGCCACCCAGCCTACCATCATAACTTGTTCCGCAGAAAGTTTGGGCTAAACAACCTCGTACATCTGGCAGGATGAGCTGCCCTGTCACTGACCTCTGCATCTAGTAAAAGGGTCAATTTAGATGGTGGTTAGTTCTGTGCTAACTCAGTAACTAACATATTGTACCAGCAGTAGCAAACTTTAACCGTCACGGTCATGTCCTCGTTGTTCTTGCCGTTTTCTGCGTTGTTTCCATATTGCTTTGCCCCGTCTCATGCATCACTCGACGTCTCGTTCTCATGACTACTCTCACTACTAGTACTGTTTAGTAGTCCCTCCTATGACATGGTTCTCGATGTCTAGTTTCTCTAGGCCTACCATAGATAATTGTTGCAGTTTGAGACTTAGGCCAACCGGATTACCTTCTCGAAAGAGTAGATAACCGGAATCAAAGGATACTACTACTAGAGAGCAACTCCCACTGAGAGTCCTTCCAATCAAATTTGGAAATAACCGACCTAGAAGAAGGACCCTTCGTGATCCGCGGAGGCCAGCGGTAGAGATAATAGTAGTACCGAATTCTCTACGGTCCAAGCTGTCTACCGAGGTAAGCAAATCAATTGAGTAAAGAGTGAAAATGATTCGAGGGGAGGAAGCAAAGAGGAATCGGAGCGATCGTGAGTTCGTGACATATTATTAGCTCTCACAAGGTCCCCCACCCCTGCCCCCTTTCCCAAACAGGAAGTAATGTTGAGCGCTTCGCTGCCAACTCAAGGAACCTTTGCCCGATTTGGAATTTTCTTAATTTGGAGCCCTCAGGCAGCAGTGACCCGCCGAACGAAGACCGTTTTAGTTTATTGGCTGCCCCCTCCATCAATATCCCGTTTGGGAATGCTCCGTTCTGGGTCTGGAGATAAAGCCTGATTCAGCCTCGCAGTTCCAGTGATCGGGTCCAAGTTCTGACCGATGTTCCGAAAATTACTGTGTACTAGTCTATCTTCCGTATGTCAGTACCTCCGTACTGTGTTGAGTATCAAAGTTATGTCCTAATGTCCTAAGTTCCTAACTAACTTCACAAGACATACTACGACTATCTCGTATCTACTATCTATCTCTCTTATGCGAGTTAGACCTGCATAGCAAACTTGGTGCTCAATCTTGCTCTTCATCGGTGGCCCCGGGAACAAGCCTTCCTCCCTTCTACTTTCCCCGCCCACGGCTTGGCGTCTATCCTCAGTAGACTTCCGGCTGTTCAGTACTTTGTAGTGAAACTAAGTAGCCAGTACTTGGTAGACTCAGTATGTTCATAGTGATCTCGTTGGGTAATTCCACACGCCGCCATCATCTCATGACACCAAGGCCCAAACATCACAGACTCTCTCGCATGGTTCGCCAAGGTTTTCTGGAAAAGTTTATTGCTGATTCGTCTACGGAGTGCCGTGGTGTGTCTTTCCCACATGTTTGATCAGTCGGGGAAGAAAGAGCAGGAGTCATGAGAAATGGGGTCAGGCCAACTGCGAGCCCGCCCGAGCGTGCAGGAAACACTTCCAGAGCCAGTCAGAGTCAACGATTCCGTTGTTCCGTGCCTTCCTCCCATCATCACTCCACATTGTGGCAGCGCAGCGGCTGACCTTTTGGGATCAACTATGCTTAGTTTGGTCTACCGAGATCATCCACTTTCAACGGCCTTTGTGTGTCCATGGATTCCCAGCCTTCTATCTTTTGTTCTCGTTGATAAGCAAGGCGGACAATTTGCCTTTCCAAAGATTATTTGGCCACTCGGTTGAAGCGGTTAGCGATCAAGCAAGGTGTGAGTTAAATGTACAGCAAGGTACATGCACAGCAGATAGCACTCTCTTTGCACTCTTGTCGACAGCCAGTGGGATCGTGGAATCCTCGAACACGGCCGTGCAGCCAACACCACCATGATCACACACTACAAAGTAGCTATCTAGCGGCCGATCAACCTGAGGGAAGCGGTACTTTGAGATGCTAAACATAGCAGGCCTTGCATTGGCTTCCAGTGGAAGTCATGCAAGGGCCGGACATGGCCGTCTCATTGGCGCCAGAAGAGGGCGGTGTGGAGCCCCTCCCCTCCACTGCCACTCGATTTCACTTTCCTTTTGGTTTAGCGCATAAGAGAAAAGAGAAAAAGGAAGTAAAAAAAGGTTCCGCTTCTTCCTCCTAAATCCTCCGTCTAAAATAATGTCGGCACTTGATTCGCCCACAATTAAGTCCGGTGAGTGGCACGATGGGAAGCACCGAAAGGCTATTCCCCTGAGAGGAGGTGGTGGTGGTAAGGTAGCAGCATGGTAGTACTACTTACCTTTGCTACCATCTCCACTCGCAGCAGAGCGACCCTGCATTGTCACCACACTGTGAGCCGTCAGTGGACGCTTCTCGCGGCTGAGCTGCTGAGACCTGGCCAACCGCCATGAGCTGATCATCCCGGCCGTCATCGTGGCCTTGGGCGTTCAGCTGGAAACTGCCCATCCTGGTTGCTTGCCCTTTCTCAAGAACAGGGATGGAACTATTGATGTTTAATCAAACCCCGTAGCAACCCCCTCCAACCACGGACCAATGCTTAGGTACAGCTTATTGCTTAGGATCTAATCGTCGTAAGGCCGCCCAGTGTGATCATGCTGACGGTCCCGGACCAAAGATGAGGTCATGGCGGTGTTCCACGGTGGTCAAGTCATCAACGCTACTCAGATCGACGAGAGTCAAGAAGAAACAAGCCCGGGCAAGCTGCGCCCTAGTTTCCCATGAGGTCATGCTGTCCAAAAAGCCGAGCGTCGTCGATCTTACTCTGTTAAGGACGGCACATCGTGGCTCAGTCTCCCTCGGTCCTGTTGCGGAGGTTCTCCGTACTCCGCGTTTGGTAAGAAATAGTCTTCAAACCTAGATGATACTGCTTCAATAGTCTTCAAGGGCTTCGGAACGACTACCAGAACCGATTGACTCCGGAAGATACTGTCACTTGTGTCATTCCGAATTCCGAGTCATGGGCATTGGGCCCTGCGCTACTTGCTCAACTACGGGTGCTATCTAAATGTACCGCATAGTAGTGGTCGTTGTAGGTATGTATATACTACTAATAGCCTAGCATTGTCCGTCACAAACATACTGTCGGTCAGCCATAATTCGGCATAGTTTATATCGTACGATGTGACGACAGCACCTCCAACGCAGGAGTCGCTTCAATCTCAAGAAATTAACCGAAGGCGCCAAATAAAGTTCGTCGTAAAGATCGACCCAAAGGCAAAAATTTGGCGGATCATCGTTCGGAGCACGTTGAGAAGCACGCCCCGTCGCCGTCTTACAGCAACTAGTGTATCCGTACCTACCTTAGTCACCTTGCAATTGTGGGAGAGAAAGATTCTGAGCAGGCATTGAGACTAATTACTGGCTCCTATCCAGATATGCCAAAAGGAAGCTGTGGGCCTCGACAAAGATAGCACGATTAGCCCCATGGAGATAATTCGTTCCCCTAAGCTACATCCAGGGATGATCAGCAGTCCTTGTGCACGATAGTGCATGGCTTGTCCCCTTTTGGGATGGGCGACCGAAGTAGTTTCCTTGAGCTCATGTTCGAGAAGAAAGAGGAAAAGTGGTCTGTAGGACCATGGTTCCATTGCCACGAGGGATGGTTTGTCCCCTCAACTTGACATGCGTTTGCATGGGGTCGAGGTGAGGCAGACAATACTACTACCCCTGTGAATGTCAAACAAGGACATGAGTGCAAACTACTACTCCTACTAATTTTGTCATGGTCTATATGAAAAATATATATCCCAAACACCGGCACATGAGCTATCTATTACTACAAACCTTCTTCAATCAACCCGACGCCAATTCAATTTACAGTGTCTTGCATGTTGACCCCCGAATCTACTCCAGCATTTCTACGAAGCGCTCCGAATGGGTACTTTGTACTTTGTACGAACTGCCTTACACGTCGGAGGGAGGCCCGGCATTCCTTGAATGGTTTTCCTACAGGCCCAAAAAGGACACTAGGACAGAGGTCGGCCAATGCTCGGGGAAACCCGACCGCCCGACCGAGTGACCGACCAAAGTTTCAACAACAAGCGGACGGACCACAACCTCAAGGGACAAAACAAATTGGCTACTGCCTAGGAAGGATGGCAGAGTTTCTGCCCTTCATCGTTCAAACTTCAGGCTAACCCAGTCGATCAAGGCATGGAAAATCCCGCAGTCCATCATGGCTCTTAGTCCACTGACCATGCCAACCCCGGCTGCGCGCTAGCCGTCCTTTAGTCTGCATGGAATTCGGCCGGTGTAGTGAGTTGTGCCGTTGATGGGCAGCAGGAACCGACGGGTAGACTAGATATTACATGTGTGCTAAGACAAAGGATTCTCTCTTGTTGTGCGAGGAGTATGATCGTCACCTCTTTGCATCCGAGATTCGTTTCAAGATTGTGAAGAATGTGGAAGCCCCGGGCTGGGCAACGCCTATCTACACCGGCGGCGTCCTCCGCCTAAGGATTATCATTAACAATCATTATTCAGTCACGGTTCATTATTGAGCCCTGGACTCCGGAAATCATTCAATTGGCGAATCCACCACCACCGGAACATCACCGGGGTCGACCGGAGAAATCCTACGAAGCTCCACTTTCCCCCATCGACTCACGCCTAGTGCGAGCCAGTCAATCCTAGCGGCTCCGAACCTCAACCCAAGGAACCAACCAGCGGCCGGTCAACAAGGAGGTGAATCTTCCGGAAGCATGATGGAAGTGGAACGGTTAGCAGCGACGGACCCATGGGTCCCAGCGCGTGGAAATCTGCTCTCTACCGAGGAAGCGTGTTTGTCGTACCTAACATCGTATTTCGGATCCGGAACGTCGTCCCTCTGTGGGATGGGATAAATTTTAGACCAGCTAGTATATACGGTTCTGCGGTGATCATTGATCATACGATGGCGCCGTAATGATGCTCGTTGTCTCGAGCAAAGAAAGGAAGGTGGTATCGACCATTGTGATCAAGTGAAGTTGCATCTGTCACAATTTAGCAGCACCCCAGTCCCCAAGCAGCCGAAGCACAAGAACCGCAATTAAGCATTCAGGGTCTTTTAATTGCGGTGGGCAGGTAACCCCGGCTCGGCGTGTCAGCTAAAGTGATGAATAGCTGGAAGGCGTCCAATTCCCGGCCGGCTCTTGGCATCCACCGGGCACCACGACAAATGGCAGTCTACGCTTTCTCAGAGCAGTCAAATTAAACGTGCTCTAGCTGATTCTAGTCGCGCCTTAGTTGTCCCTGATATATGTTATGCTGCCAATCTAACGGCCAGCATGCCGTCATTGGTACTTCTCGAGTGGATGATGCTCCATCCATAGCACACCACTGTCATCACAGGATCTCAAGACCCCAGTACGGAGCCCCAAAGGAACACTCACACACACACACGACCTGCCACCCTCTCACGAGGCACCAAGCAAAGACGCATGGAGTTTAAATTTTCATCTGCAAGAGACAGCCTTGGATTGGATCGTCCTTGCATCCTCCCGTCTAGTCTAAACCTTGGTTTCCTGTGTGTCGATAATCAATCTACCCGGGAAATCATGACTTGACGTAGACCGGTCCAGGTACACCAGTCGAGAGTTTACAACCCTTACTTGGACATGGCTATCAACCATCCGCCCATCGCCCCTTGATACAGATAATCAAAAAAGAAAGGAAAATAAAAAACCTCACATTGATGCTAGGGTTATCACACAAACCCTGATATCGGAAATTAAAATGCGCCAGTAAGTACTTCATTGAATGCTGGCATACCCACCAGAACCACCCGGATCATTTCTTTCATCCGACTTCATTTCAAGCTGCACGGGATACGCCATATGGGAGGTTAGGAGCAGCAGACAGGAAGAAAGGTAGCACAGAACGAGGGACGTCAAAATTTGCATGCAATAACAGGTCTTAGACTATTCGCGCCGTGCATACACAGCAAGTAGGTAGAGTACGGCCCACCCAGAGCGGACGGACAGATAGACGGTAAGAAGGTTTTTTTTCTGATCGGCACGTTTTGGTTGGGGACGAGCGGGATGTTGATCATGGTGGCTGGTTATGGTTATCTACACAAAGACAAACACAGCAAACTGAATACCAGTACGGAGTACAACGTAGTAACTAGATATATCTAATTTTAATATTGCTTTGATTTATTTTACTTTATATTTTCCCACTTGTTTCACCTGTCTTATTTCTTTATCCGCAAGTTTACGAAGTAGTGCACTAGCTAAGCAATTAGACAAGTAAATCAGGCAGGGAGGAGACCATTTCCCTTAGTAGTCAAGTCTCTACCCATCTAGATAGATACTTACTAGTCAGTTCACTTGTCACCTTACTTGACTTTCCAGCTAGTCAATCAGTTAGCAAGGATTGGCTTGGCCTGTTTGTCTGTTTCTCCTCAGCCAGCCGCACTTTTATCTTCCCTCCATGATCCATCCAAATCCAGCCAAGATAGTCATTAAGCTAGTTATAGTATAGTAGCGCGGTAGTTGTCTCATCCAAAATAAAAAATGAAAAATAAAAATTAGAACTAACTAAAAACCAAGCAAATATTACCCAAGAGTTTAAGACTTAGATAGTGAGGAGTAAAAGAAATGCCGACCCAAGCCCCCACAACAAACACAACTAAACAAAACCGCCCGCCCGTCAATCCATTTCCCATCCAGGCGCAACCCGAACCCTAATTGCAAACCGTAGTATGTCTCACCTGTAGTCAGGTCAGGCTCACTCTAGTTGGCTGGTTGGGTTGGGTGTCGGTCTGCGTTAGTTTTTTTTTATTTTATTTTTGCCCGGTTATTTTTATTTCTCACTTAGTTGGTTTTTTTGGGTCGACTTTTTTTCTTACTTCAATTCTTGTTTAGTTTGTTGAGGCTTCTTTCTTGATGCTAAATTAAGCATGTGCTATTATAGTCAGTCGGTACCGAAGTAACTAACTACTAAGTGAGTAGACTGCTTTTACGGGTTTTGGCGGGGTTTGGAGAGTTACTATGTATGAGTATTCTGCTAATTGCTGCTATTGCTGCTGGGTATCCAGTGTGAGATTTTACTATTGCTAGACAAGTATTCCCTGGTTAGTAACTTCGGTTGGGTATAATTATGGACAATAACATCACATCATATCACATGTGATTTTACTATCCAATTACCCATCCCAGCTTCAAACCAATAAGCCACACATCTAATCATCCTATTATCTCCCATCTATACCATCTATCAATCAAGCTATCTACTATGCTCGTTATTCTTCACGACCTATGCATAAGCTCCCTAACCAAGCAAGTACAGCCGTTGCCCCATTGTGGCTGTGCACTGCCCTACCAAGCTAACTTCTCCCACATCAACCAGTAAAGACCACCACCAACCATCTATCACAAAGTAAATCAGGGGCTCGTTAAAAAGCGGGATAGATGTGAAACAAGTCAACCTAAAAGTAGCCTGAATAGACCAGACACCAGGACTGGATTTGAATCTTACTCAACTAGGTCAATACCATAGTTATGTGTGGTATGTAGAGAAGAGACCCAAAGCCTCGGGACGAGCAGTGTGGAACTAACTCCATCGTAGATGGACAGAGCGTCAACGGCGTTCTCCGTATATACCCAGTAGTCTCGTGGGAATTGTATAGATGGTCTATAAGGGGTGAGTGATGTGCATGGTTTGCGAGTAAGTAGGGTGGATAGTATGGATATACCTACCGTAGTAAGTTGCTATGTCTGATACCGAGTATATACCAACCAGACCAAACCATGGAAGATACTAAACTTAGTAGTCTATACCATTCAGCAACTATGGTAGATATGTGCTAAGTTAAGAAGAAAAGTGGCGTATGCCTCAGCTTGAAACATCTGCGCCACTTCACTCACCCCGTTATCGGAAGTTACTATTATGTTATGGGATGGGGATGGAGGGATACCGTGCCCGTTATTCCATCGCGCACCGGAGGGGATTCTTACTCCTAGAGGAAGGGCCGACAGGGCTGCTTTGCTAGTAGCGTTGCAAAGTCTCCATCCATGTCTGGGGCTGTTTGTCTGTGTCACACGAGGCTCAGTCGGGACGGATGCGGTGCACGGGCGAGATAGTAGCCATTTAAGTGGTTGGACTTTAGTTGACAGGTTTGGGTTTTAAGGTGGTTAGTAAGGTTTGGATAGGTAAATTTCACTGCCTCGTGGGATTGTACTATGTTTGAGGGTAAATCCTGGGTGGCGTTTGGCTGTACTAGTAGTACTATATCCATCTTCATTGTGGGTTCAGAATACTATATATTATGCTCTGTCGGGGAAATGCAAATGCCGCTTAGTAAACTCAGTCTCAGACCATGAATGAAATCAGTACTATTCAGTTCCCGCTGGGCTATTTTCTGGTACATATTTCTATCTACTTGATTCTAGATCCCTATGTCATATTTTGGTGGTGGTGCTGGTGGCGGCTATTCTGCCCCATAGTGCAGCCTCTATCGTATATAGCCTTTATTATCAGGCTGTATGGTGAGACATGTGATCCATTTGGGAGATTGCTCATTTTCTTCCATCACGAACTTACCATCGAGCTGAACATCTCAACAAAAGTGGGATACATCCCACATACCCAGTTTCGTAAAGCACGCTGCAGCTCATCCATACTCCAGCGTATAACCCCCCCCTTAGACCAGGATCACCAATTCCCATAGACCCATAACTCCCTGTTAGCAGACTAGTACTTAGGTATGTGCACTACAGGCAGTAGGCACGCCCTACCACGAAACTACGCCATAGAGTCAATCATGTTTACCCCCCTATTCACCACCCCACTATCAACTGAACAAATTTCTGGAATTTACTCGGAACCAGAGTGACGACGACTACACCTACAGCACCACCTCTAAGGATTAGCCACCAATCGTGTACCTCTCCATTTCCGACCTGGCACCATCACTAGCGAGTGATGATCACCGAAGGATGGATGGGCATGGGCATGGGGAGATCCAAAGGAGGCCCCGATCCCGTGTCCAATCGACACGATCATCCTGTAGGAAAGGAGGGCGGGGAGGGGAAGAGAAAATCTTGAGAAAAAATCCTAGTCCAGCATCAATGCGCTAGTTCGCACCTGACTGACTCGGTCAGCTGATCCCGGTCATCTTTGCTTTGCTAGTTTTTGCTGGGCTTCTAGTCATCCCCGTCTCAGCCCATCCTTCGACGTCGGTCAGTCAGTCAGTCAGTCAGTGATTTGTGCTCACGCACAAGCGTATAGCCCACAGTCATTCTATCTACTACATGGTCGCCGTTATGAATGGAGGGGAGGAGGGGTCATGCATTGTGACGCAGGTGTGTGTCTTATCAGCCTAATGGTGAGATAGCTGGGGGTCATCCTTAACCCTGTTTCTTCGGATCCGGGAGCTAACAACGTGCAATGGTGGCGCTTTCGCAGTGACATACGGTCTAGTGGACATCGTCCTGGAATTTCCGACGTCGCGCTGCATGGTCGAAGCCTATCCTGCATCCGCACGGCGTACGCAATCCAACCAACCCATAGCCTATGCAGGTCCTCTCCGCTGGTCGAAAATACCAGAAACATGGCCAGTCAGAGTCGCAGCCGGGCCTTTCATGCTGGGACGGCGGATTTACTGGCTTTGAGAACTAGCCAGGGAATGATTGGATTGTCTATGGGTCGTTGCCAGAAATAGGATCGGTAGCAACACCAGATGGTCATCCCGGTTTTGGTAGCATGTCTCACTCAACCCGCTACGGCTGCTGCAAGCCTGTGGGACTTGACCGAGCTTTCATTCGGTGCTATCTACTCGGAGATGACTACCAGAAAGCAAGACAGTCCCTGAAATGAGAAATCTCTTTCGTTCGCCCACGGGAACAATATCAGAATATCTCGGCGCTCTCCTCCACAGACCGACTATAGCATAGGGGAAACAGCGCCCCCCAAAATCGATACATGCCCCAATGATTCTCCTTTTCTGAAACTAGTCTTCGAGCAAATGTGCATTCCGTCCGAAAAGCATTCGTACTGCGCAGGTGGACAATCTGCTGACATCAGAGCCCGGTCTGCTAAATCCCGACGGGATTGACCACTCACCTCGTCGTATCTCTGTAGAGCCGAGTAGTACTGCACCGAGAGCCCAAAATTCTTTCTCAGTATCGGCTTTCTGATCCTCCTCGCAGCCGTGGCCAATATGCGTGACTGTCTCTCGCGGCTCAAATGGATGTGATCACCGACAGCAGCCCCTCCTGGTAACTTCCAATTTTGTCGCTCGTAGACAACTTCAACCAACCGGGTCAGCGTGTCAGCCTGCCATGTGGTCAGAAGCTCATTATGAAACGCCTTGACGTGGCGCTGAAGCTTCGACAAGTCGGACTTGAGTCTGAATACATTGGAGCGTAGCGTGCTCATTTTATAGTCCAGGTTCTGATTGCTGGCCTTCAACGACTCAAGAGCCGAGGTGTATCTCTGGGTAGACATTAGCACTGGTGCCTGCAGACACGTTCTATACCCCTGCTGCCTGTTATGTGAACGTTCTAGAGCTGACACACCGAAAGTGATGACAGTTTTGCCCTTCCTACTATACCATTCTCTTTCGAAGACGACAACTGAATCTGCGACCGATAAAAGGACATCCCAGGTCCGTATAGGGTGAGAATGTCGACATCCATATCGCCGAGTCGAGTATGATGCGCTATCTAAACAAACAATGAGGGTTCAACTATCCTTGAATATAAAACGATAAACGTGCAGGTGGCCTAAAGGCTAGGGAGGGATTGTGATGAAGTTCAGAGGCTTCTGGAGTCAACTCAGAGGGCTGCGACATGGAGGCAAACGGATCACCTGGCGCAGGGAAGGTGCGACTACACGCTCAGGCTGCTATGGCAAGTACTGCTTTATCGTGTCCATTTATTCCTTCGGAACACACACACCAGCATGGAAGAAAGCTAACATCGGCATTGATATCTACATTACAGCTTGCTTCCAGAGGTCTTGCCGAACTCAATCACCAGCTTCCCGAATTGCTTCCCGTCCTTCATATCCTGGAAAATCTCATCGATCGCAGGAATGTCCTCCAGATCAGTCTGCAGAACCCGCGAGATGACTGGATGGATCTTGTGCGTCTTGATGAACTCGACCATCTCCCTGAACTCCTTGCGCGAGCCCATCGTACAGCCCCGGACATCAATATTCTTCAGAACAGCCTTCATGGAGAACGGCATCTGCGGTGCGACCGTCATGCCATACACACAAAGAGCACCACCAGGCTATTCCAGTTAGATCATCCACACTACTCATATAGCAAAAGAGGGGAAAGTTTGCTCACCTTAAGCAACTTGACGGCCTTATCCACCGAATCTCCTCCAGCCCCGTCAATAATCGCATCGAAAGCCACTTTCCCTGTAGGCAATAACTCCAACAATTTCTGTTCCCACTTCTCCTGCTTGTAATTCACACCTCCCTTAGCCCCCAGCTCAATTGCTTTCCGGATCTTCTCCTCACTCGAGCTCGTCACATAGACATCCACGCCCCTAGCTACGGCAAGCTTGAGCGCCATCAATGCCACGCCACCTCCAATCCCGGTCACCAGGACTGCAGCTCCCTTGCTCGAGTTCCTCTCTCCAGCCTTGACCACCAGCGCTCTCCACGCCGTCAAGCCAGTGAGCGGAAATGACGCTGCCTCTGCATCCGACAAATGGTCGGGCACCTCCTCCAGCTCCCCCTCATCGACGGCGAGATACTCCTGCATCGTCCCCTTGTTGTACGACTTTGTCCCGCCCAGGATTCTGTACCCTTTGGGATCCTCCGGTCCATCCGGAGAATCCTTCCACCCTACTCCTGGGTTGATGACCACCCGCTTCCCGATCCAGCGTTGCGGATCGCGCACTCCTTCACCGGCGGCTATCACGGTTCCCGTACCGTCGGCACCCATGGGAACGTCGAAGGTGACGCCCGGATAGAGGTGTTGGCGAAGGAACACATCGCGATGGTTTAGTGATGTAGCTGTGAGCTTTACTAGAACCTCGCTGCCTTGAGGTACAGGCTGGGGAAGGGTCTTCACAGCGAGGGGGTAATAGACTTGACCCGGCTTGCCGGGTTTACCATCAATGGGGTTGAGGAAGATGGCTTTTGACATGCTGGGGTAGTTTCTTGAGTTATGTACTAAATAATATGTGTCTTAGATACGAAGACGGAGATCATAAGGTGAGTAAAGGTAAATTGAGATGAAGAAAAGATGATGGAGCATGCATGCACTTATCGGTTCGGCTCGGCGTGCGGGGATGAGGTGAGCTGTCTGGGCCGTTATCGGTTGCCGAGGATGTGCGTCGCAGGAGACAAAGTTGCTTGCGGTGAAGATCTACGCAGCATATGATATTGACCAGATTTATCTTTAAGATAGGAACACTTAGGTTTGAGTTAAACTCTGTTGGTTCTTACATAGTACAACTCAAATAGTACAACTCAATTGTTACTCGTAATTGACGTTCCAAAACTATCTTCAACAGTAATACTACTATATATTTGAGCCTCGGCTGAGGGGACTGAAATACTACCAGCATTGAACAATGATTATAATATATATCTACTTGGCACCAGAACACAAGTAGTAAACAACAACGACCATTGCAAAAAGTATCAATCTTCACAAGCATTGGCAATAGATTTCATCACAATTTGCATCTACCACGCAATTCAACTACCTTCCAACCAACTGGAGATTTGCTACCCCTACGTGATGCCATGATCCCACTCTACCATACACAAGCCTAGCTTTCCCGGCAATGTCATATGCAAGTTGGAAATGCAACCCAATGCATTAAATCTACTATAGATAGGCCATAGTACTTCCCGTGACGATAATATGAGGTGTGTGTATTGCTGTGTTGCCTCCGAGGAGGGTGAAGAGGGGGCAGAGCCATTGATCATTATGCATGGGGTTCCAGGAGTAAAGGAAATAGTTATACTTATTGCTAAGAGGCCAGTCAATTAGGATAGACATACGCGCTATGAAAGACGAGAAGGTATTGCAGATGGCCTGCTGCGAGCTGTTGTTGCCTTGCTAGATTTGTGTTCAGTCTGAGCGGAGACGATGATTGAGAGACTGTGTCTGAACTTATATTTTCAGATTTGTTTCAACTCATTTAGGTGTATTTCTTTTGGATTTTTGGAGTGATAGATGAGCGCGAGATGCTTGTCTGTGTATCTTGGCAAGGGGTGCCATTGTAGGATATATTGGATGCTGTCTTGTCAAGGGTAATCGATGGCAGTTAGGCAATGCATAGATGCATGGATCTGAAGCTCCTTCGTTGGCCTTGACTTAAAAGCATTGCTAACGAATAGCCAATTATACTATAACTTGTTAGGTCAATAACGGAACGGTGCGGCTCTGTGCCGCTGATCTTATTGGGTTTTCTGTTTGCAACCGTGTGATTCTGACCGCAGGGCTGCTACCTTTTGGAAATTATATCCTTGCTCTGTGAGAGCGCCGTGAATGGCAGTTGACAGATCAGCATTCTGTCTGGAGGAATGGTAAACTGCGGGAGATTGTTCGCGTTCGTCTGGAATGCGCAACGGCTCTACCCCTACAGAGTATGTGTTCGCGCAACTGCAGTCCACCTGAATTCTGCTTTGATCACCCTCAATGTTAATAATGAAGGCATCCTTGATCGAGCATCAAGCAGTCAATAGATTGTGAGGGCAATGGATGGCACGGGAATAGAACCAAACCACAGGCATCATCCATGTAGATCCCGGATGGAAGGTGGTATGAGAAGCCGAAGGCCGCGCAAACATGTCTGTCTCCAGCACTGCAAGCAAATCGGATTGTTGCAGATCGAGGATTGTATTGTTGTGTTGATGTTGAGTAAAGCTGCGATGGGATACGTGCCTCAGGCTGCGGCGTGGAGGTTGGGGTACGGTACGGATGGAGGTCACTGGTAAGTCACTGGCCACCTACTTTAGTATGTGGGTGTACCTGGCATGTACGTCGGCTGTATGGTATGTATGGAGCTGGTATGGAAGGTTGTTCTTCAGAGTGACGACACTGACTTTCTCCCACACAATTCATTGAAGATGCCTTACATTCTGCAGAGTTGAATTACCTGTCTTTCTGCAATGGTATACGAAGGAAAGAGAAGGCAGGGGAGTGGAAGCTGGCTAACCACACTAAATAGCCCGACCTTCAAAAAATTTTGACATTCTAAAAATACCCGGGGGGGAGAGCTTCCTCTCCATCCTAATGGAATTTCTCTGACGTTGAGTTGAAGCGACACGTCGAGAGAAACCAAAGCGTTTGCGGCCAAACCACCAGTGACGGTCTCGGCGTGGCAGTAGCCCGTCGTAGGTTTGTCTGGGGATGTTATGGCCACGCACCGTCCCGGAAATGCACCATCAAACTCCAGGTTTGGGGGAATCTTGGGATAACTGGAGATAGTCGGGTCAAATCTGACCTGTCACCTGTAGACTGAAATTAATTGCGATGGGCAGCTTGCACCACATGTAAGGCTGAGGATGAGCTATCTATCTATACCCGACCTCTCTGGAAGCTTTCCTGCGAAAAAGAGAGAACAGAAACCAGGCCTCAATTTGTGCGGCAGTTTCACAACCAGTGTGGGCTGAGGTAATAATAATAATAAACCAATTGCGGTCGCACAAGGCGATCTGGCGGTACGACCAAAAAGCGCGAAAACGAAGTCTAGTACGGAAAAAAAAAACAACGAAAACAGTCACTTCGTGACGTTCGTCACGACCCGTACGGTGGTAATTCCACGGCCACCAGCTAATTCGCCGCAAGCCTCTTCATTTTTCTTGACCTGCCAGGAACTCTCGATCCTTTCGATCTTCTGATCTCGACTCTGGATCGTCTAGCGTTCTTGTTTTCGACCTCGACTCTCAATCCGCCCCCGGCTTCTTTCCAGATCTCTATCTCAAAGACACAAAGGTGCGTTCTACTGTTCCCCCACGAATAGTCTGCTTTCCTCCACCTTGCTGTCTGCCTCTCTCCCCCTCGCTGATCCGTTCTCCTCACCAGCTCTACGGACTGCTGCTGTCTCCAACCCACCCTTCCACATCTCCCCCAGAAAAATGTTCGCATCGCTCCTTTTAGTTTTGCAATCCACGAACTTACCTTAACTTTTTCTAGATTCTCGTCTCCCCCGAACTTCTTCTTCTTTTGTAACTGGACCGGCATTCTTATCGTCCGTCGCCCAGCTACCGACCTTCATAATGCCCACGCCACTTCCGTCTAGTTTTGCCTCGGCCGCCGCTGGCAACACCCACGACTCCTCGAACAGGAGAGGGGATGGTTCTGCCGGTGGAGAATGGTACGCAATGCTCTTTTGACTGGTTCTATGCGGTACACTCGCTGCTTTGGCCGCCGTCCTCTTAGTCTTTTCCAGCGGTTTTGCGTGGTGGAGTTGAACTGACAACTCATCCTCAACGGGGGACATGCAGGTCTCGAACTCGCATGAATGGAGCAACACAGACTTTCCGCCGTCCGTCCGTTGCGACAAACCCTTCTCATAACCGGGATGCCAGCCAACCCACGTCGGCTACCACTCCCACCGTGGGCACCTACACTCCTCCGCATATGTCCTCGACCTACCAGTCCAGTGCACTCCGCAACGGAGCAGCTACCGACACGCGTTATTCAAAGGATCAGCTACTTAGTCTCTACAAAACCCAACGAGAGTCGGGCGTACTGGGGAAGAACGTTGCAGATTACTTCGTAGCTGACTGGAATCCCCACGAGACGTCACCCGTCAACGGCGCCTGGGGGAAACGGGAAGACTCGAAGGATAACCCCTCCGGCCCGGAAGTGTGCTGGGATCATGGGGGCCAGGTCGAGCCGTTGGGCCTGGTAGATATGACGGATGATGAGAAAGAGGTTTGTCTCTTTGCTTACCCCGCCTTGCTTGTTGCTTGAGCGTGTTTCTGCTTTAAAACCTTTTCTTTTCTTGGGAGCCGTGCTGAAGGAGCGCAGTTATTTACTCTCTCCGTCAACTCCCCCCTTAAGCCGCCACCGACGAACGCTTCGAAAGAGAACGCTGGCACCGGTACTGGTGGACGCAAGCTGTCTATCTCCCAAGGCCATATGAATAATTTCAACACCGCATCTCCCAGTGCTGGGCGCCCCGGCCCCAGACGCCGGGAGACGGGCGACTCGACCGGAAATCCCATGTCTCCCACCACCAGCGGCTCTCGCTTTTTCCGTGACGAACCGAACACCTCCACCCCGCCCCCATCCCTTTTGCGCCGCAAGACCGATTTCCGAGATACCTCTTCCGCCGCCCGATGGGAGGAGAAAGAGAAAGAAAACGTGGCTCGAGACGCAAACGCCGAAACTGCCTCTCCTTTCGGTTCTTTGAAGCGGAGTTCGACCAATCCTTTGAGCGCGGCACCGGGCGCCTCGAATTCTCCTTGGGGATCTGCGTCGCAAAGTGCCAACTTCTCACCCATGGGAGCGTTTGGTGCATTTTCTCTGGGCACGGCTACTACCCCGACAACCGAAAAGAAGGCCGGGTTCGGTAGTCTCCGCGGAGAGAGCCGTTTGAAGGGGCTGTTTTCGAAGGATAGCTCTGAGGACATTTCGGCCTCTATCAAGGAGAAGTCGTCCCTTAGTAGCTTGGAACGCCTGGGCGAGACGGAGGGCGAGAAGCGCGCTCAGTCGCCTTGGGGAGAGCCCGTGAAGACGCGTACTGGCCGCAGCGAGACGAACCCCTTCTCGGAGGAGCCTCGCAGTGGAAGTGCCGCGCTTGGCGGGTCTCAGGAAATCAGCACTCCCTCTCAGCCTGCGGACCAGCTTGGGTTCTCGGCTTTCGGCATGACCTCTAGCATCCCTGGATTCAGGGAATTGATGCAGAGCCATGAGAACTCTCGTAACCCTACTCCGAGTCTGTTGCAGGGACATGAACCCACCAGCCCGACCAACACGAACCCATATCAGAGCCCTCACGGCGACCGGGGTGGTGGCGACGATGACGTGGAGACTGATGGCTCCGACATTCAGAACTCCACGCATCCCGGCATCACTGGTCTTCGTGATACCTCGTCCGCGTTTGGTTCTATCCGACGGGTAGGATCGGGCATCGACTTGCCTTCAATCGATCGCAGCCAGACGTCTAGTGCCGCCGGCAACCGCAGCTTCTCCAGCCTGGGTGGGCTGGGAGGTCTGTCGTCGCTGGGTGGTGCGGCAGGATGGCCTACCAGCGCTGCTGTGGGTACTCCTACGCGGGAACGTTCGGCCTTTGCTGGTGGATTTGGTGATCCCATCTTCGGCACGATGGGTGATTTGCAGTCCCCAAGCCTGTCGACCCTGGGCGGCAGCGGTTTGTTCAGCCCCCATGCCGGCATTTCTGGCACGGGCAGTCTGGGCCGCTCCAGCAAGTTGGGTTCTCTGTTCCCGGCCGCGATGCAGGAGCAAATGCAAGGTGAGCAGGGACGGTCGGATCTGGCCGCTCTGGACGAGGCCGCTCGCCAACCTGGTAAGAACATCGACGTGCCTGAGTATGAGCAGGTCCTAATGCACCAATTAGACGCCCAACAGGATAAGCCGGGCCAGACGAGCCAACCCGCAACTACCTCGGCTTCGCAAACCCCCGTGTCTGCGGTGGGCTCCATTCCTACGTCGATGGCACCCGATGCACCCCCAACCAGCCAGACGCCTGGCCAAGCTGGAGCTCCTGGCTCTGTGCCTCCTGCCCAACAGCGGACCATGGTGATGCCGGATCGGATGCGTTGGATCTACCGCGACCCGCAAGGCAACATCCAGGGTCCCTGGACTGGACTGGAGATGCACGACTGGTTCAAGGCAGGTTTCTTCAGTCCCGACCTGCAGATCAAGAAACTCGAGGACCCCGAATTTGAACCCCTTGCCCAGCTGGTGCGACGCATCGGCAACTCGCGCGAACCCTTCCTGGTGCCTCAGATCGGCATTCCCCACGGTCCCGACCCCAGCCCTGGTCCCTGGACTGGGAACACTACCGGCACGGCTCAGCCTCCGTTCCCCGGCAGCTTCCCCAGCTTTGGTACCACCTTGACCGCTGAACAGCAGAATGCGTTGGAACGTCGGAAGCAGGAGGAGCAGTATTTGATGGCACGTCAGAAGGAACACCTCGCTCAGCAGCAAGCGCTGATGAAGCAAATGCAGTTCCAGGGTGTCCCCCACACGATGCACCCGCACCAGCTGCAGCATCACTCCAGTGCCCACAGCCTCCACAGCCAGCCCAGTTTTGGCAGCATCGCCTCGCCAGTCGGCTTCCAGCCCTCTCCCATCCAAGCCCCGATGCAGCAACCCCAGTCTGTTGCGGGCTTTTTCGATGCCGCAGGACCGGTGAGAGCAAACCCACTGCCCAACATTGGTCCCCAGATGCTCGGCACTGAACTGGGCACTCCCCAGGATCAGCTTCCCGCCCTCCTCGACCGCTTGAACGTGAACCGTCCGGATCCTTTCGCATTCGGCACCCCCGGCTCTTTTGCGGCTCGTCAGCCTGATAGTCTGTTTCATCAGCAGCAGGTTGCCAGCATGCTCCAGGACCGTGCTCGTTTGCAACAGGAACAAGAACAGTTTGACAGCGCCCAGGGTGACAACCTCTTCGACCAGCAGGCACGGGAAGAGCGCCTCCGCCAATTCCACGCTCTGAGAGCTCAGGAGGGTGAGTTGGGCCTCCGGACTGCCGAGGGTCTGCCCACGCACCCGGCCACAGTTCCCCAGCCGACTGAGCCCGAGGAAGTCGAGCCGGTGGCTGAGGCTGAGGAGCCTGCCCTGACGTTGTCGCAGCAGGTGCAAAAGGCCGCGTCTGCTCAGCGCAAGCAGCAGGAACAGTTGGAGCAACAAGAACAGCTTGAGCGCGAGCAGCAGGAGCAGCAAACTTCCGATGTCGGTGAGGCCGCCTGGACTGCCAAGGGAGACAGTGCCATGCCCCAGCCCTTCCCTCCGCCGCCCTCTGCCTCGCCGCTCCCGGCCCCGGCTGCTCAGCGCAACCGTCAGAATGTTGCTGAGTCTCTGGCTGCCAACTCGCGTTCCCAGACCCAGACTCCCGTAGAGGCGCCGACCACTTCGATCGCGCCTTGGGCAAAGGAAGCCAATGAGGTGCCGAAGGGTCCTTCTCTGAAGGAGATCCAGGAGGCCGAGGCCCGCAGCGCTGCGCAAAAGGAAGAGTTGGCGGCTGCTGCACGCCGTGCCCAGCTGCTGGCCGAGCAGGAGCGTCTCAGCCAAGTCCAGGCCCAGGCACCTGGCCTCCCGTCGACGGCTAACTGGGCCAGCGCTGGTTCTCCCGCTACACCTACATCTTCAGGCTCAGTTTGGAACAACAAGGGTCAGGCTGCTCCCTCTGGCGCCGCTAAGAAGACTCTTGCACAGATTCAGAAGGAAGAGGAGGCCCGTAAGCAGCGTCTGGCCGCTGCCGCCGCTGCTGCTCAGAGTGCGGCTGCCAGCCCCCCGACCGCCCCCTCTTCGACTGGAAAGCGGTATGCGGATCTTGCCAGCAAGGCTCCAGCGGCGTCTCCGGTCCCTGCTAGCGCCAGCACGTCGGGTGCCTGGACGACTGTCGGAGCGGGCGGCAAGCCCAAGCCCCCGCCGGCTGCTCCCGCCGGGCCTCGCTCGACCACCAGCGCAACTCCGGTGGCAGTTTCTCCCGTGAAGCCGAAGCCGGCGACTGTCGCGACTCCCCGGGCGGTTGCTGTCGCTACGCCTCCGGCCAACCCTAACCGCGCCGTGGAGGAGTTCACCAAGTGGGCCAAGCTTGCTTTGGGCAAGGGGCTGAACAGCAACATCAATGGTAAGTACCAGCAAATGGTAGGATTGAATATAGCTAATGCATAGTAGTGGACGACTTTGTACAGCAGCTGCTTTTCCTGCCTGCGGAGGCGGAGATCATCTCGGACTCGGTGTACGCCAACTCGCAGACGCTGGACGGCCGGCGATTCGCGGAGGAGTTCATCCGCCGGCGTAAGCTTGCCGACAAGGGCATCGTGGACCCCGTGGCGGCGAGTGCTTTTGCAGAGAAGAACGCGGGCGGATGGAGTGAAGTGGCCAAGAAGGGATCTTCGAACGCGCATCGTGAGGAGGACAACGGAAACGCAGCGTTCAAGGTGGTTGCGCCCCGCAAGAAGGGCAAGCGGTAGATGCATTGCAGTGGAATGCTTGCAGTAGATGATGATTGCAGATGGACGATGATGGCAGACGACTAAGATGTTTGGATTTAGAAGCGGAGCCGCGCATTGGCTATTGTGTATGTCAAATCGTTGATGTAGCATAACAGCGTTTCTGGCAGAGTCAGATTTAACTTTCTTGTGTATCTTATCGGAGCTCCTACGGACGTAGATTAAAACGGGATATAGTTCTAATTATAACCAGTAACTTTGTACTCCGGTAGTTATTGTGACTCATGAGGGGTAACAACATACTTCCTCCTCTTTAAATAGTGCTTATCTTCACTTGTCCCTCGATCTTTCCCTTTCTCTCTCTTTACATCCATCTACTCTATACATCCAACTCTTCAACAACAACACCACCATCATGACCACCCCAATTCCCTACGGCGCTCCCATGCGCCAACACTTCTGCCTCGACCCCAACTGGAAGAACCTCAACCACGGCAAGCCCCTCCCCCGTTCCCATTCCCATCTCCTCAAACGTTTCAAGCCTCCTAATAATGATACCCCAGGATCCTTCGGCACCTACCCCCTCCGGGTCCAAACCGCCCTCCGCGCCCACCAAAGCACCGCAGAATCGCACCCGGACCTCTTCATCCGGCGCCTCTGCCCCTCTCAAACCCAACACTCCCTCAAGTTACTCTCCACCCTCCTGCACGCGCCAGAATCCTCTCTCGCGTTCGTCAAAAACGCCACCACGGGCGTTAACACCGTCCTGCACAACATCCCCTTCACATCCAACGATGTGATCATCTACTTCGACACCATCTACGGAGCAATCGAGTACGGGCTTCTTGCCCTGCAGGAACGGACCGGCGTGAAACTTCGGAAGGTGGAGTATACGCTTCCGATATCTCATGGGGAGATAGTGAAGCGGTTTAGGGATGTAGTGGAGAAGGTGAGGGAAGAGGAAGGGGGAGGGTTGAACGTTAAGGCAGCGGTGTTTGATATGGTGGTTAGTGTTCCTGCGATCCGGTTCCCGTTTGAGGCGTTGGTGAGGGAATGTAAGGAGTTGGGGGTGTTGAGTGTGGTTGATGGTGCGCATGGGGTGGGTATGTTGGATTTGGATTTGGAAGCCTTGGGGGTCGATTTTTTGACGAGTAATTTGCATAAGTATGCCCCCCTTTCCCCCCCTTTCCCTTCTTTTGTCTCATTCCATTTGGGTGTATATGTGTGTGGTATTGATATGTGGTGTTGTTGCAGGTGGCTCTACATCCCCCGCGGCTGCGCCGTGCTCTACGTCGCGCCTCAACATCAACATCTCATGCGCACGACGTCGCCCACTTCCTGGGGATATATATCCTCCGCTGCGGCGGAGGAAGCGCGTACAAATGGCACCACTGCGTCTGCGTTCAGGAATCTGTTTCAGTCGACGGCTACGAATGACGACACGCCGTATTTGTGTGTGCCTGAGGCGTTGAAGTTCCGGGAGGAGGTGTGTGGTGGGGAGAAGGCTATTTATGAGTATTTGGAGAGGTTGGCGAATGAGGCGGCGGATGTGGTGGCGGGGGTGTTGGGGACGGAGGTGTTGAGGGATGAGGAGGGGTTGTTGACCAGGTGTGCGATGACGAATGTGAGGTTGCCGTTGAAGGTTGGTGATGGTGGTGATGGTGATGGGTATACGGTGGTGGAGAAGGAGGCGGTGGGGAAGGTGACGGAGTGGTTTCGTAATGTTCTCATGGATGAGTATAAGACGTTTGTGCCGGTGTTTGAGTACAAGGGGTGGTTGTGGATGAGGTTGTCGGCGCAGGTGTATTTGGATAAGTGTGATTTTGAGTGGTTGGGAGGTGTGTTGAAGGAGTGTTGTGAGAGGGTGGGGAGGGAGGTTCTTCAGAAGTAGTAGATAGGAGAACATGGATTGGTCGAGCTAAGCTTTAGAAAGTATGTTGTGACTGCTGAAAATGGAATTTATAGATATACAACTACGGACATGTATATGCAGCAGCTGGCAAGCAATAACCACAGGAAATAAGTTGCTGGCTCACTCGGTATGAACATGACTAAACCCAAATACACGGCTCCATAGCTTATGTCTCGATCAGATCGGCCGTCTCGCCCTGGGTCTGCTCCGAAACCGTGTTGTCCCGGGTGTCCTTGTTGGCAATCTTGCGCGCCGACCGCGCATAGAACTCGTCCAACACCCGCTTGGGGATACGGTTCAGCAGATCCTTGGGGTAGATGCGCAGCAGGTTCCAGGCAATGTCCAGCGACTCGAAGATGGTGCGCGACTCGTACGGCGACTGGCTGATGAAGGTGCGTTCGAACTTGTCGAGGAACTCCAGGGACAGCTTGTCCTCGGAAGACAGAGCCTCCTCACCAACGACAGCTTTCATGGCGGCTATTTCAAGTTAGTATGTGAGAATGCTGATACGAGAAGGGGACTGACCGGCATCACGTCCAATGGCGTACTTGGCGTACAGCTGGTTGGACACTTCAGAGTGATCCTTACGAGTACGTCCAGTACCAATGGCAGACTTCATCAGACGAGACAGGGAAGGAAGCACGTTGATCGGGGGGTAGACACCCTTGTTGTGCAGCTGACGATCGATGAAGATCTGACCCTCCGTAATGTAACCCGTCAGATCGGGAATGGGGTGAGTGATATCTATATTTGGTTAGCTGACGAACCAACCCTCTAAGAAAGAGTCATACCATCGTTGGGCATGGTCAGAATGGGAATCTGAGTGATGGATCCGTTGCGCCCCTCCACACGTCCGGCACGCTCGTAGATGGTCGACAAGTCAGTGTACATGTAACCGGGGTAACCACGACGACCTGGCACTTCTTCACGAGCGGCAGAGACCTCACGAAGAGCATCACAGTAGGCGGACAGATCAGTCATGATGACCAGGACGTGCTTCTCCAGCTGGTAGGCGTAGTACTCTGCGGTAGTCAAGGCAAGACGGGGGGTAATGATACGTTCGATCCTAAGGAAAATCAGTTACTGCCTTCATCCAAATGGCGTAGCACATACGTAGGGTCGTTGGCCAAGTTCAGGAACAGCGTGACACGCTCCATACTGCCGTTCTCCTCAAAGTCGCGAGTGAAGAAACGGGCCGTTTCCATGTTCACACCCATGGCAGCGAAGACGATGGAGAAGTTCTCTTCGTGTCCGTCGTGGACGTCCTTGGTAGGACGCTTCACCAGACCAGCCTGACGACAAATCTGAGCGGCAATTTCGTTGTGAGGGAGACCGGCAGCGGAGAAGATGGGGATCTTCTGTCCACGAGCAATGGAGTTCATGGTATCGATGGCAGAGATACCGGTGGAGATCATCTCCTCAGGGTACACCTTTGATCTTATCAGCACAGCCGCATCCAGCGCAGTCACCATATACATACACGAGAGTAGGGGTTGATAGGTTGACCGTTGATATCCAGGTAATCCTCCGCCAGGACCTTGGGGCCCTTGTCGATTGCGCGACCGGAACCGTCGAAGACACGACCCAGCATGTCTTCGGATACACCCAACTTCAAGCTGTGACCGGTGAACTCAACTTTCGTCTGGCAAGGTCAGCTGCCGTATCCATAAGTGACAGAGTTCCAGAATAAATACCTTCTTGACATCGATACCCGAAGTTCCTTCGAAGACCTAGTATGATCGCATCCAATGTTAACGCTCCGTACGATAAGCCATATCACTAGCACACCATAGCTGCTATGTAAATCGTACCTGAACGATCGCCCTGTTTCCTGTACCAGAGATATTATATTAGCTATCTGAACGAAACCGCTGTCGCATGCGATGCTGGGACATACCGCGAGCTTCGAGGACCTGACCCGACCGCTCGGTTCCATCGGGGAGAGTGAGGGACACGATTTCATTGTAACGGGGGAATTTGACCTAAAAGGGATCCTTGTAAGCTGGCTATTTGTCTGAAGGCTGATCCGTTGTTGGGAACAGCGGCGCAACAATGCAGGTTGACGTACGTTATCGAGGAAGACCAGTGGGCCGTTGATACCTCCGATGGTGTTGTAACGGATGCGAGGCTTGACGCTGGTCATCCGGGGATCAACAAAGTCGGCCATGGTGAAAGATGCAGCAGCAGCAGCAGCAGCAGCAAGCGCGCACAGAAGGAGACCGAGAAGACGGGGGGAGGAGGTTGAGGGGAGAGACAGGGCAGCAGCAGCAGCAGCTCCTTAGTCGAGGCCGAGTGTCGACGTATGCTTTGGCTGCTCCACGCCGCCGCACGGGCGGTGACCAGCCACGTGATGCTACACTAGAGTAGTCCACCTCCTGCCGAGCTAGTTACAAAGCATTATCAACTCTTTGAGGCAGAGGGGCTTATGCTACTTTATAGATTTATAGTTAGCTATGTTGATTATATACCTCGTATACTCTGTGGATATGTTATCCCTGCTATATTGATGATCTTATACTCCTCTAACTGCACATGAGATGGACACTGAGCTGGGGACAGCTAAAAGAGCCATTACATATCAGTATTTTGGCTTGCTCCCTATTTCCTTACATATACAAAGGACTGAAAATGTGATCCCAGTTGAGTGCCTTTGAATGTTGACTCGTCAATGACTACACGCACAGCTGTTGATAGTCTGCATCTTACCCCATACTTGGATCTCCAGCGTCCACCGTCTTTCCTGTTCCTTATCTTATCGCATGTACTGCCGTTGAATTACATAATCACATGCACCGGCCATTCTGACGTGGCACAAATACGGTATCAGTATGTATCCTTCGGAGATACCATTATCGTAAGATTGATAGTTAAGATACATAATGTCTGTATATTGTTTAGAAGGCTTTTTAACGTATGATCTACATTAATGGTAACTGGGTCTATACTACATGTAAGTTTAGGAACAATTCCGAGCCTATTCCGAGCCAGTCTTTCAAACCGCCGGAAGAACAGTTGATCCCGGGCTTAGTTTGACAGTTTTGATTGAATTATCGCCCGGCGATTTGACTCACCAGGAACAGTTTATACCCCGCCTCCGAGATTCAACCCCTCTCCTTGACATTCTTTCCAATCCTCACAAAAACATGACCAACTTGACCGCGGACGAGAGGCTTGCCCTCATCACCGAGAACCTCCAGGAGGTTCTCAACAAGGACATCATTGAGACCATCCTGGCCGAGGGACGGAGCCCAAAGATCTACTGGGGTACTTAACTTTTTTTCTCCCCTCCCGCACGAGATCCCTCTCATTAAAGCGGTACAACTAACATGATGATCTTCACAATGCGACAGGTACTAGCCCGACTGGAAAGCCTCACTGCGGATACCTGGGTACGAATTCCCCCCGAAAACAAACGTGGCCAATTATCACAACTTACTAACGGTAATGCTCGATAGTGCCCGCCGTAAAGATCGCCCAGTTCCTCGCCGCCGGCGCGGAGATGACCATTCTGATCGCCGATCTGCACGCCAACCTGGATTCCCTGAAGTCGACCTTCGAGATCGTCGAGCACCGCGCGAAATACTATGAATACACCATTACCGCTCTGCTGCAGGCCGTCGGTGTCTCGACCGAAAAACTGCGCTTCGTTCGCGGCAGCTCTTACCAGAAGAACGCTGACTACGTGATGGACGTCTACCGACTGTCCTCCGTGGTTTCGGAGCACGATGCGAAGCGCGCCGGTGCTGAGATTGTCAAGCAGTCCAACAATGGTCCCCTGAGTGGTCTCTTGTACCCCCTCCTGCAGGTCCTTGACGAGCAGTACCTGGATGTGGACGCTCAGTTCGGTGGTCTTGACCAGCGCAAGCTGTTCGCCGCGTCGACCGAGTGGCACCCCAAGCTTGGCTACAAGAAGGTAAGCATTACCATAGTCATTGCTAAGACACGAACTCAGACTTACACACTTCTCAGCGCGCGCATCTCTGCAACGCCATGGTCCCCGGTCTCTCTGGTGGCAAGATGAGCTCCAGTGAAGAAGGTAACATCCCACACACCCTCTCCCCCATATACTAGCGGACTCGACTAACAACCACCAGACAGCAAGATCGACCTCCTCGAATCCGTTGACAGCATCAAGAAGAAGATCCGCAAAGCGCAGGCCGCTCCCAAGGAAATCGACAACAACGGTATCCTCGCCTTCGTCCAGTACGTCCTGTTGCCGGTGTCCGCCCTGAAGACTGGCAAGCCGGAGTTCCGCGTCCCCCGTGATCGCGACGGCCTGGAGCCTCTGGTGTACACCGACATCGAGAAGATGCACGAAGACTACAAGAACGACATTGTACGATAGCCCCCTCCCCATGGCTCATAGTATCCACATTATACTAATATACTCTGTACAGCTCTCCCCCCAAATCCTCAAGCCCGCCGTCGCCGACGCCATCGTCGAGCTTACCGCCCCCATCCGCGCCGCCTTCGACGCCAACCCCGACTGGCAGGAAGTCACGCTGAAGGCTTACCCGCCTCCGGCCCCGAAGCAGAAGAAGGAGAAGAAGCAGAAGGACAAGGGGTCTCGTCACCCTGGTGCCGCTAAGGAGGAGACCCCTAAGCCGGCTGAGCAATAGACGTTAAATTGCATCGTTTTAAGACTACCTAAATAGTTATGGACTTTTTTTCTCTTTGCGTGTCTGATATACAATTGCATGTGAGCAGCAGCGAATTAGCTAGAATTGGACCTTTGAATTTTATTTCATGCGGGTATTTGGTTGCTATCTTGCTGTTTAGGTGGGGTTATCTTACTACGCTTCTGTAAGTATTGGCAGGGATATAGAACGCATTGTTTTGGTAATTACTTTACTGTGTCGGTGTCGTTACCTGCACGATATACTCGCAAACGGTATGACGAAACCAACCCAACAAAGTATGAAGATAGAAAAAGCAACTTCCATAGTAATAATAGACCCATCCTCATTAATAAATTTAAGCTAATGTCATCGTGATCCGGCCGTCATGAGAAATAAAAAATCAAATCGTAATCATACATGTTAAGAAGCGAATAAGGAAGACCACCGCCACACTGGAACATCACATTTCGACCGTAAAGATATGCGCCGACCGCCATGATATGACCAGACCTGTTAAGGTATCGTAGAAAAGCTAAGAATATGAAAGGGAAAAAGTAAAAAGGGGGGAAGAAGGCTAGCATTCTAGTCCACCTTGGCGAGAGCCAGTTTCTTTGGAGTGGTTAAGTTGTTGGAGAGGCGGACGTTGGTCTTCTTATTCTTGGTCTGCTTCTTGAGCTTCTTGCGCGCAACCATTACCGGAACGGATGAGTGCATGACCAGGTAGTTGGAGAAGGAACCGAGGAGGACGCTGTGATAGCGGATATGTCAGTCAGTGTCTGTTTGTGTTAGTGGGTGGAAGCTTGCTTACCCCTTGAGTGCGCTGCGGCCTCTGGCTCCAACGATGACCAGGGTGGGGTCGAGTCCATCGATCTGACGCCAGTTAGTAATTTGAAGCATGAAAAGTGAGGAGGAGACGTACAGCTTCAGTGATCATGTGTTTAGGGCTCTTGCAGTGGATCGCCTCAACAGCTACGCGGACCTGAAGCAACGTCTTGCGCAGGAGCCGAACACAGGTCTGGGAGATGACCTCGACCGCGTGGACACGTTCCGACTCGGCCTTGGACATGCCGCGAGCATCCACCGAGCTCGGCTTGCTGTCCGTTCCGAGACGGCCGAACAATGCGCGGGGAAGGTGTGAGTTTGAATCGTTCTGCGCCTTTTCAGCAGTCTCTGCGGTCTGTGACCCCACGACTGCCGCCGCATCCTGAATAGCTTTGGCACCGTCACCGATCTGCACTGAAGCAGGCGTGGCGGTCTCATCGTGCATAGCGCAGACAGCAAACATGGTGTCACCGTCCCGGAGAATAGTCCCTATGGTCCACTCCAGCGCATACACGGATTCCTCGCTCAGATCAGTAGCGACTAGGTATTTGCGTTGCCGTCGGCGGCTGCTCTCAGTCTCTTCCTGTGCCTCAGCGTAGTCTCCGCGAATGATCGTCCGGATGGACCGATGCTGGACTGTGCTGTCAATGGATGACATCTGGATCCCCAACTTCTGGGCTCGCTTGATATCGGACAGCTCTGCCTCATCTTCGGAGCCAAACGGAGTATTGGTGGCCGAGGCCGAGTCAAAGCTGGTCCTTGGATGAACATCAGGCTTCTTTAGCACAGGTCCTTGTTTGGCCGAGTGTATCAATTCCGGCTTTTCCGCTGTATCAGGATTTGGTCCTGTGCATCATTATCAGTAACCATGATGAGAATTGAAAATAGGGAACTATACGTACGGAACTCAGGTGCAGTCTTAGTAGTGGTAAGCGGCTTTGGTCCAGTATTAACGGGAACTTCCTGCTCGACGGCCTTCTTCCGGCCACGCTTGACGTCTGAATCGTCCTCATGAACGGCCTCTTCGTCGCTGGAGGTGGATTCGTCGGCATCCTCGTCACTGGTCTCAATTGGATTGTTTTCGCTGTCAAAACGATCCTTCTCCAGTCGCTCCTCGCCCGGGGCCGACGATTTGGCTTCAGGCTCGGGAGACCCGGGGCGGGAATCCGGATTAGTAGGCTCCTTAGCCGCAGGTGCCATTGGGGTAGTCTCCTTTTTAGTGGTCACCACAGGTTGTTTCACCGGATCGACGGCCGGTCCACGCGTATTGGGGTTCAGCCAGCGGCGCTTAGGAGAGCTAGAGCGAGTCGGTCTGAGAGAAGAAACACGAGAGTCGAGAGAAGTTCCGCGCGTAGCATTGCTGCGGCTAGAGTCCCTGCCTCTGACGAAACTTGGGAACCCGACTTTCAGATCCAGCCCTGACATCACCGCGGCCATGCTCGGCAGCCGATTGGATGGTTTCTCCTGAGGTTGAGCAGTCCGTCTGGCCGCATTGCGGTTGGCGACGCTGGGCGGCATATTTGTCGACAAATCCCAGCGGATGCTGGGTCCAGACTTATGTTCAGGCTTATTTTGCTGCTGGTTGCTGGTGCCGTTGCTGTTGTTGTCTCCCGGCTTTTCTTTGTCGCCTGACGCCAAGTCGGTGGATCGGGTGGGGGAGACTGACCCGTCGGATTGGACGGACCCTTTTCTCTGTGCAGAGGGCAAAGGGGGAGCGACAGAGGATGTAGTGGCGCGAGGAGTTGGGGGAGCAGTTGTCGCGGTGGCGGGCGATGGATTGAAGGTTGTTGCAGTTGTGGTAGCAGTAGCGGATGAGCGGCGAGGGGGTGAAGGCAGTGGAGAATGAGAGGAGGAATAGAGTGAATGATGTCGGACAGAAGAAGGGGGAGTCACGCCCACGCCAATACCGGCGATGGAGCCATGCCGCGGGGGTAAGAAGCCGGGACTCGGTGAGATGTCCAGCAAGCTCCGGCGCCGAGACGTCGAGGGCGCCTCGCCCATCTCTTCCAGCAACTCCCGTCGCTCTTCTTCCAGGGCCGTCTCCAGCGACATGTGGGCGGGCTTTCTGCTATAGTACGGCATGGTGGGCTGTGGGGTACGGCCTCGCGCTTGTCTTTGGCTTTGCGCGGGCGGGTTCCAAACACTAACCGTGGACTAAATTATTAATGTGAATCAGTTGACGAACCTAGCTAGCTTGCCAGCTTCTGCCAGTGCCCGGCTTTGGAATGTGGAGAGAGAGAGAGGGGAAATAGTCATAAGCTGATTCCGAGCTTTGTCCCCAGGTCCTGTCCCGCTTTTAGAACCAGGTTTCTCTTTCTTTCATTTAAGGTTGCTGTTCCATGCAAGAGAGCTTCTTACGTTGTGTGCTTTCTAGTTATAGTTATAGACCCAGCTGAGGTTCAGATAGAATCCTGAGGGGCACGCGACAGTGATGGAGCTGGATGGAGACCGGAACTCCACGTGCGCAACGGCTGCAACTCAACGGCGATCCTCACTCAGTGCTTGTCTACCTCGGATGATGCCGAAGAGAGGAGAAGGGCTGGCGTCTGGCCAGCAAGCCGACGGAGATGAGAAACAGCTCGGATGTCTCCGTAGATGGTGAACAGCTGTGAAGAGAAATGAAGAAGGATAGACAGCATCACCCAGCTGTGGGGGGAGGATGAAGAAGAGGAAGAAGAAGGAGGAAGGCGAGACGACCAAGTTGGAACAAGCCAAGGCGTCCAAAGCTCGGCATGGCGGGGTATCACGAACAAGAGGCGAGCAAGCTGGCTGATCCTTATAAAGCAACGAAGCACGATCAATCACGGTGACCAGGTGGTGCAAGGTGCCACCAACCGGTGATGAGCATCCCTTGCATTGGCCCTCCCCCAGGGCTTGATGCTGGCGATCATCCTGGGGGGAGGATCGGTTGGCTGTTAGTCTCACACTTGCACTCCTGCCTGGATGCAGCTGGAATGCGAACCCATCGATTCTTCACCAATCGAGGTGGAGCTGTGTACGCAGGATGCAGTAGACCGGCTGCTTAATTATGCTCAATGTGAGGTGTTTGTTCCTTCAATCACGGCCGAAGCTGTCATGGTCACGTTCTCTCCTTTGCCCCTTCAGCACCTCCTTCTCAATTACTAGCGGTCAACAAGGTATGTCTGTTTTATTACTGCCAGCACTACTACTGTGTATTGGGCACTCAATGGTAGCAAAGTGCAGAATTCAGAAATAAAACCCAATGTGAGAAAGGAATTGAATGAAAAACAAAAAAACAAAACAATGCATTCCCATGCCTGACTGCCAAATCACTCAATGTACCATGCTGCAAAGGGCTCTGTCCCTACATGACCTGAACTCCCAACCTCAAAGATAAGTAGTAGTGATAAAAAAAAAATAACGCATAAAGAGACAATCCACCCAAGGATAACACACCTCACCCCTTGGTCCTCTTCTGCTTCTTCTTTTTCTCCCCACGCGCAGCCATAGCCTTGAAGGCCTCCTCAGGAGGACTCGACCTCCGCTTCCTCCTCGGCTCCAGAGGGTTAAGCTTACTGTCCACGTCATACTTCTCCTCCAGTTGATGACAGAGGACGTCAAGACGGGAGAGGTTTCGCTGTTTAATCATCGCAGCCAAGTCACCCACGTCCTCGGGGCCACCCTTCTTCTTCCTCCCCCCTTGGTTCTTCCTACCCGTCTTAGACTTGTTCTCCTCGATCTCCTTGCCCAATTGTTCCGCCTCCTTCGCTTCCTTCAGTGCCCGCTTCAATCTGGCTTGACGCTTCTTGACCGGCTCCTCTGTATATTTCTTGTACTCCTGGGCCCTTCCATCCGCAATAGCCGAGTCAATGATAACACGAAATCGCTCATCATCATCAATGACATTACACAGCATCACCGACTCGTAGATTCTATCCATATCGCCCCGGTGAAGTTCATAGGCCTGCAGTATATCGTTGACCTCTTCCTCGGACCCCTGGTATTCCTGCTTGAGCTTGTCGATCGCATCGACGTCGATGGCGGTCGCGAACTGCTCTCGATAGAACTCCATCCAGTCGAATCCATCATCTTCTTGCAAGGCTTCCTCTGTGCTACCGGTGCGATCGAATATCTCGCGGCGACGTTCATCGGAAAGGACGGCGTAGGCATAGGCGATCTGTTGGAATTTGGTGTTTGCTTCTTCTTTTTTGCTCGGGGGTGCCTTGTCTGGTGCTGGTGGTTAGACTGTACATTCCACCGAAGTGATAGATAGATAAGAGTATAGTAAAGTATATACGCACCAGGATGATGCTTTAGCGCCTTCTTCTTATAGGCAGCTCTGATCTGGTCTTGAGTCGCTTTGTTATCGACACCGAGGAGCTCATACAAGTCAAGGACTCTGTGCCGGGGTATAATTATTTCATCGTTTTCATCGCGTTCAATCTCTTCCTCCGAATAGTCTTCATACCATGGGCGGGCCAGAGGGCGGTCGAGGGGGGTCATGACTGATAGCTGGCCAAGGAACCAAAAAAGTATCAAGGAAGTGATGAGAAGAAGAAAAGGAGAAGCGCGTGTGCTAAGAACTTATATAAGAAAGTGACGCAAAGTAGGTAGAAGACATAACACCTCGGCCGTGAATCTCTCGCGTTACAACGCAACGCAACCAAACCAGACAAACAGCCCGAAACGCGCGGAACGCGAATCCTCTTAGCTTTCCTAAAGTAGTTTAGCCGACCAGCCATCAATCAATATCAGATAAAAGTAACTAAATTTGATATCTATGCGGTCATAACCCCTCACTCTATTACTTATTCCCCTCCCCGTCTCTCTACACAGTAACACGTTCTACAATACCCAACACAACCACACAACCACAAAAATGACCACCACTACCACTGACCCCAACAAGAAGGGCATCCCCAGCACCCCCCACCTCCACTACATGACCCAATGCCTCGCCCTCGCCCGCAAAGCCCCCGCCCTCCCAACCAACTTCCGCGTCGGCGCCCTCCTCCTCAGCCGCAGCACAACCGACACCACACCAACCTACTCCTCCGACATCCTCCTCTCAACCGGCTACACAATGGAATTAGCCGGTAACACGCACGCCGAACAATGCTGCCTATCCAACTACGCCTCCGTGCACGGCGTGCCCGACGAGCAAGTCCACACTGTTCTTCCCCACAATGACCCTGAGAGGAAACTTGTCATGTACGTGACCATGGAGCCCTGCGGGAAGAGACTCTCGGGCAATGCGCCGTGCGTGGAGAGAATCATCAATACGAGACAAGGTGGGGAGGGACGGGGCATTCAGAAGGTGTATTTCGGGGTGAAGGAGCCTGGGACGTTTGTGGGGGAGTCGGAGGGGGTGAGGAGGTTGGAGGAGGCCGGGGTGGAGTGGGAGGTTGTGCCGGGCTTGGAGAAAGAGATTTTGGAGGTTGCGGTTGAGGGACATGAGAAGGAGAAGAGGGAAGAGGAGGTGAGGAGCGCGTTGGAAGGGGTGAAGACGGATGTTGAGCCGAGTGAGGAAGAGAGGAGGAGGCAGGAGACGCAGCCGAGGAATCCAAAAAAGAGGATGATGGAGGGGGAGATAATGATGTAGACTTTGCCTGTACATTAGGTTTGGTAATGGGGTGGGGAGGCGTTGAGTTGATGCCGCTGGCGGTATTGTCCTTGTATACATGTGTACAGTGGGTGAAGTTTGGATGCATAGCCTACGAATCTGAAGAGAGATGTACATGGATAGGTTCCGGATTGATGTTTGAGAACTATCTGTTACAAATATCGAAATCTAATAGTGTGAATGCGCTGTGGAAGCTCGGATAGAATGATGTATCATTGGCATGCTGGACATTCTTCTGTCCTTGAATCCCTCCTCCCTCACAGCACGAGGTAGTAGATCGGTATTATTGTGTCTAATGTACCTGTCTAATCTCTCTTCAGAGGACCACCGCTTGTTCCTGGAATCGGTATCAGAGATAGGGTAGATAGCGTCGGACTGCTATCCCATATTGTCCACTCTTGCGGTGGTGCGCGGGTGCATTATGCCCTCCATGATTCTATCCACAGCTGAGGCAATATTTTCAACTATTCGTTCAACCAATTGATCAGCCCACCTGGACTCCCTCAAGACCCTCAAGGACCTCTTCACCAACACCTCCCTTCTGCAAGACCAGCTTGAGCATCTTTGCAATCGTGCGCCGCTTGACACCGCCCCGTCGGGGTCTCCAAACGCCCGCGACCTCTTCGCCAGTAGACGGGTCCGTCATGGCCGCCTCTTCCGCAGCTGCTGTGGAACCCAGTGTCGCCACATTCTCCGAGTTCGACACACCCGGCTGCGTAAGACGGGACGGAGGGTCGACTGTGCGAATAGAAAGTAGTTTCAGACCATCCGAGTCACTATCCTGGGTGATAGAAACAGCCAGAACAGTATCCGCGACAGTGATTTCCTCCCTGTTAGGATCAAAGATGACATTATCGCCCACTGAAATAACAAGCAGCGTCACGGGAGGCCGGACCTGCTTCGTAGAAGATAGGCGAGGCCCAGACTGCGAGCGGGGGTATAGATATTCAGCGGCATTCCAATCATCATCGAAGAAGGGATCTTCTTCTCCCTTGGACTTGAGCTTAGGCAGCTTAGTCGACAAAAGAGCCAAATGAGTCGTCAAAGACAGCAACGGCAGCGGATACGAAAGAGGCTGCGACAGCAGCAGCACCTGTACGAACACCATTAGCATCACTACCCCCTAACCCCCTCCACCAGAAAAGAAGCAATCACTCACATCAATATACAACCTCCAATGCCACCTCTTATTAATAACCAACCTCCCCTTCAACCCCCCAGCCATCTCATCCTCACCCTTTCCATCGCCTCCAGCGACCGACTCAACAAGCGGCTCGCGCATCATCTCCGACAAGAAAACCGGGAGGGCATCATCATCCCGAAACCCCGGGATCTCAATAGACATCTGCACCCACGAGCCATGGCCATGACTGGATGTTTTCTGGCCCTCTCCGCCTTCATTATCGGCGTAATCTTCCTGCGTTTTTTGCGATAGATTCAGTGCTTCGGCCGCAACAACGGTCTTTTCCACCTCAGCCTTCACACCCACGATGGCTTGCGTACCGTCGGCGAACCCAACGCGCGCGCTACCGTTGGTGCCCGGCAGAATGTCTGTTTCTGCGGTCAATGGGCGGAATTGCGTGGGCGAGCGGCCATCGGGGCGGATAGGGCCGTCTGGGAGAGATAGTGATGTGTAGAGGTAGGAAAGCTCTGCTGGGGAGATGAGGGGCGTTTGGGAGGCGGAGGAGGCCTGGCGTTGGGCGGCCATTTTGTGGAACTGTTATGGCTTTTGAGGTGAGGATTGGGTTAGATGGTCGATTGGTAGTAGGTCGGTAGCCTGCGACTTCTTCGCTGAGGATTGCCGCAAGTCTTGCGCGGAGTGGTGGAGGAGGGTCAATAGTATAGCGTAAGTTGGAGGTAAAGGTGAGACTTTGATGATGGTGCCTTCACTCGTAGGGCGCTCTAGCTAAGCCTCCCACGCCAAATTAGAACCTCTATATATATCGTTCGCGACAAATCCAGTCTCGATGGGAACTTTTGACGTAGTGCTGCATTGGGAAATTCTGCCGGTGGGCGGGGAATGGTTGTTCCGTGATTACTACCGCGAGTACGGAGTACACCAGTTGCATACCAGCAGAGCGCTTTCGAGAGCTTCATAATATTACAGGTTTACTTGCTTGCTAACTCCAGGAAAATTTGAGTTTCGAGTGATAAAGTATTTTAAGTATTTTGACAGACAGTGGTCTGTTCCATTAACAGTAGATATAAACAGACGGGTATCCCGTCGGGTAAGTCCTATATTACAAGATTGTTCAAGCCCAGAACCAGCCACCAGTGCTCCTTCCCAAAAAGTGGTAAAATTGTACAATAGATGAATGGAAGTTCTTTTGTTCTTGTGGAGGAAGCTTGTGGCATCGCTTCCCATCCGCGCATCGAGACAGAAAGGAATGAGGGGGGTAGAGAAAGAATGATGAGGAAGGATCAATGCCCGGGAAATATACAGAGGGGTGAAGGGAGTTTGACAAAAGGAAATGGTCGACTGCAGGGGTCAGGGCGTATGCGGGGAGCTGAGTATGCAGGTGTAATGTATATATATCGAAGGAATGGTAGCAGACATTGCGACTCGCGCGATTGGTATCAGTGCAAACAGATGAGCAATGTGCAGGTGATGTTAGGATATCAAGGAACGAAAGACATATATGCAAGTGGTATACCGAAAACAAGGTGCGAGGCCGACGGTATCTATAAAAGGGCCTTTGGGGTATGAAAACAGAACCAGACAAATGAAAGAAACCCGGGCTGAACCATGGCCTATACAAACATGGGTACAAATCAAAGCGCAGGATACATAAGAACAAAGACACAATGAAATGTAAGAAAAAAAAAACAAAACGAAAAAAAGATGAATAAGCTGCCAACCCTCCGTGGATAAAAGAAACAGAGTAGACATCAGATCCCATACGCCTTTGCTCGGTTAATTCGCCGATTCCGCGCGTGACCACCACGTTTTTGTTCTTTTGATTAAATATGAACAAGATCTGAGAAAGATGATGAAGAAATGAAAAGAGTTGTGCCTTCTCCAGCACGGAGAAGCTAACGGTAAGTTGCTGAACCTGTCAGGAACTTGGCCGGAGCTGGCTTTGCCCAGTCACCATCTTCATATGGTGGGGTTGGCCATTGGCGACTGGTGTTTGCGTCCGTCTTCTCCTCCGCAAGGGGCAGGCGTCTGCACGGCGTAGCGTCTGAGTGACCGAAGCAGACGCCATCGCACTTGGCGGACGGGGAGGGGGTAGGATAAGGACTAGGCAGGGGGCGAGAGCTGTCGTTACCCACGGCCGGGCGGCTGTAGTTCGACGAAACTTCCGATGACACTTCGGTCTGTGCCAGACGCCTAGCAGCCTTGCTCGCCGAATGCAAGACTTCATCCAACAGCTCGTCCTCTTCCTCGGGAGTCTCATAGCGGTGGATTGGGTTGTTTGACATCTGCATTGCGCGCCTAGTCCGGCTGGAGATTGGCCCTCCCGTGCCACTGGTCGACACAGGGCTTTCTCCCATTGAGCGAATCGAGCCCTGCGGCATAGATTGGCGCTTGGTGCTCTCGATAGGGGAGGTGATTTGCACCGGAACATTGCCAAGGGCGGCCGAGTCAAGCGAATACTTCACAGTCTGGAGCGCTTTGTCCAGCTCCGAGAGATCAGAATTCTGCTTGGACTCGCTAACGTTGTTGACGGAGTCCAGAGCCAGAGAGGACCGATTCGACCAAGGCATGCAGCCGGCGTTGGCCTCAACATCGTCGGTACCAGAGTTGGCCTGGTTGCGACCGGATAGTCTGCGAGCGCGCTTGCGGAGGTGCGAAAAGAAGCTCTCCTTGGGTGTCACTGCGGAATACACGTTTCCGCCGCCATTGAGCGCTCGCTCCGCTTCTTGGCGGTGGATTTCGGCGTAGTGATTACCGTGCGAGTTGACAGAAAGCTGTCTGCCAATCTTCTTGCTCGCCTTGCTGGCGTTGGCACTGTCGCCAGAATGCGCGAGAGACGAATTGGCTTGCGCTGTGACCGCATTAGAGAGAGGAGAGACTGGCCTAATCGAGGGCAGGATAGGCATTGGAGCCCCATTCGCCCAAGTGGCACGCTTACTGGCCGCCGGCTTGCTCTTCCCAACCTGAAGGTCCGAATATGCCACCGATTGCTTGGAGGAATTCTCACTCTCCACAGGTGGCACCGGGCTTTCCGACCTGCCGATCAAAGACCTCCGGAACCACGAGGACTTGTATGACAAGGTCGAAGATTCGCTTGCATCACGATTGGCGGACTTGAAGCTCTTGTCCGATTGCTTCCGGCCCAGAAGGCGAGCTGTAGAAGATTTGGGCCTCAATGGGTCAATGGCATCAGCAAAGTACTCGTGGTTGAGAGCCTGTGTCGAAGTCGGTCTATTCTTAGGATCCCACATCAAACACCACGTGACAAACTGGCTAAGAGCAGCGGGCCACTGGGGCGCCTGAAGGATGCTTTCCATGGAATGGGGCGCCATCTACGTTTCATTAGTAATCGCCTCGTACCGCGGGTAGCGCAGGGTAATCTTACCTTCGGAAACGTAAATCCCAGCTTCTGGGCAAGACGCGAGCCCTCTCTCCACTCACCTCCTCCGAGCTTATTCCCCGACTTACTGTACCAGTTGCCAGGGCTTCCCATAATCTCACAAACGCGCCAGACCTGGTCGACCTCGTTTCCACCGGGGAACAGTGGCTTCAGGGTAGCAATCTCGACCGCCATAGCCCCGACAGCCCACATGTCCACGGGTGCTGAGTACTCTCCTGCACGCAGGAGAACTTCAGGCGCCCGATACCATCTGGTTGAGACATATGTCGTATATGGGAGCTTGGAATGAGTCTCTCTTGCGAGACCAAAGTCGGCGATCTTCACAGTGTATGTCGGGGGAGTAGAAGGAGGGGTAACGAGGTTAGAGTAACGGCTGAAAGCAGAGTCATTAGGGGCGGATGTCGAGACGAGGATGTTTTCAGGTTTAATGTCGCGATGGAAGAAGTGATGGGCATGGATATGGTCGAGACCACCCAAGATCTGGTAAAGGATGCTCTTGACATGCTTGCCATCGAACGGCTTGTGATCCCGGGCTTTCATTAATTGGTAAAGGTTGCCATCCATATACTCCATGCAGATGTGTAGTTTGCGTGAGAGCGGGTCGAGGAAGATATCGAGGGCTGGGACAAGGTGGGGATGGGGTGGCAGGGATCGCAGGAAGATGACTTCACGGAGTTCGAGGCAGGGAGCCAATGACTCGAAGGTCTTTTTCATCGTCTTGATGGCAACCTAGGAACAGGAATTAGCAACCCAGCGGAAAAGAGTCAAGAGGCCTTGAGATAGCATACCATCGTCCCCCTCCGTGCAACATTGGAGCCAGCAGTCCGCACACGTGCGACTGCCACGCTACCAAAGCTGCCATCACCCACTTCCTTGAGGACCTCGAACCTGTCTTCGAGGCTGGCGACTGAAGTGGGTGCAGCGCCCCGTGATAAGGAGTGGTGGTCGTAGCAGACAGTCATTGTGTCTCTCTCTCTCTCCCTTCTCTTCTCTGCCAGCAGAAAATCCAAGAGAATCTTGTGCGGCGGCGAGGGGCCTAAATTAGGAGGTAAGGAATGTGTAGAGGAAGTACACGGCTCTTCCAGTTGAGTGTCGGGAATGTCGATAGATAGGATCAGGTGCGCATCATTCGCAGTCAGGCAATGTGATATCCACGGGGAGTGTTGTGGTACTTTCCCATGGGTAGGTATGGGTAAGGTGCAGGATGCGATAAGGATTAGGTGCAGAAGAGATTCGGGACGAAATTGGGACCCAGAGAAGAGGGGAAAGGGGTAGTCATGTAGTTCTCAGGGAAGAAGCGAAGGTGGAGGAGTGGGAAGATCTGGAAACCAGATGGAAGACCCAGAGGATTGGACGTGATCACTGTAGTGATAGGAGCGGATCCGGATGGGTGGACACAAGCTAAACGAAAGGATGATCGGAGGCCGCCTTGGACAGAGAGGGGAGGGGGGTTTTGGTGGTGGGAGGGAAGAGGGAAAGAGAGAAAAGGGAATAACTAGACAAGCCCCTGACGCGGTGACAGCTTTAGCCTTTACCAGCTCCAAGACGAAGAGGAGAAGTTGGGTCCGGGCCGTGGGGACTGAAGAGGCGGTCGACGACGAAGCGGGTTTGGTGAAAAAGGCGATGGTGCAGATCCGAAATAAAATAATATAAATTATAAAAATAATAATTATGCTTCCAAAGGATAAAAATGATGCAGGTGGGTTTTTTTATTGAGGGGTTAAAAAGGTTCTGAACCGGAGGGACGGCCAGTGGATGGATGACATGGACCAAAGGGTCGAATTGTTTTTTCCCTTGGGAATTGACGGCAGATGCACGACAGAGAGAATGTGATGATCATGCAGAGCTCTGTTGTTGTCGTTCTCCATTCGAGGTTGGGGGGAAACGACCAAGGGGGAGGGGGGGGAGAGGGGGCAAGTAGGAGGAGTGGCAGAAAAGAAGGCAACAATTGAGGTGTTAATATGAGGGCCGAACGGTGACGCGAGTGGTCCAGCGAGAGAGTAGGCGACGCGAAAGAAAAGCCGGAGAAGCAAGCCTAGAGAGGCAAGATTACCTATTCAAACAGGACCTCAAGTTGAGTCTGAACTACCCAGTCACCAGTCACTTCCTCTAACTACTTTTCTACTAAACCCAAGCTACCAAGCGCCTAGTAATATTAACCCTCTCTGGCCATTCGTTCCAGTCTCCGTATTAGCCCGGCCGCTAAGGTATCCGCGCGAAATCGGACTCCGTAATCGTCCTCTGGAACAAGAGTCATTCATACCGACTGAATTCGTATTATTACTTAGCTACTAATAATAATACCCATGAATAATGTGGTCAACGCCATACCATGCTGCGTTTAGCGGACTTTACCTCCACTTGGGTCACTGAGAGAGGAATGGTCGAGGAACGGAGACCCACCCTTTTCACCCAAGGAATCCGAAAAGGAGGTTCAGGGAGTTTCCCAACTTACCATACACGAGCGGCCCAAGGGGGAAAAGGAACCCTCGAAGGCGGAACCTGGCGGTTCTTGGTTCATGGTACATTGCCGAAAAGGTCAAGACGAAAACATGGAAATGCACAACAACACTATCCCCGCGGCTAGAATGGAGAAATCTTGGGACAACGATGGTTTAGGAACATGCTTGCGGAGTCCATACCGTAAGTAGTGATGAGGAAACACCCAGTTCTGAAGTCTACACCTCTGGGGGGGAAGAGGAGGAGAAAGGAATAGATCCGTCGTTCTATCGAAATACCCCAAGTCAAAGAAGGAAAGAGACGAAAAAAAAGGTGATTACTTTTTTCCTTCCCCTCAGGTAGTTTTCGGCGTTTACGGTTTGTTTGTTTTGGAGAGTCCCCGGTCCACGAAGAATGCCGTAAATTACTGTCTTCCTATTACCGACATTTCTTAACGGAAAGCCCCAGGATTTCCAACGAATGACTTTGAAGGCTTTTGAGCTGCTGTGTGATTGCTGGCTTCCCTTAAGCAATTGAAGTCCTTTGCATAGGGCAGCTTAGTTGCCCACGAAGCGAGTTATCCTATCTTTCAGTATTAGACATAGCATTTTCGATCAGAACAGCAGTAGTGTTTCCAACCATTCGTCTCTGTCTAGATGTATCTTCCGAGGTACTTTGCTTGTGTTGACTAGGTGATGATAGTGATTCATAGTGTCCCGTTCCAACGGAGACTACTCGACAGACCAGTTGTGTCATATCTTTACATTACATCTGAATCGGGACACACCCCCGATCCTGTCGAGAGTTGTCATTCTTAACTATATCGAAATTATGTGGCGCAACTGCTGTCGTTTGAGCTCATGCCGGGGCAAATGAGATTCATCGCGAGTTGAAAGGATCTAACAAAGTTCGGTCTAAGATGAGGTGTAGAAAACAGTTTAGACTGTTCAAACATCCCGTCTTGGAGACATTTGGAGGAGGGCAGAGAGCAGACTTTCAAAGAGATCGAAATGAAAAACGGCCTGGGAGGAGCCTTAGGTACTTCATGCGACCAGTCATCATCACACGTCGCTTTGAAGACTCTGGACTCTGGCGAGGTCCAGCCTTAATCGACTCCACTTGGCCTCCGCCTCTAGTAATCGTTAGACGGGCGCTAGCAAGGTTGGCCAGGGGTTGGGCCGCGTCTCTCTTGCTTCAACCTGGGTTGCAACCTTTCCCAGAGTGATGCGACTTGCTCGGCCATCCCACTCAGGGTCTCGGATAATCATGACACTCTAGACTCTCCAGCAAATGTGACAGGTAGTGCTCCCTACGCCGCAAACTGTGACGGTTGTACGGCACTTCGCCTCGTATAATCCATCATTCAGGGGTCGCATGTGATACCCGCATTACCTCATCTACAGCACCCCAGAGAGTGTGTGGAAGAAAATAATAAAGAGCTGCAACAAAACCCAGATTTGAGTTAAGTTACAGCGCGAGCTATCCTTGCCGATAATATATGAGCGTAAAATAGCTTACCAGCCGAGGAAGCATAACTAATGCCTGTTCTAGGGCGGGTTAGTCAACTAGTAAGTAAGTAGCTCTGAGTTGCTGAGTTCCGAATTAGATAGAGAGAGGTCAGCCGGGGATCCACAGGACAGGAAATAGAAGATATGTACAGGCTGTGAGCAGTTTTACAGTTCATGCACGTTGTTATCTGGATCCATTATTATTGATAGTTCATCTGTTGTCTTGAACAATGGATCCAGCCAACAGTGGCTGGACATGTATCCATTCCCCGTACATCCGTCGGCTGCCTGCCCCCTCCCCCTCTTTATGCTTAGGTGGCTGACCGCCAGCATGGCAACACTTACAGTAACTAAGTTGGATACCCACAGGCTGCAACGACTGATCTTCAAATCGAGCCTGGAAACTGTTTATCCATCTGCCGGTACTACATCGATAGAGATGTGGCTTGCATGTCTGCCCCTCCGGGTATGCTGGTCCGGTCTTTCCTGGGTAATCTACATGTGTAACACTTTTCCGAGGGTTGAAACGGAAAGGATTGCTCGGTCGAAAGTTGATATGTTCATCAACAGCGGGAGATGGCCGAAGGGAAAACGTCGCTGTTTCATCAATACTATTGGTGCTTCAGCTGACAGAGAGGTTGACAGGGCAATGAAGAAAGAAAAGCAAAAAAGGAGAGAAAAATTTTTCGTAGTGTGAGAAAAGTACTGTTACTCGGGGAAAGAAGGAACAGGAGTAAGATGCCGTACTACCATGGTCGACGAAAGGCAGGATGTCTTGTTCCAATCATCCACCAAGGTCTCCGCAACCCGTGCTTGACGTCTACAAGGTTCAAGACAATATTCCTGGTGCTCTGAAGAAAATAACTCGTAGCTCAGCTCCATGGCAATCAACATATATGAGACGCTTCTGAGTACTATGTTTCTAAAGGTTACGCGTTTCCACATTTCTGGAGCTGAGGTTTGTCTCGAAATATCGGGTCAGTATGGATATGTCTTCGGAGTACTATGGACCGCATACTCCGTGCGCTGAATCAAGTAGACGCTTCAACTATCCAAGCCAGTCGAGCCCCCAAAGATTTGCATTGTGCTTAGAACGCTATATTTACTTGGGGGACTACCCCATATGGATAGAGGGCGATGCCCACAGGTGCTTACTTTCCTGATGCATACAGTATGCACAGGTATGGCCGATGCTGGATCCTTCTGGATGTATAGACTTCATACATCAAGAGAAGTTGATCAGCTGTAGCTAAGCCTGTGCATCTGCGAGATCAGATCCAGGACACAGACAATGCCCTGTGGAAAGTACGGGGCACATTAAGTACGCAACATACCCTTTGCTTGTGTAGGACAGTTTGTTACCACAGTTACCATTTTCCATATTTCTTTTTTTCTTCTCTTTTGCGTGCAAAGAGTTGAGTTCGCCACTGGATGCACCAATTCTTGAGACTAGGAAGCCGCATATAGACTCATTTACCAGGCTTTTCCGTTCTACCCTTGCAATGTGGGGTGATCATAGCCGATCTTATGATAAGATGTCATCGCTGGATACTTTGATGACGGGGGGGATCATCAACCCTCACAGAGGGCATTAGTAGGCGGGCTTAATCGCCAAACTCTGAATTGGTATTGCTCCAAACCACTACATACTCAAAGCAGCATAGATGGTGGCTCCATGTGCGTGATCTTTTTCCATACACAGTAGTACTGTTATGCACGGAGTAGGGTGTCCTTGATAGGAAGATTGGATTCCATTCCTGTCACGGTGGCGGGTGATGGGTCATGGACGGAGAAGCCATGTCTTGAAGTTGGTCATGTCTGGAGCCGAGACGCGTATGATCAGCTACACCGCACCTACGACCTATGTTTACTCCGTACACTCGTTAAGATCCGGTTTTGATGACAGGCCATACAGATGCCAAAAAAGGGGTCTAGAGATGGATTGGTCACCGCTTGTGTCACTTGACCGGTGACAGGCTTCAATAAACCACTCGGTGGGAACGGCGAAGAATGGAGACAGTCAGTCACCGTCTTTTTGAGGTCCATCGTAGTATCCTCCCTCCCCTCTTCTTTAGTGTTCTTCACATTTCTTCTTTTCCATTCATGAATTGAATGATGAGAGGAGGGGAAGGGATGCGTGTTCTGGGGGGAAAAGAAGAAAACATCGAGGGGTTTGAGTACACAGTTGATGAGGACTGTGCGATGCTGGTGGGCCAACCAACCAACCACTCGAGAAAATCACGACTCGTAATCTTGTCGGCATGACATCTGCTCCCTCCCCCATTGATGGTCTTTGCTCTTCTTGCCACGGAGTGTCTCTCCTACCGCTACCTAGGCTACGCGTATTATTGTTTATTTACCTCTTCTTTTGTTTTGATGTTTCCTTGGGTGGCATCATGCCATTTGGGCTGTTTATTTACATAATCATGTTTCAACCACAACAATCGCGGCTGTTCTTCCAATAGAGAGAAACCTACGCGACATTAGTACAAAGTGACAACAACAACAACAACAACCACAAAGGCAGAAAAAGTTTGCGTGGGATTTGAGAAGGGGGGAAAAGCCAATGATTGCAATTTCTTGGAAAGTTTCGGGCACCAGCGCAGAAAGGGAAGGGTGGGTGACTGGTACCGGAGTCCTAGACGACTGGCTGATGGGCCTCCACCCCCAAAACGGATAGATCAGAGCTCGGAAGACGTGGTTTTTATGGAACCAACGGGCTTAGTCGACCGCCGGCCGTCTGAGTTACCAGCCAAGGGTAATTGGGAAGACCCAACAGTGGAGCAGCTTCATTCAAATGAGTGGATATTAGCCAGTTCGCATGCGGATGCCGTGGACCTGCTGATTGCGCCGGGGCAGTCGGGGAATGCGGATCCCCACTCGGCGTGAGGCCCGTCCCCGCTACCCGACAGACCCGGCTATGGATCTAGTTCTCTAGTCAGCCAGTAGTCGTTGCGTCCGGCGAGATGGTGAGGATTACGATGGAGTCCCCAAACGGATCCGTAACCAACAAATGGATCTCCTACTTTGTAGGTGTCTCGCGGCCCAGTTGACCTATCTCGCTAGCAGCTCCGCCGCTCCTTAGGGATCTCTTAGCCATGCTACTATGCCAGTAGCTTTCGAAGCCGGCTCATTCCACGAGCGTTCCAGAAGGATGAAGGACGTTCGTGGAATCGACGAAGAAGGAGATCAGGAGACGGAAATCTCGCAATTACCTTCTCTAGGCAGAGAAGCTCATCGTCTCAAGCGGAACCCCCGTCGGCTTGGCCGCTTGAGTCAACCGTTGGAACGGAATAACTATGGGTAATAATATTGAGGGTGGCTCTCTATCGTCGACGGACTACGGAGCGCCATGGAGGATCAACAAAGAATTCCCTGCAGGCAAAGCCGACTAAAGACCTTCTGGAACGCCACTAAGGATTCCACATTATTAATTCTCAATTGCCCCAGTCCGTCACTCTTCGTGGGTGACCAAAAGTACCTTCTACGAGCTTAAGCAGGTACAGGATGTGCTTGCATCAGGAGGTGCGTTCTCCATATGGATACCTCTGCCCAGTTTCTGCTCTTACCTACATGGGTGCCACCTTTCAGTGGGTGCGCTGTGTCTACTCGACTGTGTACAGACCCTCCTGTTGATCAGTCCCATCCAGCAAAGACAATTTCATCGCGACTAGCCAATCGTGATGTGAATCAGACTTGTCTTGACCCTGACGAAAGCATGATTGCTGGATTAGCCGGCTGGACTTGCAGTAGTCTCAGGGTGTCTGCATTCCCGCATGCTAGATCTACCCTTTTTCCTCCTTTTTGCTCCTTTTTTTATATTTCTCCGACGCGGTGTGCGGAAGTCTCTGTAGATCGATGGGGATCCTACTAGGATATCGGAGTACTGTGTAGAAAGTCTGGTCAGGATGTAATCTCGCTTCAGATATGATGCATCTCAGCCAGCCTATGAAAAGGCGGGGTAGGCAAGTATACCAGCGAAAAATGACTGACTTTTCAGTTCACTTCATTTAAATGTTCATAATTCCTTTTCTTCCCCTCATCTTTGAGATTGTCTGTGCAGTCAGTGCATGCTACGTCATTGTGCCCAGCTTCATTTTCACATTAGTTAACATACTTCGTAGTGATTCGTGACTCAATGACACTTTCAGCCAAAGCCAGGTAGTGAGGTAGCCAGGAGAGTAACAATATCTGCCTACCGGGCTGATGAGAAACAAGCCACCAGCGATGCAAACGAGCTCACAAAAGCGCCGAGACATGCGTTTGACACTGTCAGCAAACCGTTTGCAAGACATCTCATCTCTGACCACCGTCTATCTATCTGTATGACACAGTCATGAGAATCAACCTCTGAGGGGCAGATGTGTGTTTCTGACCAGCCCAACTTGGATAAATGACAGTTACAGCGCAAAATGAGAGAAACATGGCGTTTTCCGTACTCAACAATACAATCAGCCTCCCGTGTAGTCCGACCAGGTATTGACTTCCTCTTCGGATGGAACTTGCCACTCAGGCTTCAGGGTGTTGTCTACAAACCTCGACTATTAACTTCTCCTTCACCAAGTGTCTCGCGTCACTAACAGGTGGCTGGCGCCTAGATGCTCTTCGAATACATTCGCAGGCAGTTCCCTCCGTCTGCATTCACCGTCTCACTAACACTGTTCACTGGAGCTTACGTTGCCTGGGCAGGATGCCATAGTGATAGATTCTTCTGAGAGCCTATAAAGTTGCCTGGAACGTGTTTCCTCTGTTTCTCCTTCGTTTCAACTCGCGTCTTCGACATCGTGGTTTGTATCTAGCTGGTCTGAGGCAACTTCATCGTCCTCCTGATTAGTCGTTCCCCCCGGATAGCTCTCACCATGGGCCCATCCAGACGGGCCACTGTGGTCCCAAACGCCTTTGCCGGTGGCTATAGCCAGACAGTCAGAAACCGGTCAGTTTTCTGCTGGATACGCTGCAGATCGGTCTCGCTGACGATACTATAGGCTTGACAAGGTTGTTTTCCCGGATAGGTGTGTCTACTACTTCACTCTTCAACATGTCAATATTACTTTGTTCTACATCTGACATGATCGTAGAATCAAATGCGGAACATGCAAGAAGTTTCGGTACATCGGCACTTTCTCTAACAGACAACTGGACATTCTACGCCATGCGGTAGTGGCTGAGGGAGCTTCGGCTGCTACCAGCGGACGTGCTAGATGCAGACAGTGCACCGGTCCAGGAAATACTGAATTGAAATGCACACAGTGTGACCGCGTCAAATCGATCGAAGAGTTCGCGAAGAACCAGCGGCACGAGCGTGATACTGCGGTATGCTTACTCAATTTAATCGCGGTGGATTTCAGCTGGGCTAATTTCAGGGCAGCGTTGCATGAACTGTGTCCAGAAACATACGGAAACTGAACCCTTGATGGATGAAATTAAGCAGATCACCGGAGGCGATGATACTACTGCTAGCTCTGTTACTGTTGGGAATCCCCATGATCTCTACTACTATATCAATATAGTTTAGTTGCGACGTACTGACAAGCTCGAAGAGTCAGGCAGGTAGTAGCTCTTTGGCTACTTCGTTGAAGCGTCTCCAACTGAGCGGTGCTCATGAGGGATCTGTTTGCAGTGACGATCTGGATGACGATGACGATTTGTCCATTGGTGGTGGTGTCTTTTTGGAGCCTAGACACACCGACGAGAATAGCAGCACCAATAACAAGGGCAAGGAGAAGGTCTTCACCGGCTACGATCCTCAGGGAAACCCGCATGTACTCACCCACCGCGCAGAGGTTACGCAGTCCTACCAGAGCGAATGGTCTGTCTGGGGAGTTAAGAACAAAGCCCTTCGAAGTGAAGCCGGTCCCGCCAGATCAACGCCGAAGAGGGAAAGAAACTTCGCCAAAGTCCCGGTAAGTGCCACCGACTTTGCATATTTACGAAGAACCGATATTGATGACGATTGATTCTACGCAGAGCGCGCGCTATGAAAAGCACGAACTGCCGAGCATGGCCATTCCTGATTCCAGCGGCGCGAACATCCCTTCTGACGATGAGGACGAAGTGAACGATTTGGACGTCTTTCTGTGAGCAAGCTTGGTATACCCGGGCAGAAGCTCAGATGTAGCAGGGATCGTACTGAGTCTGAAGATATCGGGACTAATGAGATGACTGGAAAGCTGTCAAAACCCATATGAATTTCTTCTGTCCCCGATTTCGGGTTACTGTCTTGACTCTTCTATTCGTCTAATCAACCTTGCTTTTTCTGAGATGGTATGACAAATGTACTGTAGCAGCCGGAAACGATGGGCGATCACAGCTAGGGGGGGGCGCGCTATAGTGGCTGTATTCTCAATCATGGTCCCATTGCTGGTACTATAGTTGTCAGGTTCCTTTGTAGTGGCAATCTAAGAATATGGATGGTTCCACCCTCAATCAACCATGGATGAAGTGATCTTGGTTTCTAGGTGGTTCCCGCCCGCCCAGGAACCATAGACTGTCGGGCCCGCTGGTCTATAGTAGTGGTGTCTTTATATAGCGGGTTAGGAAAGCATTGTGAATGACTGTAGAGAGCTTCGCAAAGTTGTCAAATAGCCATCGATGGACATTTCATAAAGCGAACTCTTCGATTGCCATTGGTGAAGGATAATGATGATGGAAACTGAAGGTCATTAAGGGGTGGCAGAGGGAGAAGAAGCGAAGGCAGAGAGAATGATTGCATCTCCAAAATAAGATCCCCGCAGTCCGCCTGCCATGACGTAGGCGGCCATCCAGTCTTTTCTTTCCAGTGTAGACAACTCTGTGAACTTACCTTTTTATTTTTCTCTACTTGTCATCTGCTCTTTTCTTTGTCTTTCGATCTTCTGTTCCTTTCTGCATCAGACACGCGACGACCCACTTCAGCTGTCACTCCTCTGCTTTTCTCTGCCCAGCCCACTTCGCTACACACTCAGTGTATCCCGTTGGTTTCACCATCCGTCGCCCCTCTTCCTGCCCCGTCTTTTTATTTTCTACTGCTTTCCCTCTATCTCCGTGAAGTCCAGTCGACCCGTTGCCACACGATTGTCGCACCTCTGCTTCCATTTGCTTCAATATTTTTGGCCCTTGGCCCTCTTTGTAGCCTTTTTTTCCCCCATCAGCTCGATACCTCATTCATATCAGCTCGATACCTCATTCATAAGACTGCTCTGGTGATTACTCTGCGCTCGTGATTACGCAGGGCAAACACCTCTGACCCGGCGTCGTACGCCCCAGCGATGGCTTACAATAGCTTCCCCAACAGTCCTTCTTACTCGCAGTTTGGAAGCATGAACCATGCCAATCCAAACGAAAATGGCGCATCATCTTACACCCCTCCGTACCCTGCACAATATGGGCCGGAGCAGGTGAACATGCCTCAGCCTCAAGTTCCTCCTACCTCCTCTTCCCCGACGGGTTACTATTCGAAACCGCCTTACGAGCCAGCTCCATGGCAGCAGCAACCGCAGCAACCACCAGCCCCCGGGAGGATCAACGAGGCTGTGAATTCGGCCTTTCGCCAGGCTGACTCTCCGGCCTATCTGTCTCCAGAGGTTGTTTCTCAGATAACTGCGACGGTGATACAACAGCTGAAAGCGACGGGGTTGGACAACTTGCAAAGTGATCAACAGCCGTCACCACCGCCACCGCCGCAATGGTCTCATTCGGCTACAGCCGCCATGTATGGTGAACCGTCTCATTCACCTAGGCCGCAGAATACCCCTCCACCACCGCCTAAGATTCCCCCGGGTAACCCGGACTACCAAGCACCTGTACCGCCTGTACATCCCAGCAGCCCTCATCCATTCCCCAGACCATCCGTGGGGCAGCCGGGTGAAAGACGCGGATCGCCGACAAGCCAAAGCCAGGTCAGCGATCAACACCAGACTATGGAATCCCGACCAAAGCCGCCATCAAGGGAAGCTACGGTGACAGAAATGACAACGTTGGATAAAGTATGGGGCAAGTTCTTCGAGGACGGGAAGCCAACAGAAAAGCTTAGCATGTTATTGCGTGGCATCGCAGTCCACCTGGTAAGTGCAGTCCGCAACCGGTGAGTTCTGGACGCTAACGAGTTCGTCTGGCAGATCGAGAATTACCCGCCAGAGAACACTCTGGTCGTCGTTCCTGAGAAAATGAAACAGTTCTATGCAGATACAAGTGTGCCGTCTGATCCGTACCCCTGGGAAGGTTAGTCCCAATGAACCACTGTGCTGTATGACACGGACCTTGCTGACCTATAACAAGACATCTTCGACGACCGTACATCTCAGATCTCGAGATTGTTGCGAAAGCTTGAAGTGGAACATCATCTCGTGCAACATAAACTTCATGAGAGACCTGACATCCCGGGCCTGACTCCCCGTGGCTTTGCCCGATGGGCAACTTTAATGATCCAGGCCCATCCTGAGAAAGAGTACGAGCGCTTCCAAAAAGCACTGTTGAACATGCCCATCAACAACCCCGACAAGAGGAGCGAAAGACTACCCAAGGAGTTCTCAAGGCGCTTGTTTCCTGATGCGCCAGATCTCTCATTGAGAGAAGAGATCGACCAGAAAATCATGGAATTTTGCAACGTCGACTTGCCGCCCATCACCGAGGACGAGTTGAAAAAGGTTGCCGCACAGCGGCACAAGAAATCTGCACACAAGGCGTCAGTGAGCTCTGTTGACTCGACCCCCTCGATGGGAGAGCGTGAGCGTCAGCCCTACCATAGCACATCATCTTCTGCCATTGTCGATGACGAGGACAAAGAGGTCCCATCGCGGCCTATTGAACGCGAAAGGAAGCCCTACACTGCGCAGCCTGGAGGTGGTAAAGTGTACGAAGAGAGGGCACCCAGCCATCGTCATGCCAACTCGATGTCCGCAGGGTCTGGCTCCAAAGATGGTCCGATCGATATCGGACCCCGAATGTCGGAGACGTACCTCCACACCGGGAGTTCACAGCGTCCCACGACCACGTTCGGACGATCTCGAAGTCCGTCACGGGGTGCTCATCCAGGCGGCGAGTACAGACACTCCGAGAGTGACCTCTTAGGCCATGGTAGTGGCTCACGATATGGAGGGTTGTCTGATAATGACTACTACTACCCCCCATCCACATCTGCCCTCCCAGGAGACATCGACGACACTCGCAAATACCACAATCTCAGCCCTGACCATGGCGATAGGAGACTATACGATGCCCTGCGGACCCGGGACAGCGAGCGAGAAAAGAGCAAGCGCAGCAGCTGGGGCGGCGACGAGGATTACTATCGCGCTGCCACCGGCTACGACTATAAACCGTATGGGTATAGGTGATACTGATATACTGACCGTGTTTGACCCTTGAAAATCATCGTTTTGGCGCGCTTCTTGTATGAAAAGAGATATCCGTCTATGAAGTTATGACTTATGATAGCGTTCATTATTAGTCTGCTTGGCTGCTTTCCTTTCTGCCTTATATTTAGCCACTCATGACCTTATTCCTTTCTGAATGTGTACCACGAACTTTCCTTCATTATCTGAACTTTGACTCCTTGTCCTCCCTTCCTCTTCTTTCAGGAAATGTATAATATCACTAATACCACTTTCGGGATTGAACATTATATACCCCCAGCTCCACCAGAACCTACCCCCTCCACCCTCTTCCCCTCGATAATTCTCCTAACCCCCACCCTCTCCTCTCTCTCTCGCATCTTCCCCATCCTCCTCCGATCCCTCTCCTCCCGTCTCCGTCTCTTCCGTCTAACCCTCTCCTCCTCCTCCTCCTCATCCATGTCCAATTCCCTTCTCAACCTCTCCACCTCCTCCCTCCCCAACCGCCACGGCACATCCAACACCTCCACCAAAAACCGCGACCGCTGATCCAGGAACCGCATCTCGGCGTTCGTGTCCCGGACCGGAAATACCCGCTCGAGTTGGAGCTGGTTCACGCCGCGGAATGTGCTGATGGTGCCCTTGAGGTGCGCGAAGGTGCCTGGTGCGTAGGGGCTTATGTCGAGGGCGAGGGAGGTTGTGGGGGAGATATGCTGGGTGGGAGTAAAGGAAGTAGGTAAAGTAGATGAGGGAGTGGAGTTGGGGGTAGCTTTCTGAACGACCACGTCGAGCGTTACACCGCTGCTATCGTCAAGGGTGAGGATCGTAACGGTGGGGAATTCCGTTCGGGAGGTTATTAGTCCCAGTAGGGAGATGTATTGGATGGGATGGTTTTTGTAGAAGTAGATTTTTGGGTCTATAAGTTTTGCATTCGGAGGTTAGGATGTACGTATGTATGTATGTATGTATGTCTTGGACGATAGAGAAGGAGGATCGGATGTATATGTGGGAGAAACGAAAATAGAATATCATATGTGCTTTGATTTACAATTGCAATGGGAGATGAAAGAGTTGGGGGAGATCTACCTGGAAACTCCGGCCGTCTTTTCAATCTTAGCACATCCACCGCGGCCATCTTCACCCAGGTGAAGTGGGTGGGGGACGCCTTGAAGCAATACGCTGGGTAGAATTCAAGGTCGTCATGGTTTTCTGCTGTCGCCATGGGAGTGGGACCATTTTCATGGTTGGGTGTTGGTCATTTGGGTTTGGTGCATGTGGTTGTAGTGAAATTGGGAGGAAAATGGGGAGCTGATGGTTGTTTGTTGATTGAGTGATGGATGGGGTGTGGTGAGGGGAAGCCGGCAGGTAGCTTTGTTATCGGTCACGTGGTGGATGGGGTCAGGTGGTGATAAGGATGTTCAGGATTTAAGATGTTGTGTGGTGCTGGTTGAATATGATGGGTAGTATTTATTGCTGAGTAGGGATGTGTTTTCCAAATTGAAGGAATGGAATTTGATTGAGTTGATCCGCAGCTGGGAAATGGTAATTGCTGTGGGAAATGTATGGATACCCCCTCATCCCTCCCCTACATCTGGAGATCGGACCATGATACACTACTACTTCTAAACAGCAATACAATAATTACTAATGGATTAATATACTGTCAAGCATTCTAAAACCGTACCGAGTGCTTATAGAAGAAACCTTACATAATTGACTGGGATTATGCTTTTGTGCACTCCGTGAGAGATCGAGACAGATATGGCATTGCTGTTTTCATAGCCCACGGCCATATTACTATTACTATATCGCAGATTGTATGCAGACAGACACAAAGAACTGGTACTCCGTCTGCGCTATCAATGACCTTTTCGCTACCTGCAAGAAGCTGAGAACATTCCCGTAATTCAATCAGATTGAGTATGAATCAATAGTCCTATTTCCCCAAACCAACAGATATCTTACATATTCAAATCAAATTTGATCAACGCCAGATAATCCATGTATACACGCATACATATAGTAGACCAACAAACAAAATCACTCCTCCTTCCTCCCATCCCCAATCACCCAATTATTCAAGTACCCCACCCCAGCATTCAAATACGTCGCAACCCCCAACCAAGCCGCATACGGCGTCATCAACCAGAACGCCACCCGGTCATGCTTCCACCAGATATGCATCAACGTCGCCACATTCCCGCTCAGAAGCAGCAGATCCGCCAACGCCCACGCCGGCTTCCGGAACATGAAGAACAGCGGCATCCAGAGGTGATTCAACGCCAGCTGGGAAATGTATAGGGTCTGAGACTTGACGGCCCAGTCTTGGACAATTGATGATGATGAGGAAGGTGGGTATGCGGTAGCTATGGTTCCTGATACTGTTGCGTGGTGGATTGCGAAGCCCATCATGCCGTAGAGGACGGTCCAGACGACCGGGAAGGCCCAGGTTGGGGGGTAGAGAGGGGGTTTTTTGAGAGAATGGTAGACTTGTTTGGTGCGACCTTTGCCTGGTTTTAGTTAATATTTGAACTCAAAGAGGTGGAATTGAGTGGTAGACATAGGTAGGGGAAGCTCACGGTTGGTATGGTACCCGACTAGAGAACCCGTCGCGATGGGCGTCACGACGGATACTAGGGGGTGGGCGAACATCGCCTGAGGGAGAGCGGCGGACCAGGGCATGTTTGGTTTAATTCTCCAGCCTGTATGAGAGAATAAGGAGGGTTCTGGAGGGTTGAGTGTGGAGTTGCGATGTATTTATTTGATCCTCTGGATCGATCGATCGCGGAAGCTGGAAGTGGTCGACGTCATCCGGATCGGACCAGGGAATGTAGGATCGCGTGGTATAGCCGACTGCCTGCAGTGGGGAGGATTCGGATTGGGGATAAGGACTTCTCCACTAGAATCAGAATTAACCAGGCGATTGATGGTTGATCATGTAAATATATTGATGGTTAGGTTCGTTTCTGCTGGTCAGTCGCTCGGTTTCCCCGCATCTGGTGAGCCACGGCGTGTGGAGAAGCTTATCACATGCATTAGACGATATCATATCTATAGATCATTGAGAGGACGTCTACATTTGATTGAGTGAAGAATAATCTTCTGTGGAGCACTGTTCACATTAGTAGAAAAGGAGTAGTCTATGACTACTATCTCTTCAGGAAGGAGATTGACAAGCACTGTGAGGCCTTGCATGTTGACTCCGCAGCGCTTGGCTCTGAAGCATCAGTGGAGCAGATAACGAACGCGACATTTGTATACCTACATCCTTGGGGGTTTATGTAAGTGTTCTTTAGGAAGACTTGCTGATGCTTTGGTAGTGCATCAAATACAGCAGGTACATCTCAAGAACCATGACTTTGTTGCATGGTATATGTGAATCGACACAGTAAAGCCCCACTGGACCCAATGTAAAGCTTCTTGTGCCTGCATTATCTGGAAAACTGTGCAAGCTCATGTTATCATGGAGACCGGGGCTAACAGTGACACCATACTCTGAATCTTCAGTATTCTTGATTGACTGCAGCTTTCTAGTTGGGAACATTCCAGGAACTTGCTGGAAGATGCGCAGCTGGGTAGAAATCGTATCAGACGAATGCAGAAAAATAGCAAACCAATAAACATTGCTATGGTAAAGCCCTTGACTGCATCTATACAGGGCAGAAATACATGAGAAGAGAATCAAAGGCTAATATACAATGCACAACGGTAACGATCTGAACGTAATGCTTTTTCCAGCAAGTCTCCCCGAGCGACGCTCTCACCAAATCCCCAACCACTTCTTAACAGGCCTCTTGTTACCCTCCCAATCAACATACACGTTCTTATCATCCTCACCCTGCTGCTCCTTAGCCACAGGAGACTGGTCATCCACAGCCACCTCCTTTCCATCAGCACCAGCAAGATCCTTCTCATTAGGCTCCTCCAACCCATGAGCAACCCGATACTGCCGTCTCTTCTCAGCATCATCCACCCGTCTGCGACGCTTCTCTCTCGTCTCGATCGAATTGTGCTGCACATGCATCCGGAACACCGAAATAGCCTGCCGAACCGTATCAATCGGATGTGACAGCAGCGCCGACCAAGGCGGCAGCAGATGAGCGAAAGGCGACGAGTGCTTGAAGTTCGTAGTGAATGTGAAAGTAGCCAGGGAGGTCAGTACACCCTACACATATCACATATATCGTTAGCAAACCCAACTCAATCATATATTATCTTGCAATCGAACACAAAGCAAGGAAGGAGGGATATCTCACCATCGCAATCCAAATATGAATCCACCGATTCGTCAAGAACTTGTGCATGACTGTTCCCTCAGGCGGGAACATATTCGGGTACTGCCTGTGCTTCTGCTCCTCCTTCTCCTTCTCGCTGAGCTTCGGCCCCGGGTAGTTGATCGGGCCGCTGTTGACAACCTTCCCATTGCGAGTTTGGACGACCCGGCGCGCAGGGTGAGACGGAGGTCGGAACTTGTCGGGCTTGGAGAGCACGCGGGGTTTGCTATCATCGGGCGTAGAGGAGGCGCATCGCTGGGTGGTGCTGCTGGTGATGCGGTAGGTGGTTCGTCGGTTCAAGGCGCGGAGGCTGAGCGGGGAGGGAGCGCCCCGGGGGAGGAGAAATTGGGGGATTGTGACAGGCGGCATTGTGTATATAAGTCAAAGTAGGTGGAAGTTGACTAGTGAGGTGCACCACAGATGAAAGCTGAATTGGCCGCTGGGAGTGCCTGGCCTGTTTGGTGTTGCGGCGCGGGTATTTTTTTCCTGGTGCCGCGGAGGATATAGAGATCACGTGATTACAATACGGCTGAATCTACGCTGTGCTACATTGACGGCAGGGCAAAGGTTCCTTTACTGTGGAGCTTGTCAGTAAGGTATAGTATAGAGCTGTCAAGTACGTGGTTTAGAATGATTCAATCTATATGTGTGCAGGTGCGTGCAATAAGCCAAGTAAACATGGGTTCCTGTCGGTACCTGTTGAGGCTATTTTTCCATTTGCCTCAGGCCACCTCGGGATGTCCCCGGCGGAGCGGAACAACACGAATTCCCATGACAAGTCGGCCAAACTCGGAGGACAAATGATGGCGCGCGAATTTCCAACGCGAATGCTTTGCGGGACCAGAAACAGTCAATTGCGGTGGCCCAACTCCGTATCTTCTCCGGGTCTTCTCCGTAGCTACCGGCCTATTTTTGTGTGTGTTACGTAGGGAACTGGGCCACCATGACGGAGGCACAAATATGGCAACTATGAAAAGAGGATGAGATCATTCGGAAGCGCTACGTCAGTCGCGGACGGAAAAGCCGCTATATGCTCGGAAGGAATCAGCGAGTATCATCTCCTATAGTAAAGTAGTGTAGGGACTCGAAAGAACATTGACTCTCAAGCCTGGCATGCACAAGGGGTTCAATTGACCAGAACTTGGTCAGATCGATCTGGGTAATGGGGACAATTCTTGGAAAACATGGAGCATGGCTCAAAAAAGACACCGGCATCTTGTCCCGGAAGCGCCCGTTGTGCTGAATCATCTCGCTCCTGATTGGCCGCAACCCGGATCACGGGAGGCGTTGGGGGCAAAGGCTGGCCGCTCTTGTACAAATTGATCGCAAGTTTTTCTTCCCTCGTCCGATTTCTCTCCTCCATCGCTTCTATCTTCCCCAGGAAATCCTCCACAGGTCCAATTCGTCTGTATATTACTCTTATACCTTTTAATACCTCTTAAATCCCTTCACACACATTCAAAATGGGCAAGGACGCTTCTTTCGCTCCCGGTAAGCTAACGCAGTATTCCTTGTTTTGGCCGCTCCTTGTCTCCGGAGGCTTTTCATTCACTGGCCTTTCGAACACTGCATTCATTCAATGCCGTGTTGGTTTCCCGCTTTATGATGGCTGGTTACTGGCGCTCGAAACTTCTGCCTGCTATGACTTGATTCATCGCATTTGCTGTCGCGTTTGCTCTACCTTTTCGCAAACCGCACGCTTTTACTTGTCAAACAACGCTACGTCGGAAGGCAATAGTCGATATCACAATAACAGCATAAGTCGAGCGTCACAGCTGTCATCATGAGCTGGGACGCATCTGTTTTACCTTGCGTGATCCAATGGCGCGAGGAAATTGCAGAAAGGGAAAAGAGAGAGGCCGAGGCGGCAGACAAAGCCAAACAACAGCTTGCTAACTTCGATCTCGATTCAGGTGACTCCGCCAAGGGTGCTAAGCTCTTCCAGGTGAGTTGTGATCGCTCTGCGTCGCAAGGCGGCACTGCTTGAACAGAACAGTATTGACTAACATCGCGTTCAGACTCGTTGCGCTCAGTGCCACACTGTCGAGGCTGGTGGTCCCCACAAGGTCGGCCCCAACTTGAACGGTCTCTTCGGCCGTAAGACCGGTCAGGCCGAGGGCTACGCCTACACCGACGCCAACAAGCAGGCTGGTGTCACCTGGGATGAGAACTCTCTGGTAGGCTCCGACTCACCACTTCGCGAAACGTAATGAAGATTTTCGGCTAATTATCTGTCTGCAGTTCTCCTACCTCGAGAACCCCAAGAAGTTCATCCCCGGTACCAAGATGGCCTTCGGTGGTCTCAAGAAGGGCAAGGAGAGGAACGACCTCATCACGTATGTGCTACCCCGGATGATCAGAAATGACGAAATGCAGAGCGCTGACAATTGTACCTTCTATAGTTACCTCAAGGAGAGCACCGCTTAAATTACCTCACCGTCATGAACTATTCTAGAACCCGCCTGCCGAACATTGCTCACTTATCCGTGCTGGAAACAGGCGGTGAGTCGGCAACCCGACAGTCAGGGACTGTAACATTACCACGCCCTTATTTACCCGCGATAGACCTTTGGCGTTGCTGCGTTGGAACGATACAGATACAATAGAGTCCTGTCTCCTTCCGCGACCGCTGTCTACATATTCCCTTCTTGTTCCCTTTTTTACCCTCCATTTCCTATGTGTCCTCTACGAATGTGTTCCTTCCAGCTCTTGTGTGTATCATGGTTTTAAAACAATTTGGTTGCTTGAGACCATAATGAATTGAAGAGATCTCCTCTCACATGACAAACTAGACAATGTGTGTGCATTGCTTTTTACACAGGACTGCTTCTTGATTACTTAGTTCTGTTTTCCCTTTTCTGCCTGACGGACCGATGGCCGTGCGCTGGGCCGGTCCCGAGTTTCAGAAGTATCACGTGCAGCCCGTGCTGGCCGGGGATTCGCCCTGCGCGACTCTCGACCACGTATGCGCTGCAGAAGGGGGACCCCTCGGGGGAGTAAATAGATACAGTGTCTGGCTTCGAGTCAGGGAGGAAGTAACGGTGGCCACTGCACCGGCAATCTGGCGGATGATCCTTGCAGGGCCGTGGAGGGCAGCGCAGCATGATCATTGGGCCTGGCTGTTGGGCCAGTTGTCAGCCAGCCATTGATAGGTAGGTTCATGGTCCCGAGAAGGTACCGTTCCTCTAGTAGTAGTAAATGGCTTGGGAGCCAACCAACCAGACTGCCGGTCGATCGGAGGGTAAATTAAGAGAGCCCAAGCACCAACAGATAGGTACATACTACCGTCCTGAAGGAGGGGGAGAGAGGGGAAGAGAAGAAACCAGTCTCCCATGGGGGGGAACTGACTGACTTCTATCGGAGATGATTGCGAACTACGGAAGCGACCGGTTTGTTGGAGGCGTTGATAGGTAGGATTGAGGAACCTTTTCGTAGGGTGGTCATGTGGCCATGACTTAGGATGGATGATGGATGGATGCGAGTCACGTCGATATCGTGGTTGTCGAATGGTAGGTTATCTTGGTGGGCTTATAGTTTATCTAGCTTTATAGCGGGGGGAGATGAAATGCAGACAACTATCGATAGAAGGTGCAGTAAACTGCAGTAAATGCAGCATATCTATCTGCTACGCGAGAGTCGTGAGGAAAATGTTCCGAATAGGAGATGTCTCAGTAACTTGTGGAGTAGTGACCGGGGGGTTAAATCGATCCGATGAGAGGCGATGCGATGCGATCCAACGAAGTACGTAGATAGTCACTCAATCAGGGTTGCTGGTTATCGTTTGGATGGATCGGTCTGTCGGTCAAATCCTAGTCTGGCTTGATGAAACGCAGTCGTTGTGGAGTTCAGTTTGAACCCTTCAAAAAAGTACAGGGTGAAGTGTAGTCTAGTCCAGTCAGTAGTAGAGTAATTCTGCGCAAATGAATCCTAAGCATCGGTGGTTTCTGGAGGGGAGCCGATGGGCCCGATAGATAGATACCACCAGGAGGCTTTTTTCTTTTTCCCCTCCATCAGATGGAATGTTCCTATTTTTCCACAGGAACGAGATCCATGAACCAAGGTACGTTCCCTTCTTTTTACGAGAACAATTCTTTTGAAAAACATAAATCA
>NT_166519.1:398732-425432 GCF_000002855.4 Aspergillus niger | reverse complement strand
GGGGGGGGGGAATGTTGCGTCAGAAGGTTAAAGAAGAAAAGGACATTGTCGACTGGGGAGCGACCGGGGAGAGAAAGTCTAGACAGAGAAGGACAGTCGACAGACAGACTGGAGGCTACGATGGGCCTGTAGGGATGAGCATCCCATGATCCCACCTGACCCGTGGCGCAGCGATGCTGATTGGACCAGCCACCCAGCGGGGCCCCTCCATGGGTCGCTCTTTCCTTTTGATTGAAATAAAAACCCCAGCCGTGGAAGGCATGCGAGGGGCGGGCCGGTATTATCCTGTACCTTCTTGTACTTCCTGTACCTGGCCTGAAGACTCCAGAACTCCCACATTCAGAATATCAATCCCTATATAATCTACTACTACATTACTCGTATCATTATTATTGTCTTATCCCTACTATCTAACTAACGGCGCAACAGCTGCTCCAATAAACCTTCACCCCCTCCCCCTTCGAGGTGGCCCCTCGTGTGGGTGTCTGCAAGCACCTTTGTAACCCGCCGTGACTTGTCGCATTCCCGTTAGTCCGCTGGTCAGTTTATGACATACAGACAGACCAGGCAGACAGACAGACAGACAGAAGAGTGAAAGCAAGAAAGGGAACTGGCTTAGCCAAACACATCTTCCATTCTATTCTGAGTTCTGACTGATTCGAGGACTGGACGGTCTTTCATCTTGCTCTCCCCACCTCTCCAGTTCTGTTTCGTCGGACCGGCCTGATCGCTCGCCGTTGCTGGCCATTCCTCAGGCACTCAGGCTTTCCCCCCCGGGTTCTCGTCCCGCGTATCTTCTACTACTACTACTACTTACTACCCTCCCACCATTACTCAACCTTCCCATGTCTTGCTCTCCCTCCTCCCTGCTCTCTCTTGGATTCATTCGCAGGGACATCTATAACAATCTACACTGTAATCTTGACCCTTCTTTCTACCCTTCACCCCTGCCATCATCTGTTCCTTCCCCCTCTCCCCCTTGGCGCATAGCTTCTATTCTCCCTTCCTTAACCGGATCTTAGCGCGCCCGCAACTAACCCTCGTTCTTCTAACACCTTGATAGCACCCACCCTCTGAAGTTATTGTCTATTGCTGCGCAAGTCGTTCACGACGTCGCAGCGATCGAAAGTGGCCTTGACTTCTTTGGTGTTGCAGTGCGCAACGCCGTCTATCATGCTAGACGAGCTGGAGAGCGCCTTCGACGAGCATCCTTCATTGGATGCGTCGCTCGAGGACTTTGAGAGCAATAGTAACGCTCGTCAATCCCCCGTTTTCGGTCTGCCTTCCCAGCATTCGGGCTTTCGCTCCGAGGAATCGGATGGGGAAGACGACGACCTCACGCCCAACGGAGATCGCTGGTCGCCTCCGGGCTTACGCAGGTATGACTATGTACAAGGAAGTGGTTGGTATCGCCATCAGCCCTACGTGCGCAATGCCGATTACGACCGTTTCTGCCTTAAGCCCTCGGTCGGACTGAGCCCGTCGCAATCGCGCGAGCCTAGCCCGCAGTATGAGGATGCGCTGGAGGCACCGACCGCAGGGAAACGCAGCCAGTCCGCAGAGACAGCTGACATTACCATCGCCGCCAATGTCCCCCTGCCAGCCGACGCAGAGACCCCAGAAAAAGGTCGGTCGCCGAGCCCGGGACCCAAAGGCGCAAGAGCTAGCCCGGATGGCGAGGGTCTGGACTTTGGGTCGGGGAACAATCTCAGCAATTGTAGGCTTTACCTTGGTTTGCTACCCTTTGCAGCTTCCTGGCCGGAATGAACTAATCCATGACGCTTCAAAGATATCCGGTTCGCTGTGCGCGCGGAGGTTCAGCACCGTGAGCCCTTTGTCGCATTCTTTAGTTACTTGCGGTCCAAATTCGATAAGATCACTAGCTCCAAATCCAACGCAATTCTTTCTGTAATCGTTGCTTTCATATCGATCGCGTTCATGCGCGCCTTATTCTTACCCAGCGTTCCCGAAGCGATACCCGACCTGGTCAAGCTGTCAGGGTTTGCGCGCTCATTCGAGCCCCTCATCTACTATTCGGAGAATGGCGCACATCAAATAACCGCCTTGCAGGAGACAGGGGTGGCCGTCTGGGATCTCGGAGAATCGGTGCGCGGGACCAACATGACCAGCGCGCCGATCATTGTCCGCCAACTGGATGAACTCTCCGAGTCGCTCAAGTCGCTCTCTCTGGAGCTGGCGCGCTTCTTCTCCGATGTCGAAGGGGACATTGATTCTATCCTACTCGCCATGGACTGGGCCAAGCGTGAACTAGAGGCCTTATCGTCGCAACCGCCTAGTACGTTGCCGTCGGTCGTCTTCGATAACCTCCACGGGATCTTTGCGCGACTGGGGGCGCTGGAGCGACTTAGCGCCACGAGTGGGGAAGGGTCCAGCACTGAATTGACCAGCACCCCAACCACCTTTGGTAACTTCGTCACCGCGGTCTTCGGCCAAACCTCTGCCCAGCGCACGCGCACCACCCTCACTCGCACCTTTACCGAAATGCTCTCCGTACTAGAAGAGGCGATCAACAACGAACTGACGCACTCAACGGCGCTGTTCGCGCTCTTTGAAGCGATCGACCGCCAGTTCCTGAATCTTCAACGGACTGTCGTTCGCGAGTCGGACGTACAAGAGCGGGAGGAGGGCGAGATGCTGGAGTCGCTGTGGACTCGGCTCGTGGGAGCCAATGCTGCTGCGGTTCGCAAATACGAGAAGAACAAGCGGCTGCTCGCCAATGTCCGTAGTCGCACTGTCACTAACAAGCACCTATTGGTGGACCACCGCGGCCGTCTACTAACCCTCAAGGTCAATCTGGAAACTCTGCGGCGCAAACTTGTCAGCCCGCTAGTTCGACGCAACGACTCGGTGAGCTTCACGGGCATGGAGTCCAGTAGTCGTAGCAACGGTCGCATGTTGGGCCATGTTGAGGCTGCGATCGACGGGCAAATCCGCGGACTCGAAGGCAGCTATGATTACCTCAAATCTGTTCGAGACAAACAGAAAGCCAAGACCCTGGAGTTCTACTACGGATTTGGGCGGCGATTGCCGCAGAATCCAGTCTTGGCCGACGGATCGGACGATCTGGGAACGGACGCAATTGACGGGGTGTGATGAAACAGAGTCGAGAGATCTTGCATGCATAGGCAGGCGTTCCTTGTCTTTCTGCTCCTTCTTTTGTCTCTGCACCTGCATCACGTGGACATGGCGTTGTCGATCTGATCCATTCGGAACCATTGGTCTTGTGTGCTGTGCACATGGTGGGCGTTCATCTACAGGTCCCCTTTCTTCGGTTACTTACATCTCGCTTCTCTCTCCTCGCATCGCTCTGGCTAGCTGGCGTACACTGGCGTCCATTGCCTACAGATTTTCATTGGCCTGCCCTATCTTCTGCCTCCTTTCACCTCACCTCATCTCCATCTCCCTCCATCTCGGTGACACAACTTCTAGGGCTTTCTCATGTTGTTTGGCATCACAATCAAAAGCGGGAAGGGAAAACATAGACAAGATTTGATTTGATTCATTGCGATCTATCTACCCTGCTGCAACCTGCATCCCGTGACATGTCTTGTCGTTTGTTCCCCTCCATTGGCTGCCATCCATACACCCGTTTCTTGTTTCTCATCTTTCCTCCCCTCTCATTTCCCCGAAGGTAAGAGGTTAGCTGGCTGGCTGGCTGGTGTGGTTGCCTGCTTACATGCTTGATCATCTACTGTGGCGCACGTGGTCTGGTTTTTCGTTTGGTCTCCTCAATTCGGTTCTCTCCTCTTGTCAATAGTTGGTGGACGGAGTGTGCTCGGTATGGGTACATGGTTGGTTGGTAAGGTATCTTTGACGGTAGTACATGGTGTTGTAGTGTGGTTGGTCTAGCTATCATCTATCTATCTACCTGTCTTTTTCTTTGGATCTACTACTACTTATTCTTTTCTTTACCTGTATCGATGGTATCCTAGTACCATCACATCATCATAGTATATATGCGAGCTTACTACTACTTACTCTTTACTACTAGCATATATCACTCTGAAACATTTTCATGCAGCTTCGTCTGTAAGTATCCATGTGATTTTATATGTGATACCCTTGCTAATGAGGTAACCACCCCCGGCTCAGTTCTGTAGAACACCCCAAACTCATCCCCGTTTCCAACAGCCCAATTTTAGCATACGGCAATTGAATGCGCAGTTCACAAAATAGTAGTAATAGCCATAGAAGGGAGAAATGAAATCTAATATCACAGGGGAGACCAGCCAAGTTATGACTAGGCAGACACGGAGCAAGCAAAGCATACTGACTGCAGTGCAGCAGTAAGTTTGAACCCAGAAATGGAAAAGACAAAGATGGCAAAGAAAAAAAAGAAATAGATTTGTGAAAATATGATATGTGAATTGAAGAATCAAGCAAGCAAGTAGTAATTCCTCACGCCTGGCCGAAAATCGAGTAGAAACGCAACTCCCCCGAACTCCATCCGGATGCTAACTGATAGATAGTAATATGGTCTTGGTAGCAAGTGGTAACTAGTTAGTGGTTATGGTAAGTTTGGTTTTTTGGTGGCTTCATGCGAGGCTGCGTGATGGGTTGTGGGTGCCACTGTCTGCCATTCATGGTCATGACCATCCGTCACTGGTAAGGTGAGTATGAGCATGAGCATGTGACTGGACAGGGTTTGTTTTTGGTCTTTTCCGTTTTTTTTCTTTCATGGTGAGTTATGGGATGGATGAAAAAAGGTAAGAGCATGCCCCGCTTCTTTCCTTGTCAGATGAGAAGGGAAGGTGCGACGAACTGATTCCACCTTAGAATCCATATCCACCCCCATATGGCGTGACTCCATATGGCGTCGTAGCACTAGGACCCCATGCGCTAGCGCCTCCACCATTCGCATACGCCGTAAAGCCACCGTCCATACCCTCGGGCGGTTCGTAGGCATCCGGGCTGCGCACACCCATCATATCTTCGTCGTCACCGCCCATGACGCCGTTGCGGTCTGCGCCTTCGGTGCCTGATAACGAGGATATCACGGAGGCGAGCTTCCGTTGCAACACTGTGATTCCTTGCTGGATGATCATGTCCGGTTCAAGGGTGCCGATGCTCTCGACGTCGATGTAGAAGCTGTTGGGCTGGGCGTCGTAGTCGAATGGTTGGTCTGGGGGAGCAGGCTGTTCCCATCCTGCGTTGGCTGAGACGGGCCTGTATTGGTTGTACTATTAGCTCATTGATCTTTGCTCGCTCATGTAGAATTCCCTTGCTCTGTAGTATGCGATGCAGAAAGGTGCTGGAATAGAAGTAAAATGAAAATGAGGGTTTGGGATAAAACATACCATTCCTTCGCCGGATCCTCCTCATACCAGTAATCCACATGTCTCAAATTATTATGCGGATCATATTCAAACCCAATCGCCGACGTGGGCATCCACTTCGCATGTTCCTTCGCAATACCCTTCTTCGCAATACACGTCATCTTCAACTCCTGGCCGCGTCTCAATTTACAAATCAAGGGCCCGTTTCCCTCCGGATCCAAGATCACCGGGTTTCCCACCCACTCGTTCGCCCGTTCTCCTGATACCACGAGATCGCGCGCATACACCCGCATGATATCGTCGCCTGTGCACCGCGCATGGAGCGACAGGGTCACGGAGCAGCGCGCGCAGTGGTCCTCGCATTCGCAGTCGCGCGTGTACTCGACGTCTTGGTCGCAGTTTTTGCTGATCAGGGGGATAAGGCCGAGACGGTGAGCGAGGAATTCGTCGGGCAGTACGGAGGTGTTCTTTTCCACTTCGACGAGGTCGATGGCCATCGTGGGGATTTCGGAGAGCATTACTCGGCGGAGGGAGTTGGCGAAAGCGAGGTCGACCGAGGTGAGTTTAAAGTCAACGCGAGTGGGTTCGGCCTATTAAGATTCTAAGTGTTAGTAAGGATGGTTGGAAAGGTTCGATGGGGTGATTGTGTTGCATGGGCTGGTGTTGGTATAGATGGTGTAATTGGTAGATTGGTCAGAGGTCAACTCACTTCGCGAACGGTGACTTGGGGCCCGGTGGGCTCGATATCCATCTCGTAGTCCATGGTGGGTGTGGTTAGTAGCGCAGAGGCGCTACCTATCGAGTGGAGGGATGGTTGTGGTGGTGAGAGATGGAGCAGCGAGGGGAGAACTGATGCTGGAGGGAATGATGGATGGCGAAGGAGCTGAGGTCAAGTTCGTCGCCGACCTGCAGCCCGCGCTTTGCCTGTTCGGGTAATGCGTCTGCTGCGGCGTTTACCGCAGATCAAAATTCTGAGGTTAGTTCAGATGAAGATTCAAGAGCAACAAAAGATTAAATTATGGTGTTATATCTAATAAGGGTTTAACTGTCTTCCAATCTACAGGTCTACGATCTCTACGAGTTTACTATAAGTTACACACTGAGCAGACAGCCAGCCCCTATGGTCTTCTGTTGCCTCGCAAATTGAGGAGTATGCTTGCTTTCTTCCTTTGCAGGTCAGATTCCTAGCTTGCATGAGCAAAAGGCAGTTCATCCCAGCACCAACGGAGGCACCTGTCGACAGCTTCGAGCCAGAATAGCTGGCGGGCCATAGTCAACCAGCAAGTCGTCGCAAGGGTATATCAAGTCGAAGTATAACGAAAAAGAAAAAAGAAATGACCCTCTCCAAAAGCAGATGCCCGCTCCAACCGTAGGATGCGATCCCAAATCAAGTCATGCTGACCCCAACAACTTTTTGCTCCATCCGTCGGCTGTACCGCCGCCAGACCGTACTCCTCTAACATTCTATGCTGACGCTCCGTCATGGATTCTATAGTGGTAAGTGCGCCTCACGCGCGAAAACCGTCGGGCTGCCCAAATAGCCCGAAGAAGAGAATTAAAACCAAAAGCATTATAGCCGACCAGAGGCAGAAACTCAGGCAAGTGAATCGAAGCAAGAAGGGAAAATCGAGAGTAGCTTTTCTTTTCGGTTTCAAGAATCATGTCAAGTCGTCATAGAGCTCTAGCCCACAGGCCAGTCTCCATCATTTCAACTCCCCTGCCCTTTTGAGCGAGGGAAGAGAAATGATACGCCATCGCTACCTCCGCATGGAGCTGCGATTCAGCGCTTCCAGAAGTTCGGGACGACTGGCAAGCGATTCGGCCGCTTGCGCATAAGTGACCCATTGACGCTTCCGCTTATGCATCTCGGGCCACTGGTCCTCTTCCCGGTCCACTGTGACCTCGAAGAATTGATATGATGCTTTCGGTGCCGTGGACGTCAATAACGTCGACGGCCGCATATCCGGGATCAATCCCAGGTCTTTGTGCACCGTACATATTATTCCACCCTCTTCCCAGGCTTCTCTACAGGCAGCTTGTTGGGCGCTTACTTCATCGGTCTCCCAACCGCCTTTAGGAAGCACCCAACCGCCTCGCCCCGCGGACTGGATCATAAGCACCTTCGTCTTGTCCGCGGACAATGGAACCACACCGGCCACGAGTCGTTCACCTTTCGGTCCGTACCCTATACACAACGCGGATTAGCCACGTTGCGCGACAAATAGTATTACATCATAATGAATGTTGCGTTGCTGTATGTGCACAAATCGACGACACTGGCATTGGGGAGTGATTTCAAATGGCCACAAGCCCGGGGATGTTAACTCACGTTGGTTTTTGCGTCCCACCCGGGACTCCATAGAGCGAGGATGATCCGCCATTTTGAACATTGGAAATCAAAAAATCGGAAAAAGAATAGAAAACAAAAGAATAAGAAAACACCAGGAAAAAGTCTATAACGCGGTCTATATAGCAGGGATTCGAAAAACCAGTGCGACACTGCCAAGCTGTGCTTCACGCGACACAGGTATGAAAGGAATGGAGAGTTTCGAGGTGAGGGAAAAGGTCAATGACACCGATTCTAAGCCACGATCGGTGTGACGACACTATCGGTGCTAAGGGAGGCGTGAGATGTCCAACGACGGGAATTTGAGACAAGAAGAAGGCCCGGCCTTGTGGATGAGGAGCTGGCCGGTGAGCCGTGAGTTCCTGTCTTGTTCCCGAAGCGAAAATGGGCCAGGCGGTCGAAGTAGGCCAGGGAAAATTTTTGGGAGGGTAAAAAAAAAGATTAAGACTAGAGGGAAGTTTTTAGGAACTAGGTATCCCCGTTCACTCCCGCGGCGGACGGGAACCTGGAAGGAGAGGTGTGAAGGTAAAAAGACATCATAATCGGAGGGATACCAGGAAAAATAAGGGAACGGATAGGGAGGAAGAGGGAGGGGGGGGAGAGGCGAGAGGACGGAGGGGGGGGGAATCAGAGACAGCTTTGGGGATAGTAATGGGCGGCGCGATCCGGTCAGGAAGGTCGCTCGCTCTCTTGCTCTCTCGCTCTCTCTCGCCCGGAGCGGACTTTGCGCGCGCGCTGTTTCCCTCTCCCTCTTACAGTCCCTCTTCCCTAATTCTTTCTCTGTCTCTGCACTGGACGGTACCGTCTGGGTACCACCCTAATACTGTATCGCCGGTCTCCCCGTCCGTCTGCCCGGCTACCTTTCCACTGCTTTTCCACTGCTTTTTGCCATCAACCCGACGCGGTGGGCTCCCGTATTACTGGAACCATACGCGTTCTTTCGGTTCTTTCTGCTAGGTACCAGTACCTTACTGGTACAGGTACCGCCGCTACTCAACTTCCTACTTTTGCCCCCCAGTCAGCCTATTGCGACTTGCTCTTTTGAACGCTTACTATAGTGTCATCATCCTAATCGCTGGGATCTCTTTTTCCGGTGGTACTATTGTTCGGTTCCAGGGGTTCTCTGCTTGCTCTCCCTCTCTCCTAACTGATCCTTTTCCCTTAACCATTGTCTACTCTCTCTGGTACTCTAAAGTAAAATTAGAAATTAAGAAATCCCCAGTTCATACGTAGCTCTGTGGAGTTGTGTCCGAGGATAATCCATCAACCTAGACTACTTTGCACTATATGGGCCATCCCACCGGACATGCTGATACCTCCCCAAGCGTAATTCTGGCGGTTCCTCTGGGTCGATTTGGTTCCTCTTCGGTGGTTCACGCGTCCGCGAGTCACAGACTAGGTCTGTTGCCCTCCCCATGAACTGCTTCCTGAGTCTCCCGAAGTTATGCGGACTCCTCGGAGGTTCCACAGCAAATCGCCTGGACCAAGGGAGCAGGAGTTCTCTTTTCCACACACACACAAAACGGGAATTAAAATTGCTTGGGACACGGTATTTTGGAGCAGCAGAAGAAGCAGCAGCAGCCTAGAGGGTTACTGCAGCTTCCGTTGTCCCCTAACTCCCACCTCGGACGAGTCGGTATTTACGGCTTTGCAGTCCATCCATCATTTCCCAGCAACCAAACGCTGCCCGCTCATCAATTACACTCAAGGCCCTATGACACTATCAAAATTAGGGCCCCCGACTAGTGGAACGGACAGTTTCCTTCCCTTCAACTCATACTACTGCTATTTACATGGATAAAACAAAAAATAATAATAATTTATCTTACTTTTTTAAGCCATGTCTCCATCAGTCTAGTCTACTTGTTAGTTTTCTCCTTTTGAAGGAAGCAACCAGGCCCTTGTGCTCTCCGCCGTAAGCGCTGGTGTGTTCGAAATGACGAGGTTTCAGCGTAGAAATTATATGGTTATTGAGATGAATACTCTTAAATTCATCGTTCGCTCACACCGGTCTCGAATGGCTTATTACCAACCCCTTTTTCTTTCGTCGGGGTTTAAACACACCGTTAATATTTCCCTAGATGGTCATACTAATTAATATTATTCCTATTCCTGCCCCTTTTTTTTTTTTCTAATATAGCCTACATATTGATAATGTCTCTGGTTCTAAAAAAGAAGTCACGGTGAAGAAAGAGCAAAAACCGAAGCAAAACCGGGATCGGTCCACCTCGTTTACCAACTCTGGATGCGGTACTCCGTGCGACGGAACCCTGTGTCTGTTTCTTTCTGATTAGTTATTTGCTGTGGAATACTAATCCGTTTCTCGATGTGGAACAGTCCGCGACTCGCTGTTCTCCTTCTCGGTTCTAATTACCCACCAGCAGATCTACGTATCTACTAATTTATGTGCGAGATATTCCTTCATCTGACTGGGTATATACTACTTAGTTAAGAGTAAGTAGTGGTAGTAGCATCATGCAGTGTAGAATATCTGCATGTAGCGCATCGATGTCTGCACGCTATTCAACGAATGATATCAGAACCAACTACCACATGCGACCCGGCAGTACCTTGCTACGTGTTGTGCTATTTCCGATGGGATGATTTTGGAGCTTCAAGCTGCATCGACAAGTGGTCATCGAATGATCCAGCTACATTATAGCTTTCATCTACCTCTTGATAAAATTCACTTTTCTTTTGTTTGTTATTCTTTCTTCTTCTAGTGTCCCCTTCCTTTATTCTCCCCGTACCTCCTGCGCGCAAGCTACGGATTGGATACCATCTCATGCGACGGCATGCCCTGCATACATTAGGCCCCTCGGATCCTGGCGGGCTCATTGGAGGAGAGCACACCGATGTCACCGAACTCAACCAGTGAAGAGAAAGAGGGAAATACTTCGTAATAGTAGTAGGGGAAAAAAAGGTTGATTTTGGGAACGGATGCGGGGCAACAGCAACCACTCGGCCGGCCACCAAATCCTCGAATGGTTGGAAGGGTGACTTCTCTGAATTTTCCTATTTACTCTACTATCTACATTCTGTGACCTCTCCGCCGAACAAAGAACAAGGGATGATGCGGATGCGACAGCCCAACAATGAAGGCAAAAGGCATCCAGACCGACCTGCGCGTTCGTGATGATGTATGCGGGCCAGGGCCTAGATACTTACATGGTACTTGCTTCACACCGCGTACCTTGCCCACCGCTGAGGAACCATGGAGGGGGGGAAAGGGTGTGTGTGGTCGATCAGAGCGTTGATGTTGCTCGGACGATGCGGTGACTTAAACTGCAAAGGAATGGAACTACTGAGGTAGACTGCGCAGGAAAGACTAATAGTGGCTTGAGAAACTTCCCGGTGGCGATTGGATCTGGACGCGACAACGCAGCAGCGATCTGTCGAGGTGCGGATCCTGAGATCCTAGCATCGACAAGCCGTGATGCTGCCGATGATGCTTGGACGTTGGGGGGTTCCTGCACGTGATGTCATGGTCCGGGGAGACTCTTTGGTGAGTGTTTTCGCCTCTTGGTCGCCGATGCTAGGAGCATTTTGATTTGGACGAGATTCCAGGATCGGCCAGCAGCACACTCACCGTGTGCCACATTCCAATAACTCTTAGCACCCACGATATGGACAAGATTTCGTCGTCAGAGGATTGACACTTGGCCAACTTCCGCTTCGATCGAAAGCAAGTTCAGGTCAGGTACCGTCGGCTTTACATACCCCCGTATCGTAATGGAGGCTGTCCATACGAGGCCAGACCGTATGGTATTGAACCCTTTCCCGCCTCAAGTCAAACCTGCCCAGCAGTTTCTACTATTCTACCAGATTTTCTGGGAAGGGGTTTCTCCAGTCTACTATCCACCTAGTCGACTGTATCTGGTTGGAAATGGCAATGGCACCTGCTACGAGAAGCTATGGCCAACAATCCCCGTAGTGAACTCATTTTTCTGGAGCCGTGCTTGCTCCGCATCTCCTTCATCTCCCGAGGCACCGAGCAATTCGGTGGCAGAGACAATTCGATCCGTGTAGAAGATACGAAGTACAAGGGTCAAGTAATCAGGTTGAACTTGCCTACTTGACCAGGGGGGGCAGCAGTTCTGACATGCCGCAGCGACAAGGGCAGCAGCCGCTCAGGTCTTTCTTCTAGAAGCATCATCACCTTCTGCAACTTGAATGGCCCCCCTTCAACCTTGTTTCTACCTCCCGGCAGCAGTGATGGGGACAGCTTCCCCCCAGGACTAACTGGGGAGTCCTATGATCATGCAGCACCTTCTACTGAAGCGGCCAGTGGGCATGCTTTATATCTTTCCCTTGTAGAGTCTGATCTTCTTTTTGTTGTGTAGACCCAAAGCTGAGCGTATTGTTTTAAGTATACGTGAAATTGCCCCTGCCTGGACGAGGGAGTATTTGACAGTGTTGCCTTGGGCTCACTATCTTCTTGTCCCGCATCAACTTGAAAACCAACAACATCAAGGTTCAGCCCACTCCAACTACCTCAACCCTCTCTCCAAACCCCTTGGTTTCCTTTCTCCTCAGACGGACAATTTATTCCCGCTATTCCCCTTGTTCTGTCTCGGTTTGCTTTTTTTTTATTCCTTTTCTGCCGTTCCCGCCGTGAGCGCTGCCAGCTAATCCCTTCTCCATCGCACTACTTGCCCGCGACGACACGCCATGGAGCCCATCGTCGATGCCGAACAGGCGAGGAAGTTGTCGCTTTTCCGACCTCTTGGTAAGCAGCCAGTCAGATTAGCCTTTCAATCCCCGTGCGATCATCATTGGCCCCAGTTCTCCTGCTCGGCCACCGATTCTCTGGATCGGAAATCCTGTGCCCCTCTTGTCTTGATGTACTCTTTTGGCTGCCCCTCATTCCCGGCCAATTTCCCCCTCCCAGTTCCCGGCCGCCATGGCCAAAAGCACCCCCGATACACACACACATAGTACTCAGTATCCTCCCTCTCTCGGCCTCCTTCATTCCACTTGAGCCCACCCTGTCTCTGCAATGGGACGGTCATCCTCCGATCAACTAATGACAGTCTTCGTGGGACTGCTCCATTATTATCACCATGGCTGCGCCAACATGGCCTAACTCGACCCTCTAGGTTACCAGCGCAACTCCTGCGGTTACTGCAAATCTGATAATGGAAGTGAGTCTCTCCGGACCCACCCTCAAATCCTCCTCTGCCGTAGTAGTCCATCGCGGATATGTCGTCGTGCTGCCGGATGGGACCGCTGATGCACGTCTACTGCAGGTGCCTCCTACTACGCTAGCTCGGTTTCTGTACGCCCGGCGCATTATGAAGCTCTAGTCAACAGGGGCTGGCGAAGGTACGGCGGCTCGCCTTCGTAATGCGAGCCACACCTCACCCCGTCTGGCTGGTCAATCGCTAATCTGGGTCTAGGTCGGGGACACTGTACTACAAGCAGAACCTGCAACGATCATGCTGTCCTCATTATACGATGAGGTATGTCATTGGTCCATTATTTATCCTTGACTAGCTTGCATTGACATTTCTGCCAGGCTCGATGCCTCGGCCTTCACGCCTAGGAAGGACCAACGGAAGGCAATCAACCGCTGGAACAAGTTTGTTCTAGGCCCCGAGTATATCCGTAGAGCAGCATATCTCTGCCCCAAGACACGGGAGTAAGTAGACCGTCTAATGTGGGGAGGATGTGTGGGCTCACCAAAGTATGATCGTAGGGAGAAAAAGCGCCGAAAGTGCAACTTTGACCTTCTCGGTGCAGTCCATGAGGCTGAATACAGCAACGTGAAGCGGCCCATTGACCCAAAAACAAAGAGACCTTTGGAACCCGCTCACCGATTCGAGGTTAATCTAGAAGGCGACTCTATCTCTCAAGCCAAGTAGGTGTGCATCTGTTTCTGTTATCAACAGCTTAAGCTGACATTGCGCGAGATACGAGCTCTTCCTCAAGTATCAAACCAAGGTTCATAAAGAGGATGCTTCTAAATGGGCAAACAAAGACTTCAAGCGCTTCCTCTGCTCGGGCATGCCTCGATCTCCGGCCAATGCCGCTAAATCGGACGAAAAGAAGTTGGGCTCATGGCATCAGTGCTACCGACTGGATGGCAAGCTCATCGCGGTGGCAGTCTTGGATCTCATGCCAAATGGTGTGAGCTCAGTCTATATCTTGTAAGTTCTCGACCGTTAGCAGCAAGAGTAACCACTGATAAGAGAAGCTATGACCCGGAATTCGAGCAATGGGAGTTTGGGAAACTCAGCGCGATGCGGGAAATCGCTTTTGCGATTGAAGCGCAATACCAGTACTACTACATGGGTATGCTCGACACAGTCACCTTTTCTTCCTATTTCATCCACTAATTTGAAACAAAAAACAGGCTACTACATCCACTCATGTCAGAAGATGCGATACAAGGGAACGTTCCGACCGCAGTACATCCTGGGTAAGGCCTTCAATAGACTATCAACCCAGCCCAATGAAGTTCTCTAACAATCGACATGTACACAGACCCCGAAAGCCACACATGGGATCCTCTCGACGGCGAATTATCCAAGAAGCTCGACGAACGGCCCTACGTATCACTTTCGCGGGACCGGCAAACTTCAACTACTACCGGAGACGACAACGCGGCGACACAAGAAGCAGACACCGAGATCAACGATGAAGAAGTCTCCCTCTTCGACCTAAACATGCCCGGTAACATGACGCTCGACGAAGTCAAAGCGCTGGATCTGGATCACTGGCTTCTGCTGGTCCATGGCACTTTCGTGCATATGATTGTAAGTCCACACTTTAATTCTATCTTCGCTCCCGCTCTGGCAGCATACCTGTATATCTGGATGGATGGATGGACGTGTGTGTAAAGTGTATGCTAACTAATCATCCTACAGGACCTTGTCGGATGGGAGAAAATGCCCATCGATAACCCGCAGTCAGTTAAAGGCATTATCGCCGAGTTGGCGGCCGTGCTGGGTCCGGAGGTCGTTAAGAACAGTGCTGTGGTGCTTTTTGACTAGGGATGGGGTAGGGTGTGTAGTATCTGCCATGCACGTGCCTGTTCATGTGGTGGAGGTCGTATAGCAGTCCATAGTATCTACAGGGTAAAAGCAGATACCGCAGTCACATGTGAATGTCAAAATGCTTTGCTATATACTATTAGTAGTAACCAAGTTTGATATGATCATGAAGTACAAGGACGAGTCAGGAATTTCAACTCAGAGACCATTGAAGGGACTTGAGTTCAGCTGTAACATCAGCTTTGGAACAACTGGTGTGTTCTTACTAGTAGTAGGCAATTGATTTGAGTGTTTATCCAAATTTTTAGGTATATTTGCATGTCACTGTATATAGCCGATCGGTCTGCATATTCAAGAGTCGATCACAAGAGAGAAGAAAAAGAGTACACATGCTTCATAAACACAGAATGCTGAACATATATGCACATAAGACAAGACAATCTCCCCATCCCAATCCCAGACGCCATTCATGATTCAAAACATTTACTGCAAGTAACCAGAGAAAGCATGCTGGCCAAACGATGCATCCCAAAATCGAGTCCAATATCAGAGCAATCCAATCCCATGCACCACACGCGCCCAGTCACACTGAGGACTGTACATTAAAACGGAAGCGATAAAAAAAAGATAGAGCAGCGAAAGAATATTGCAACTAATTCCCTCCCATCAGCTCCACTGGTGGCCGCGACGTCTTGGGCGGCATCTTCTTGACCGACATCTCGATCGGACTCAGGTCCATATCAATATCCTCGTCTGGGGAAGCACTCGTGTCCTCGACCATGACAGCGGGCAAGTTAGGGCTACCTCCATGGTCCTCGGGGTGGTAGATGAGTGTGCTGCTCCGGCTGCGCGTCTGCGATAGCGACACGGGCCAACTGCTCGTCCTCTTATCCGAGGTCATGGACATCGGGGTACCTGGTTGTTGTTGTTGTTGTTGCTGCTGCTGCTGTTCGATAGATGAAACGACAACTCCCGTCGCTGCTTCCTCCACACCGGACTGCTCCGTCTTCAACTTGGCCAAGGCCTGTGCGAGATCGCTGGCGTGGACTTCCTTGTTCGGGGGATCTTCTTGGCGCATGACCCAGCCGTGGGGCGGGGAGGGCGGCGGTGAGATGAAGAAGAGCTTGTCGACTTGCGGGGCCTCCAGGAGTTTGGGGCGGGATTCGAGGTCGTCCATGATGGGGGTTGGCTCACCGAAGTAGATCTTGGGGATGATGGGGCGGTTGAGCAGTGGTGCGCCAGTTAGGAGTTTGCGAATGCGGAGAGCGTCGGAGTCCGTGTGGAAGGAGCAGAGGATGCGGCGGAGGGAGGGGAGGGGGGAGAAGGAGTTGAGAGGAGCCAAAGATTCGAGGTAGGCTCTGAGGTTGGCGAGGGAGTCGGGTTGGAAGAGAAGAATGTCGTTCAGGTCGGTTATGATGAGGGTGTTGGAGGGAGGTGTGGGTTGTGTAAGAGGGGGAAGATTGGACATGTCGAGAGTGAGGGAGGGTCGAGAAGAGCGACGGGCTCCGAAGGAAGGAGAAGAGGTGAGAGAGTGAGGCGGTGAAGAGTTCATTTTGTGAATGTCGTTTTAAGTGTGATGATGGTCGATAGTTGTTTTGTTTGTGTGTCTGTGTTGAGGAAGGAGAGAGAGATGGAGGAGAGAGTTGGTGGTAGAAAGTACTAGTAGAAGTAGTTGGCGGTGGTTGGAAGTGGAGGCGGCGATAGTAAAGATAAGCGGGTAAGAACGTCAAAACTGGCGGGCGCTTATTCAAGGAATCAACCACAACCTCATGAACCAACTAGATTCTTGTGATTGAGAGGAGTTATTGTTCAATTGATGTTCTAAGAATGAACTGGAGAAGTGGTTTAAGAAGGAATTCTGCAGCAGAAGCTGCTTGCATCTTATAGGCAGCGACTGAAAAATCCGTCTTCGTCGCGGGCGAGGCGCAGCCAACGCCTTCGTGTCGCAGTGGAGATGCAAATCTGCTTCTGGCCTCGTTGCACTTGCACTGCCTTCCACTCACACTTCGGCTCTTGCCCATTTTCAGGCAAATTTGGCTCCGTTCCTGTCGATCTCCGCACGCAGTCCTCCTCCTTCCTGAATGAATCCTCTTGTCTGCTGCAATTTGCATAGCGCATTCGCCACAATCTCTCGTCCTCGCCGTGTGGCTGAACTGCCGCTATTGCCACTAGATGCCCCCATTATTGGTGTCGACCACAACCCATCCCAACAATGACGATGATGCCATTCGCTGCTCTCTGCTGTGGACCTCCTGATGATTAATTCAACTGTGGCTTGACTCTCTCCTTCTCTGCCTCCTTGTCGAGGCTATTGACTCCTCCTGGACTAGTAACCAGGGTCTTCCTACGTGATGCTCAACTCGCTAGTGTCCAATGACTCCATCACCAGCCTTGGAATGCTTCACATGTCGTTGTCTCCACTACCTCTGACGCACGAATGCCCCTTATGTTCCATCCCCTTGTCCTGACCCTTGAGTCTATGTCTTTTGTGTAGGTACATCTCGGAGGATCCCGCATATCCATGGTTCCGGTTTCTCCGCAGACTCCATGATCCATCGGGTATGCAGCTCCGCCCCGACGGTGGAGAGCCGGCGATGAATGGCAGATCGCCGAATACTACGCATACCTGTCCCAGCCAGCTGGCGAGTTCTATGCTAGCTGCGTTGCAACTCCAGGCAGGCAATATTCTATGTCTTGGCTCTGGCACAGCATACTCACTCGTTACTGCATGTATCTACTTGCTGGCCACGTATTCGGCTCACATACCAAGCCTCCCTTTAGGTGATGCAGCTCGGCTGTCACCTTCGCCAAAGCCCCGGGCCTAGGACCCTGCAGTGTCGAATATCACCCAGAGTTTAATTGTAGCTTCTTTGCCTTGTCATGCCTCTGTCATGCTATGTCACACGTACGATGTCCTCATGAGTCGTGGCCTTGCTCGTGCTCCTGATCCGTAGGATGGCCTTTGTTTCATTGAAGTTTGTTACATGTTGGCTTCCTGCGAGGCTCATGATGCCTTGAGACCGTCGGATCTCTGCTCAGCTTATCTCATACCCAGTCCCAATCCCCCTATCCGGGGTCAATTTCTGTCTGCCTGGAGAGTCTGCGGGTAACACTGCATGAACCGATCTAGCTAAGCCCTGAGCTCTGACCACATCCCGTCTCTGGCATAGCCACTCACTGTCCCGGTGTCTCCGACATGCAATGCAACCGCTTCCTATAGTCTAATCTGCAGCCATGTTGCACACTGCCATTCTGACCACAATGATGCATATGGTCAGCCGAACGTAGATTGGCACAATATCTGTATAAAGGTTTTCTACGGACATGGCGCCTTGTATGTAGCCTCTAGCAAGGCTATGACTCTGCCGCATATACTGTTGCATGACCGTCTCCCCACAGCTTCCTACAATCAAAACAAGGCTTCTTCGAAGACCTCGACTGGCAGGTGCACATGAACTCCTAACAGGATTGGGGCTAGGTAGATGAGCCGCGTTCTGCACAGATGTTGGCGGCTGCGCTTACAATAGCGCAGGCAAACGCATTATACAGGTATACTTCAGCGAACATCACTGGTTGGTTACGAACCATTGTTTTGGGGGCCATATCTAGAAGATCCTAACGAATGCATCTCTTGTCATTGCTTTTGCTGTTATTGTGGGCTCATATCGGATCCATCCTTGGCGTTAGGGCGCAGTTACCGAGTGATCCTTCACCGACAGTCATCCGTACACACGATGATATTCATGTGCGCTGTCATGATACTTGGGTCAACGCCTCGATGTCTCCTGCTAAGCAGTAGTGACTCGGAGTTCAATAAAATCTACTGAGATGGTTTTTTGGCCGTTCTTCGAACTCTCTAATCAGCCACACCGTAAAAGATGGCTTCCAATTCCTCTATCTCCATCTGACGACAAGGCCAGTCATATTGTGTGAATAGCAATCAACACTGGGGGGCAAATCCCAAGAGAGTCTGGCACAATCGATCTGTCGTGCCATTGAAGAACAGCTGTCATGCCATCCGATGGAATCTTTCCAGCCTACTCACAGACTAGATGATTTACCAAAGGGTATCTTCCCCTGTTAGACTTAGGAAGTGGTATCCGTACCAGGAGTCGTAAGTGCTAACAGCAAAATGGTCGTCTTGCTCATGGAAGGGGGAGTTACCGAATCACTGGCGCACATGTTAATCACCATCAATATATGGCATAGACATGATATTCCTCGCCTCAGAACCATTTTAGTCATGGTGCACTATTGAAATGAGATTAGTAGTCTAGCCAAGGCCTTCAATTGAACAAGTTCTTCCTGTAAAGCACAGATTGCTCACCGGTGATGACCGACTTCGCACATTGGTTGTTGCAGCAATATACTCTCACCGCCCGAATTGCCGCTTTCCTAGGTAGTATGAAGCTTACTATATTTAATGCGCCATAGTCGACACAGAGAAAGATCAAGCATATAGACAGCACCAGAATACTTGAGAAAGCAGACAGGAATGTTCTGAGACTGATGAGAACTGTATTGAGTGTCAGTTAGAGCCTTGCAATGCTCAGTTAATGGAAGCACACGATCATCCGGCCCGAGGTTTCTCCCGGTGAAGGCGGTCAGATCAAGCCGCCGAAAGTTCTGCTTTCCAACGATATCGCCGATTTTGTTCAACCTCTCACGCCTCCAATCTTCACCATACTCTATTATCCACCGTCACCATCTTTCACATCCTCTTCTTCCAAAATGTTTCAGAGAACCTTCCTCAGACAGGCCCAGCGGTCTCTCCGCTCTGTGCGCCCTACCTCCATCAACACCTCCGCCTTCCGTCGCACGCCGCAGCTCCCCCAGTCTGTCCGCGCGATTGCTCCTCAGTCTGCCTACCGGTTTTACTCTACCGAGAACAAGGCTGAGAACGGCGAGAAGAAGGAAGGTGAAGCTGCCCAGGAGGCTGAGGACCCTGTCCGCAAGGAGCTTGAAGAGAAGAAGAAGGAGGTCGTTGAGCTGAAGGTAAACCTTCCCATCTCAACAGGAGCGCCCGGCTCAACATTTACTACGCCAACCACGGTGGTAAATGGTACCTTGCAGATTGTCTAACTCTTTGAATAGGATAAGCTCCTTCGCTCGAAGGCCGACTTCCTCAACCTGCAGGAGCGCACCAAGCGTGACATGGAGAACTCTCGTAACTTCGCTATTCAGCGCTTTGCTGGCGACCTTCTCGAGTCCATTGACAACTTCGACCGTGCCCTCCTTGCTGTGCCCAAGGACAAGCTTGATGCTCCTCAGACTGAGGAAAACAAGGACCTGTTGGAGCTCGTCTCCGGTCTGAAGATGACTCAGAACGTCCTTCTGAACACCTTGAAGAAGCACGGTCTTGAGCGCTTTGACCCTAGCGAGCCCACTGAGGAGGGCAAGACCCAGAAGTTCGACCCCAACCTTCACGAGGCCACCTTCATGGCCAAGGTTGAGGGCAAGGAAGATGGTGACATCATGTACACCCAGAGCACCGGTTTCCGCCTTAACGGCCGCGTTCTTCGCGTAAGTGATTGATATAATGACCTGTATACGTCGTAAAACATGCTAACTCATCTTTCTATAGGCTGCCAAGGTCGGTGTCGTTAAGAACTAGACACTTCGCGAACCCTTTTAACCATTTTCTCCCCCTTTCCGCCACCCTGTCTTATCTTCTTGTTGTATAATATACCAAATACGTCTTCGCTATGATGGGGATCGACTTACGTTAATCCGACAGGCTGGAACATCTGGAATTGATCCAGGTCTCTGTTGCTTTGTCCATGAACGCATGTGTGTATGATACACCTTACCTGTGTTGTATGGTCTTGGTGTTCTTGTATCTTTCTGTTTATTGGCGTTGTTTCTGAACTCTCTCCTCCCTACTTTGTATATTATATCCCTGGCTGGTGTCTTTGTTCCTTTACTTCTCTCATGAAAAAGTGGGATTGTGTTGTTGGGATTGGCATTGGCACGGATGTGGATGACATTTGCATGGCATTGGATCATGTTGACTTTTATTGCATCACTTTGCTTGCCCAGTAGGCAATGCAAGGTGTTTTGATCTAAACGACTAATAGAAAGTCTCGATCATAACGATTGATGAACCTACAGTGTGCACCTCAGTAGGAACCAACGTAAGATATGTATCTGCGACTTGATGGTCCGCGCAGTCATCGTGCAATTGATACAAATAATGTCTCAATATAGCAATAAATATATATATCGAGAATATCCATTCTCCAGCCATTTCTTGGTGGTTAGAAATGGCGAGTTGCAATTGCGCATCTCCCTCGGTGGCTCATTTTCCCGGCCCGATGTGTTTTGTAGACTCGGAGCTATCGAATGCCGCAACCAGCTGTTGACTGCACTCGGCGTCGGTCGCTGAACTACTCACACAGCACTCCGAGATGCGTCTCTTTGCCACTGGGAGGGCCCTGCGTGCAAGCAGTGCCCGGTGGGCAATTGCTCCCTCACGTCGGAGCATACGCATCCCGCTCTCGCAGTTCTCGGAGCCTTTCGCCGTGAAGCGGAGAGACTGGAGTTCGACGGCAATCCGCCGAACAAACGAGACCGCAGATGGCAATAAAAAGCCCTCACTACGACCTTCGGTGCCACAATCCTTGACTATCGAAGGTCAAGCCTACCGTACGGATCAGTGGACGAATACCCCGGATACGATTCTCTCCCACATCGGCCGCCGGCTCTATCTCGATGAGAACCACCCTCTAGCGATTACACGCCAACTGATCGAGAGCCAGTTCCCTGGCCCGGTATACGGAAACTACACCGAAAAGAACCCTGTTGTTTCGACGGCGCAGAACTTCGATGTCCTGGGCTTCCCCTTGGATCACCCCGGCCGGAGTCGCACGGACACTTACTACATCAATGACAAGACGGTCTTGAGGACACACACCAGTGCTCATCAGCAGGCATACTTCCAACAGATCGCTCGCAATGAGAGTATCCGTCCGGAGGAAGTTGGTTATACTGTCGTCGCTGATGTGTATCGGAGAGATGCGATCGATCGCAGCCACTACCCGATCTTCCATCAGATGGAAGGCGCTATGCTCTGGAAGCGTCCGGATAACGAGCCTTTGAAACATGCTAGCCAGACTGCTGCTGCGATCACGGAGGATGTCAAGAAGATCCCCGCTCATGACGTCGAGGTCGAGGACCCCAACCCTACGATCCACGCCCAGAGGAACCCGCTCCAGGCGGAATATCACAGCGAGGAGGAAGTTGAGGCCATCGCGGCGCACCTCAAGCGCTCTCTAGAGCGCATGGTCATCAAAATCTTTACCGAGGCCAGCAAAGCTGCTGCCGGTAGCACTGAACAGCCAGAGCCCCTGAAGGTCCGCTGGGTGGAGGCATACTTCCCGTTCACTAGTCCATCCTGGGAGTTGGAGGTGTTCTGGCAGGGTGACTGGCTCGAGGTTCTTGGTTGTGGTGTTATCAAGCAGGAGCTGCTGATTAACTCGGATGTGCCTAACCGCATCGGATGGGCCTTTGGTATCGGTTTGGAGCGTATTGCAATGCTTCTCTTCAACATCCCGGATATCCGCTTGTTCTGGTCGCGTGACGAGCGATTCCTTTCCCAGTTCCGCGCGGGTGAGATCACCCGCTTCGAGCCATTCTCCAAGCACCCCGCCTGTTACAAGGATGTCGCCTTCTGGCTTCCCTCTGCGTCTGTCAGCGGTGGCAGTGCAGCGGGCGGAGCTGCGCCCGTGCACGAGAATGATATCATGGAGATCGTTCGTGGGGAGGCAGGAGACCTGGTGGAAGACGTCCAGCTGATTGATGAATTCACCCACCCCAAGACACACCGGAAGAGCATGTGCTACCGTATCAATTACCGGAGTCTAGAGCGCACGTTGACGAATGAAGAAACAAATGACCTGCATGAGAAGGTCCGACAAAAGCTTGTGGGCTTGCTGGGAGTCGAACTCCGCTGATTACAGCGACTGTGACTGTGAATGCTCGCGATGTACTATATGCCAGTTACTGTTGGCGAGTTCATATGTACAACAACTGTGTATTACCATGTTCAGATGAAATCACCTATCCTCCAGGTTTATCCGGGCGTTTAGGCTAGGGAAGATCTAGCCGCGGCTGGCATCATGTACCTTAATCTAGTCTACGGCATGGGACGCATGCAGCGTGACGTAGTGGCGATCCAAGCAGGGTCTATACTTTGTAGTCAAATGGGTTTGTCGAGACCAGCTGAGAAGCTGCCAAACAGCTATGGCCTAGCATGCGAGCTATTCTCCGTCCTCGGAGGTAATTCAGGCACCGAGTGCATCAGCAGAATTACCCCAAGCGAGGCTATCTTTGATGGAGGCGCCCCGCGGGTATCGAAGGACTCAGAGAAAGGCTACTTGAAATACGCGCATTACCGAGGATTACCGCTCGGCCTCCGTCTGCCCGCCGGAAACCGAGACTCTGATTGGTCATGGCGGTCCCAGACCGGTTAGCGCAGCCGAAAAGCAGGGTTTCGGAGACTTGATCTATGTCCGGCGCCGCCGATTTCTTACCAGCGTATTACTCACTTTACTGCGTCAGACTCGACTTTATTATCATCGTCGCCTTCATTATTCCATCTCTCGTTCAACTACGAAATCTCCCCTCCTCCCCACTCTCCACTCCCCCCTTCTCTCTGTCTCCCTCCCCGGGATTTCTCTTCCCTCCGCTGAAATGTCTACTATGGCCAGCGGCGCGAAGTTGGAGGCGTCGCATCCTCCCAAGGCGGCGAATGCTGCAGCCCCTGCAAAAAAAGTTCATTATCCTTTCTGGTTCGGTGGTTCAGCATCATGCTTTGCGGCTGCCGTTACTCACCCTCTGGATCTCGGTAAGCTCTAATTCGGCCAACAAAAAAATAAAAAAGCATGTGCTGGAACTGAAGCTAATCCCCGTCTATAGTGAAGGTAATTTCTGCCTCCTGGACTTTTTATAGGAACTCCTGAATTTTCCCTCCGCGTGCTTATTCCTATACTTCGTTGTCTCACCGGAACGCTGATCGATGTGCGTTTTGAAAATTTATAGGTCCGCTTGCAGACCCGCGGGCCTGGCGCCCCCTCGACTATGGTCGGCACATTCGTGCATGTATTCAAGAATGACGGATTCTTCGGTCTTTACAGCGGGGTATGTAGTATCCACCAATGCTCCAGATCGTGTCGATTCTATTACAGGGTGCTAAAGTTACTTCCTGTAGTTGTCCGCCGCAATTCTGCGCCAACTGACCTACTCCACCACACGATTCGGTATCTACGAGGAACTGAAAAACCACTTCACCTCTCCCGACTCGCCTCCTGGCCTCTTCACCCTAATTGGTATGGCCTCTGCCTCTGGCTTCATCGGTGGCATGGCTGGTAACCCCGCCGACGTCCTGAACGTGCGGATGCAATCCGACGCTGCTCTTCCTCCCGCTCAACGCCGTAACTACCGCAACGCGATACACGGATTGGTGACCATGACGCGCACCGAAGGTCCCGCCAGCTTGTTCCGCGGAGTGTGGCCGAACTCGACCCGTGCTGTTCTTATGACGACGTCGCAATTGGCCTCGTACGATACCTTCAAGCGTCTGTGTCTGGAGAACCTCGGCATGTCCGATAACATGGGAACGCATTTCACTGCCTCCTTCATGGCTGGATTTGTGGCTACTACTGTCTGTAGTCCTGTCGATGTTATCAAGACTCGTGTCATGACCGCTTCTCCGGCTGAAGGCCGCAGTCAGAGCATCATTGGACTGCTCCGCGACATCACTAGGAAGGAGGGCCTCGCGTGGGCTTTCCGTGGTTGGGTGCCGAGCTTCATTCGTCTCGGTCCTCATACCATTGCCACGTTTATCTTCCTTGAGGAGCATAAGAAGCTCTATCGCTTGTTGAAGGGGCTTTGATTCCCCTGAACAGATTTGAAGTATAGATTTGCTTGATGTTGATCTGTCTTGTTACTTTTTCCAGGCACATATCTGCGATATCCGTCCATATGCTGTGTTTTCTTGGGATAGATGGTCTCTTGTTTTTTTTGTTATAAACCTTTCTTTCTTGATCTCTCATTTGGCGAAGCATTACCGGGAGGACAAAAGTCTTGCGCATTTTTCTTGTGATCATACCCTTGTATATATCTTATAGATTACTTACGTTTCCTTTATCTTTTACTTTCATCTCTCTTTTCGTCCCTCTTCACTTTTATTTTTGGCTTATTCGTTGTCTCTTCGAGCTGGCTAAAGCGACTTCTGTCCTCCAGTTTCTCCTCTTTCTTCGCCTACATCTCCCCTCTTTCCACATGTATCTGCTCATGTTTTCGAGACTAATTGACCTAGAACAACACGTTTCTCTGAGGCATATATGTCTCCTCTCTTGGCATCTGATACACAAGACGTGGTCCTCTTGGAACATGACTAATTCAGAGCCCTTCTCTAGCCACTGCGATTGACCTCAGATTCTGAAAGCCTTCAATCTCCAGCTGAGATTACCGTTCTTATACGGTGCCTTGGTCGAACAGTGCATTTTTGCTATACACTACAATTCATACAGCATATATCCTTTGCAATTTAGATTAGATAAGACTGAAATGCCATGAAGTTCTTTATACAATGTAATGTTATATATGGACACATTGTAGTTGCTAGTTGAGCATTCTATTGTATTGTATTGATCGAATTGGTCAAGTTTCTCGAGGACATATGCTCTGATTGTACTATTACTAGTAACTTAACCATATCATGCTTGCTGGTTTGATTCTACTTTTAGACAGTAGTAAGAACATACTAGTAGTAGTAACTAGTGAGCTTTGCAATGTACATAGTGAGGTAAGCAGTTGCATAAATGGGATAATCGGTTATCAGCTGTCGTGAAAGATTTGATTTTGGGGTAGGTGATTGGTTGGTTGCTATCGGACATCGTATGATCTTTCGACGATGTTGCTGGTGAGCAGTAGTAGTTATCATTGAATACTAAATAAGCTTTATGAGGTGACATGTGAGAGAAGGGAAGATTTATACGGCTGCCTATTTGATATAAAAATCAAGGTGGTAGACGGAACATGACACGAATTGATGAAGATGGATTTGACTTAAAGCTACAAATTTATACCGAGTTTATGAGGCTGGCTGGTTTTGTTTGACACATCATTCCAACTACGCGAGTCTATATACACTCGTCTCCCACCCAGCCGAATTGTGTCTGGGGAGTCAGAGCTAACAATTCTCGCCGGATCCAACTTAAAGGGTAGAGTACACGTTGACAGTGACAAGAAGACACACGAAAACAACTTTGAACTTTCAAATTTAACTGTGAACAAAGTAGTTAATGCGTCTACCGGTCGAGACGAGCGGGGAAGTTACCAGCCTCTGTAAGTTTTTGTTAGTATCCTGCTGTTTGATATATACGGTATAGGATCATATATAATGGGGCTACATACCGCGCTGGCCGTCCCATCTGTCAGTCCAGGCCTTGGGGCAGAGAGAGCGGAAGGCGTGGTAGAACTGTTTTCGGTTCCATGGTGGTTAGGATTGGATACACTTCGTGACGAAAATGGGTGGGAGGCAGTAGCTAGCTAACCTGACGGCATGGGCGGAAGTCCTCGCCCTTGGCGGTGACACACTTGTGGTAGTCGACGTAGTTCTGCCAGCAGTGCTTGGTCCTGTGAGGAGGAAAAAAAATGTGTGGTTAGTTATTGCAGTTCGTACTGGGGAGATTGAGCGGAGAGGTGTGCGAAAATCACGTACTGGTTCTGCTGGGGGAAACGAGCGTCATAGCCTATTCATCACCTCATATGTCAGCACACAAAACTACCTCGATCGCGACGACAGCGACGGCGCTGCGAATACTCGAAAACCTATCCTAGACGTACCAGCTGTGAAATAGTTAGCAATTGACCTTAGTTACGGGAGGAATTGGACCCATTGGAGGTGGGAAAGGAAAGCTCACCAGTCACGAACTTGAAGGGCTTGGTCTCGACGGGCTCATCGGGGTCAACTTCAGGAATGGCACCCATTGTGATAGATTGAAGGTATAGTAACCTTAAAAAGGAAACTTGGGGTGTTGATTGGAGGGGGGTGGGA